>NW_025335409.1:15425827-15524448 GCF_004798865.1 Varanus komodoensis | reverse complement strand
CTTTGCTCCAGATTAACCTGAAAAGGTGTGTCCAATGTTGTAGTTTGCAGGGGTGGGAGAGTGCCCTGAGTCTACTTGTGGTCAGGTATGTTGGTATAAAGAGAACATGGCTGGTCCTACCATTAGGCAAGGTGAAGCAGCCGCATCAGGCAGCAGATATTTGGGGGACAGCAGAGTCACCCCGCAATTGATTCTAAGTCCCCCACTGTATCTGTCTGCATGAAGGCAAAACTGTATATGCTGCATTGCCTGTCCTGGTGACTCCAAACTAGCTTTCTCTGTTACTTTGGTGGATGATACTATCCTGTTTGCTGCCAGTCTAGTTAGCTTCTGTATCGGGAACATGAAGGCGTGCTATCTTACTCTAAACCTCAAGCAGTGAACTCTCTTGCTCTGGCTCTGAAGGAAAGGCTATCGGAACACTCAAACAAATGAACAACAACATCCAAACACACACACACACACACACAACAGGGCTAACAAATCAAGACTGGGGGACACAATTTCCCATCAAAGTCATGTGAGTCCTTCAGCATGGCTTCTCCATTTTGTTAACACCTGTGATCTGCTGTATGAGAGGCCCCTTGGGATGCAGTTGTGAGACAACATCAAGCCAGGACATAAAGCAGCTCCCCATTCCCCTTTTGCTGTGTCCACCCCACCAGCACAGGTAGGAAAAGAGTTGCTTGAAACACAATTGCCTGTGTTTCAAGAAGCAGCTTGGCAGTTTCTAGAGAGGAAGCCAGGGCAGAACCTGTCTGGCCATAGTTATAATACTTTGCCTGCTGCACGCACAATGTTTGGCTACACCTCCTCCCACTCTCTGCTTCAGAGCTGCCAACATACACCCTGCTCACATTATCGGCAATTTCCTCTGAGGACATGATGATCTTGCTGCAGCATTGGCATCGCACAATCACTGAAGCGGCTGTTACCATATTGACACTTTCTTTCCCTTGATTCTAAAAGGGCTTTGCTGGAGACTGTGACTTCTGTGCGATGAGATAAAAGGGGAAGCATGGGACAGGGCCACGGCAGAGTTAGCTGTCATCACTTTGCTGTCATCAGTACTTGTTGAACAGAGAATGTAGCAGCAGTGGGCAAACCACAGCCAAAGAATCATAGAGGGGGCTAATGATCCAACTTGAAGAAAAGGTTTCTTTGATACCAGGAAAAAGACATTCGCTGACTTGCCAAGTTTTTAATGAGGACTTCAGGAATTCCTTGAAGAATCATGAAGTGCTGGCAAGGTTACAGAACTTGTCCATTGCCTGAGACATTTCTCTTAAAGAGCACTTTTGTGGTTTTGGATAGGAACAAAAGCCAGAGACTGGATCAGAACTAGCTGCAAGAAACCCTGAACAAACGGGCGTGTTTGGTGGCCCCTCCCCTGCCAGTGTGTCTTGGAAGGCTTACCTAGCTATGATGGCAATTATTCATCTATATTTATTGTGCCTTTAAATGGCTTTAAAAACATCACATGCACTGAAACAGAAATACTGAGATCTAAAACACAAAAATAGTTCTTGGGAATCAAACTATCTTCATCTAATGCCAAAAATGTCATAATGAGAGGGCCAGCTGAGCTTCTCAGTGGGTGCTACCATTGGAAAAGCCTCCTTTTCTTGTGGCTACTCAACTAAACTCATTTGATGGGGACACCTGGAGGAGATTATTCCAGATGGAGCCTAGTAGATATGGGAAGTAATCCTCCTTCAGACAGTGCCCCACCACTACTGGATGACTGGGTTTGGCCACCCTCTAAATTTCCTGTGCAGCTCCATGGCTCAGTTGGAGTCAAAGTGGATAATTGCAAGGGTGGCTACTACATCCAGTTACTAGGCATTGCTTGGGATGCAGGACTGGGGCAGGGGCCAAAATGACACCCAAGGCCATCATCAGGAGGAACTGCCCCAATGCTAAGGCTTTGAAATAATATGTCCCCAAGCAAAACAAAAATACTGCCACTCTGAGCAGGAAAGATGCCAGTTTGGGAGTTTACTATGAGTTGGTGATAGCCAGAACTGTCCTAGCTATCCAAGCAACTGTCTAACTTGGTCCTAACTATACAAGCAACTCCCAGCCAGCATCCACTCCAACATATCTGAAGGGGCACCATGCTAGGAAAAGCTGATGTTGGGAATCTCTGGCATTTCGGTTGTTCATTTGTTATCCAGTTATTGGTGTGATTACTGAATTTTCACTATCTTTGCTCTACTTCATAAAAACAGCTGGTCAATACCAGTTACCAAAATTCACACTCCTGGAGAGTGGGTGAGCAGAAAATGATGGCAATGGGATATTGATAGAAAGGCAACGCCACCAGGAAGAACCGTTCGTTACAGACTTTAAGTGCGCAAGCATCCTTGCTGTCCCTGCTGATCCTCAGTGTTCAGAACATGACATCAGCCTTAATGAAGTGTGCAATAATATAAGGCATTCTCAAAATGTAAAGTGATCCATTAACCTATATGGGAAGCAATAGAGAGCTCAATTTGTCAAGGCTGCTGGGACTTGCTAATGGAACAAAAGGGAGCAAGCCGATACTTTGCACAGTCACAAATCATGCATAATGTAAAAATATAACTGTTACCATTGACTCCTTTGGGGGTGGGGGGGAATTCCAATATTTTCAGTTACCTGTAAGAAAGATTAGACAGAACTGGGCTAAGAGCAACCTCACTTGACCCTGCCTGGTGTCCCATGTTTAGAGTGCTGAAGTCGTCAGAGCCAAGTTTCAGCTCTGAAGGCTGTGAATGTCTGCTCCTTGTCCCAGGGGACCTGGCTGAGTTGCTCAGACCTGAATGCAACAGTCAGAGGACACTGTTGGATTATGGATTAATGGATTACATTTCTAAAGTGCCCAGCAGCCAGAACTCATAAAACAAGACTTTAACCCCCTAAAATTACAGCAATGTAATAACACATAATATTAAAAACTTTTAACAATTAAAACAGAATAAAACTAGATTAGTGTATTTACAGACAGTGCAAACGATACTGAGCTCAGTGGGACCACTGCAGCTTTCTATATGCAACGTTGCACAACACAATAAGCAACTCAGGGTTTCTCATTTTGATCAAGTGGTATTTACTTGTCATGGTTTCCCACTCAACAGATACATGTTTGCATGCATTACATCAGGCCATTGTGCCTGGAACGCAGCCCTAAAATTCAATGCTCCCTGCTTCTTCCTCACTGGTCCACACACAGAGCCTGGATGGCTGGAGTGGTTCCTGTAGTCGCTCTTCCTTCCAGAGGATGCTGGGCTATCTACCTGAATGCAGGATCATGGTTTCCACAATCCTGGTATGCAACATGACAAACCATGGTGGTACGGAGAATCCGTAGAACAAATGTATGGATTCCTATAGTGTTGATTGCTATAGTGCTTTCTAATGACCAAACCAGACAACACAGCAGACCAGCAATGGTAAAAACCCAGCATGGCTTGTTGTGTTGCTTGAACCCAGTCCTTGTCTCTTCTACATCCAAACAGATCCTGAAGCCGGGATGTGTGTGGTTCCAGCCAGTTCCCTGTGCCTTGACATTCAGTTTCTGAAAGTAATTGCTGTTGAAATACATGATTTAGAAAACCTGATATTCATATTTTACCCCTACATTATGCTTTTGAGAAGTGTGAAATTTGCATTGCCAGGGCAAATTTAGAGGATACTGCTATGATGAAATATTTCTTGGAGTAAGAGTTAAAACAATTTCAATAAAATAGCAAAAAATGTCTAGGAGAATGAGGTGATTGCATATTGATAGCTCCCATCAAACTTTAGGGAAAAAACATGAGTGCTAGTGTAATGTCATGACTGAGAGCTGGAACTGTGAATCGGGATGCTCCCTGTAAAATGACAGCCACCTTCACATGAGCATCACATGAAAGGGCATCACTTGCAGAAAGGGCATCACTAGCATCTCCTGAGCTTGCCAGGTTTCCTCATTTCCAAAGGGGGCTAACCAGTTCTGTAGGTGATCTTAGCTCAGAGAAGCTCTGCTGAACTGTAATCCCTCATCCGCAATATGGAGTTCATAAGACTGACCTACATGACAACACTTGTAAGTTTAATAGGACTGTTCTAAGGATGTGTCTGACATGCTTCAGATATGCCAGAGAACTATGTAAATGGTGAGTGTTGTTTCAAGGCAAATATGGCAGGATCACATTTAAGAGATGTAAGAAATGTACCATTCTTAGAGCAAATAATGCCCAAGAGACACTTTGTAAATGTCCTTACTTCCCAACAGCCTGGCAACTAAAAAAAAAATGCATGAAGGAATTAGACTTAATTGACACAACATGGAATATGGAAAGCTGGACTTTTTCCTCTGCTGTTGGCAGCAGACAGGATGGCAAATGGATGGCAGTCCTGGACTGCACTAGTAGCACTTTGCCCTGTCCAGGTCAGGATATGGCCCTTGACAAAAGGATACTGCTATAGCCCTAAACACAGACAATGTGAGAAATAGGCTTCCCTGCCTCAGAACCCTTTTTGTTTATGTAGCTCTCAAAGCCAAAGGTCTCTTCCCCATTCCCTTGGCGATGTCGGAGCTGTATGTCTCAGAAGCAGCCGTGTCAAACAACTTCCCCCTTTGATTAATGGCTGCCCCTCAGAGGGATGTGGGAAAAGATAAAATCCAAATTATTCTCTGTCTGGCAGCATGGAAACAGAACAATTAGCTTAAAGGCATGTAAGAAATATTTGAAGAGAGTGTAGAATGATGAGGGACATTTGATAACACCCTCAGTAAGTTTGAACTCTCATTTGTTAGCTCACGTTGGTGATGCTAATGCAGAGTTCTGAGTCCGGCCTGGTCATATAGTCTACGCATGAAAACTGCTTAGAGATTTTGCTATATCAAGTAGCATACAGTTATTATTAACAAGCAGATAAATAGTTAACTAACCTAAGTTAATTTTCAAATTATCAGATATGGTAAATACAGTTTCCCCATTATTTTCTTCTAAAGTCCAAATTCTTTGTGATGGTAGCAGAATGCAGAACTTCTTCAGCTCCTCATTAAAGCTTGTACTGCAATGGCCAGCTCGTTTATTCTGAAAGTGAAATGCTTTGAAACAATTTACACATGCACCCACATGCACCGTTTCGTGCGCTCTCTCATTCTACTACTCATTCAATATCAACTAACAAGTTCCATGTTTAAAGATACTGAATTCAGCCAGAAGTTCTTCTACTGTTTTGATAATCAACTGGCAGACTCTGGACCACTTGCTCATGTCTGATTCATGTGCATGTGAGAAGCAATATATCGGTCTCATATTGAGGAAGTAACTTTCTTTTCTTATGGAAACAAACTCCTTTCTTTACTAGACTGCCCTCCACTATTCCCACTTACACCCACTCAGAGTAAGCCTCTACTTAACACAATGGGGCTTACTTTTGAAAGGCTTGTATAGGATAATGCAGTTAATTTCTGGAAGGGAATATCCCTGACTTTCACCAAAGTCCATTATTTGTGGGGTGTGATGCGAATGAACCAATACCCAGGAAATTAAAGTATTTACAGGCTTTAAAAGTTGACCGTTCTTGTTCTAAAGAAATACTGTGCATCTTAGTGTGGCTGCAAAAAGTACAGTGCTGTGGTATTTGATATTTAGATGTGGCCTTTGTTCAAATGGGGGATGCAGTGGTGCAGCGGGTTAAACTGCTGGACCGCTGGGCTGCTGAACAAAAGGCTGGCAGTTTGAAGCTGCGCAACGGGGTGACATCCTGCTGCCCTGCCCGTACGTCTTGCCAACCTAGCAATGCAAAAGCATGTAATGCGAGTAGAGAAATAGGTACTACTTTGGTGGAGAGGAAACAGCACCCCTTGACATCATGCTGGCCACAGTCTTTGGACAGCGCTGGCTCATGGCATTTGAAACAGAGATGAGTGCTGCCCCCATAGCCATTTCAGCTAGCAAAGTAAAATCTGCAAGGACTTTTTTCCCTTCCTTCCTCCCTTCATTTGTACAAATGGCCAAACTACCCTGGAGCAAAATTTCCCCTAATTGGGTAACCTGGTTACCTGCATGACCTTAATCATTCTGGCTTTTTTGTTTGTAAGTGCTCCTCAGGTGCAGCTGGGTAGAAGACATCTTCACTTTGGGGCAACCTCATATGAATGACCCCCGTTATTCCAAAATAAGGGAACTTGCTGCAGAGAACTTGTCTGAATGGTTGTCTTTATCCACAGTTGATTTTCTAGAGATGGGCTAGGATTTCCACCTGCTGATGTGTAAATGAGCTGGAAGTTTGTCGCTATTGCTTATGTATATAAACATGCAGCAGACTTGGGGTGGGGGGTTTCCAATAAAGCAAGAATGACTACTAGTCACAATGGCTGTATGCACCCTTCAGGAACAGGCCCTTGAATGGTGCCTTTGAATGCTTGATGCTGGGGCTCAACAGCCAGGAAGTGCTTTTGCACTCATGTCCTTTTTTAGGGCTTCCCAGAAGTATCTGGCTGACCACTATGGAAAATAAGACACTGGGGCTGATCCAACAGGATTCTTCTTATGCTCCCGGACTGATGCATGACTAAAGGGTAGATTCCTGCCTCTTTGTCACAGCCTGAACAATGAACTTCCTAGTCTTCTATCGTGTATGCTTCTTTAACTAACTTCCACAATGCATAGAAGCCTGGATTTGTGGCAGTGCCCAAGAAGATGGGGATTTCATGTAGGCAGATGTGGATGGATGAGGAGCATTTGGATACCAGACCTCTGGGGTGTTTCTTGTTATGAATTCTTAAAAGAAAGGGAGAGAAATAAACTGCATGTGCATAAATTGTTAATGGGAACAAGTCTGTAAATGGCACTGAAATATACTCTGTATTGTTGATGGGTTTTGCAGGACTAATAAAAGTCATCGTTGCCCATACAAATGACTTCCTGCAAGCAGCTGTTTATATGAAACTCCACACCAGTTTCAGGCCTTTTTCAACCAACACTAATGAATTTCAGCAACCAAAAGTTTGTGCTGTCAGCAGTTAGAGAGGTATTGTTAGGAAGGGTTTGGAGACAGGGATAGATCCAAGTGAAGGGTAAGCAAAACAGACAAATAGCCTGGCGTGACCGGTCACTCTGGTCTTGGACAGGCATACAAAATGAACACTTTTCATTTATTGCTGGGACACGTGTTTCGCCTGGATTGTAGACAAGGAATCAGTGGCTCTTTCTGAGTAATCGAGCTGCAGCATTTAGAGGAATAGACTGCAAGTGGCAGAGCTGCATATGGATGGTTGAGTGATGGACAACACAAATGAATGTGAGAGACAGGCTTCTCTCTCTCTATTAGGCGAAAGTTGTGTTCTTCTGTAAGTCTGTCATCCCCTCGGCTTTTGGAATTTAATAGAAAAGGTGAATTAAAAGTGATCCTTCACATCCCTTTGAATTTGTCCCCCTCCGACGTGCCGACAAATGAAGGGGTACATGCAGGCTTCATTCTGGATGGAGATAAGTAATGGGTTCAGTTCCAGGGAATTGAGGTGTGCATTCATCCAATTATCTGCATTGGTTGGACACATTTTTTAAATCATTTAGAAAACTCACAAAATCATTTGGACAGAGATAACACTGGGAAAAAAGACATGTGTGTGCTTGCTGAGGTCAACAGTGCCTCTGTTGTATCAATGCCTATGCTCTGTCCACAGCAGATTCTTGGCTAACCAACTTTTCTGAGCATCAGGCCTGTAGGGCAGCCTTTCCTACCTGGCACCCTTTGGGGTGTCCCAGCATTCCTGATCATCGGCCATGCTAGCTGATGCTGAAGGAAGTTGGAAGTCCAGCCCTCCTGGAATGTACCTGGCTGGCTAAATGCCCCCCAGCCCCACCACCACCACCTGTATCTAGAAGAAGCCCAGCCCAGTTCCCGATGCTGCCTCTCTCAGCTCCCTCACAATCTAAAAGGAAGAGCTTATAGCTGTCATGTCTTCAGGAAGTATATGAAGAAATAAGGTGTTTATTGAGGGTCCTTTGGGATATTCAGTGTGGGGAAGCCTCAATCAGCTCTGTGAATCTTCCCCTATCATGCCGTATTACTGGCTCTACTGGACCCAAACAATCACCCAAACAATCACTCCCCAGGTGGAGTGAAGGTGTAAACTTGTGCGCTCTTACTTGAAATCATCTAGAAAATGTGCAGGAAAGATACATAGCAGTGGATTTTTATATCAATCTGTAGAAAAGTTTCTCTCTGCAGGTATTATAGGAGAGCATTTGAAACTTTCACATTTAAGGGCTGTAGCAAAGAACCTGTATTGTGCAGCTGATCACAGAGCCCATCAGGAGGTAGTTAAGTTTGGTGTTCACTGGGCGATTCTTTGACTCGAAAATGTTAAGAGGTTTGAACTAGCACCCACTTCCTCAATATGCTACCTTTTGATATGTTGGGATGCAAATCCCTTTGTCATTTATGGGAGCTACAAGACTGCCCTCAAAACTGCCATGACTTGCTGCTCTTTTCTGTCTTGGGAGTAACTAGTACAGCCTCCTCCAACCTGGAACCTTCCAGATGTGTTGTACTCCAGCTGCCATCATCCACAGTGAGCAGGGTGATACAACACATTGTGAAGGGGGGGGGGTTCTAGGTTGAGGGAAGTGGCCCTAGAACGCATGACCTGATGTTACCATATTGCACATTTCCTCCTCCCACCAGTTGCTAGCAGCAGCCAGGACAGACTGAAGTCATGCCACCTCTTCTGTAATGCTAGATTACAGATCTAGAAGGCTGTACTTCTAAAAAAGGAGGAGACACACACCTGCAGATTTCAGCGGCAGCCATGTGGCTCCCCGCATGCCTCCAAGAGATCATGGAGGCATGTTGTTGTTTCTTTCACTGATAAGTAGAAATGGACTGGATAAATAGAATTACCTTGTTGTTTTCACAGTTTCTTTGCTTCTAAGGTCTGCATAGTGGATAGAAATTCATCAAGAAATGTTATTTATTTCAGTATAAATTCAGATTTCAGTACTGGGGAAAAGGTTCAAAATGCTGACTTGCAAACTGCACCTCTAAGTAATGAGATAGGTAAAAATACACTTCAATAATCTGAAAGAGTGTCTCCTTCCATATATTCCTGCCCATGCCATAAGATCTTGGTTGGAGGTTCTCCTTCGGGAGCCCTCTTTGAAGGAGATCATGAGTGGCTACCCAGAGGAGGGCCTTTTCTGCAGTGGTGCCCTGGGGAGCATAATCTTTGGAATATGCTCCCCAGAGAGGTGTGTCTGGCACCAACTCTTTATTCATTTCAGCACTAGGCCAAAACCTTTTCATTTTCCCAATATTTTAAGAGTTGATGTAGTTTTTTTAATTTACTTGTTATTTGATGCTATGCTGTATTGCTGTATCACTGTCCTGAAACATTGGGTAGAAATGCTTTTAATAAATAATAGTCTAATTTTGTCAGAAAGAAAGCAGTTCTGCAAAAGACTGTAGACTTCACTAGAAAAAGAAACCAACTCAGCATTGGTTCCAGGACTTTATTTTCCTTTTTTTTTATAATTTATATTCCACAGTTGCTCCAAAGAACTCACAAAGCATATATGAGTCTCCCCCTTCCACACCCTTTCATCCTTCCAACCACCCTGCGAGCTAGATTGGGATGAGAGGTAGTGATGGGCTCAAGGCTGCTCAGCAACCTTCATGGATGTGTGGGAATTAGACTTCTGGGCCTCTGAGTGGAAGTCCGGCACCAGTCCTTGTTTCATACAATCTCTTTGCATGCTGGGGATCTTTTAGGCAAGTCAGTGAGTCATCTTAACCTGGAACAAAAACTGCCTTGGCTGCTGTTAGTTTGGTGATCTGCACAAAAGAAGAATGTTGGTGCAACTAGAGAGGCGAGCTTTTGCCTGTCTAGGGGGAAATGCTTTATCCCTCTTTGGTGCTGGCTCTGCTTAGAAACTATAAGATGTCCTTTCTCAGATTTAGAGAAGAGAGTTTTTGTCTGGCACATGGATGTTACTGACCTGGAACAAGGCCGCAGTGGATCTGAACACCCAGCCACATTCATTATTCGGGTAGCATTGGAAAAGCTCAGCCATAGACTCTGTTTTTACTTAAAGACTAAAATGGTTTTCAGGGCTGCCATTAAGGCAGCAAATATGGAATTCCCTGTGATTCACACTAACCACCAACTAACCATTTAATGCAGTGTGCTGAAATGCACCCCTTCCTTTAAAGTGGCCTGTGTTGCTGAAGGAGATGCATTTGGCTTCATGAGCACCTCGAGAATAAATAACTGTAAGATAAACAGCCTGTCCTCTTTCCCATGCTTCCATGTCCAGTGCAGTTTTAGAGCTCTGTTAAAAGGTTTCGTTTGTTTTTAATACACAAAAAGGTGTCCTTTAAGAGTGAAACTGACTGAAACAGAAGCCAATTGCAGGCTGGTGTGTTCCGTTTCACTTATTCCATGAAAGGTATGGGTCTGGGTTAAATGGCTGGAGTTTGGATTGAGCAGGCTTTCTTCTTCCCCTTCCTTCATTAATGTTTGCCGTTTTGAAGCTAGAGGAGGGTGAGAGTCATAATAGTAGAAAGGAGGAGTTGTTTCTTTTACTCAGAGAGAGAGAAGGGAGGGAGAGAGCGAGGGAGGACAATCTACACTGTTTTTCCACCTTTACACATGCAATTATGTACTTTCTGAAAAGTATGTTTCACACAATGGAATCACCCTTGTTCAACTGCTGTACGCAGCAAGCAACATCTGTCCCTGAATGCTTTGCTTTATAAGGAAGGTGGTTGTCATATGAGATATTCTTTTTGAAAGAATCAAGAAATCTCTGTTTTCATTTTCAAGGCCAACAGGGTAACCCTAAACCAAGACTTTTAAAAGAATCTCTGTGCATCCGTCATGCTGAAGCCATTTCCATCTTTTCCGGCTTTGCTTTCCCTCCCTTCCTCCTTCCCTCTCACACGCATATACTGACTCAATTTGCAGTGCACATATGGTACTAATTATGAACAAAGGCTGATTGTTTTAATATTTGGAATTTCCCACATCAAGCTGATGCATTTTCCTTTAGTGCCTTTTAATGTGTGTGCAGTTATGCCAGCCAGATCTTTTTTTTTTAAGCTTTTCTTTGTTTTCTTTGTGTATTTTTATATTACTTCTTTTTTCCCTGTTGGGTTTTGCTGAAAAGAAATCTTCCCTATTTTACATTAAACTAGATATTTGGATTGGCCAAGAGCAGCCAACTTATGCATTCTGAGCAGCCACTGTATTTTCTAAAGAGAAGTCTGAGGGCCAGAAGTTCTTTCATTAGCCAGGCTCTGTAGCAGGCCCACAGAACTGTGACGCACCAGTCTGAATGCCGCTAACTAGCACCACAGCTATCCACAGCTTTTGTCATCCTAGGCAGGCAGCAAAACCGAAGTACATATCAGTTTTGCAATCCCAGGCAGGCGGGCAAAACTGAAGTATATTTAGTTAGCTGGTGTGGATCTGAAGTCATGCAGGCACTGTAACGTACATGGCACTGACCAGCAGGGAAGGGTCACAGTTACGGAGTACATGTGGTACAGTAGCCTGATCATGTGCATACAGTATCTGTCAGGAATTTACAAGGAATCAATGTGGAGCATTTTCTCTTTTGCCCCTGCCAACTTACAATGTTTCCTTATGGCTTATCTCGGTCAAAATGTATTTGGACCAACTGTGATGAGAAGCTGCTCTTCAATGCATATTTCTTAAAGACGATGAGGATGCTGCTTCGCTATATTTTTCAATATGAGTTATGGCCTATAAATCTGTTTAATAATATTAATGCAATAGGCATCCTTGACCCAGATGCCTAAATCCATAGCCCACTTGGAATAATATGCAACTTTTTTGGCACATCTGGATCAAGAAAACAGGAAACATGTTGAATTACGCAGTTTGCCAGAAAAAACTAAAGCAATTTCCTTGTAATTTACATTTTGGCTGTGTCTGTTTCTGATAACCAATGGATGAGAAAAAGATCTTCATGCTTACATGCCAGTCTTCCAATTGGTGATACCTGTTGGGCGCTCCTCCCTGCTCCCCCACAGCTGGCCAAGCATAATAAAAATGCAATCTGGTTTCTTATTCCTTCATCCCTCTGGTTACTCTGAGCCCACCAGGTACTTCCTCCACTGATCACCTGTGTATTTTGCAACTCTGCAGGTGCTATCTGTGTTTTGAGTATTTCAAAGAATTTAGTGCAAGTTAGCAAGCTTTTCTGCTGCCTTTGTTTTCAAGTATCCACTCTACTTTCCTTTTGTTGTTGTTGTTGACTCTCATGACATGCCCTGCATAAATACTCCCCTTCTGATTTGGACACAGATTTTCAGTTTCTGGAGATTTCAAGAAAGTCTTTTCTTTACAGAGGTAGATGGGCTTGAGTAGGCACCTACCTGTGTGTAGCAATATGTTCCTGCAGGGAAGTAAGATGCCTGCCCTCTGTGATGGGAGGTCTTCGCTGATCACTTTCTCACCCCTGACAGATAACTCAGATCTTTGGGCTCCCCCATTGCACCCAGCATCTTGCCCATCAGAAAGAAGCATGCATAACTGGCCTTCAGTACAAGGCAGCCATGGTGTGGTAAACCATTTCAGTAGCAATGGCCAAATCAAATTTCATTTCAGGCCTGATAATGTCTGCAATGGCCATCCCTGGGATGGGGTGATATCCCCATTGCTGATTATCTCTGTTTGTCTTTTCTGGTTGTTCAAGGCAGTTGAAAGAAATCAGGGGTGTTGTTCATAGTTGTGTGCTTGTTTAACATAATCTAATAATAACATTTCTACACACACTCTTCAGAGTGTAGTGAAATTCAAAATAAACAGAGAATAAGCTTACCATTCCTAAACTGCATCTGTTTGCATTGAAATGGTCCCTGTCATTGTGCTGTCTCTCTAATTCAGCCCTCTTTTACCTTCATGTTCCTCATCATGGCTGGCTGAAGCATGCTTGGATTTGTAGTCCAACCTGGAGTGCATCAGTGTTATCTGCTATACAATAGATGTGTAATTTTGTGGTTTTCCATAGCATTTTCGTGATAAACTTATAGCAAGTAAGACTAGTAAGTATTGTAGTAAATCCTGATATCTCAAAGTTAGGAGGCAGCATGCATTTTTAAAAACAGTTATTTATATGTCCTTGGATATCCAAGAGTTGAGTAAGAAATACAAAATGGATTGTACAGAAAAAGAGGAAGAAATCCAACCTGCTTCAAGGTAGAATAAACTTTTTTAGTTCAACATAAGAGAATACAAGCAGTAGCTTAAATGGAACCCTTAGTTTCTTGTTCTTTTCTATTGTAATGAAAGCAAAGCTCCAACCCTCTTTCTCACTAAAAATTCTTATGTCTGTTCAAAGGCTCTTCCCTTACCTGGAGACCCTGAGACATGCCTGAATACACAAGGAGTATCTGGCAAGAAAGAAAGGTTTGCACCTTTTAAAGCTACTTCCATGTGCTAAGCAAGGTGCTAAGTATTGTTCTGTGCGTGTGTGCGTGTGTGTGTTGGATCTTGCAAGCCCGAGGATCAGTTGCTTGCTTCTTTATAGCAATCATCCTGAAACCCAACATAAAAATCAGGCAGTTTATGTGTGTTTCTGTTTGCTTTTGTTTTGTCTCTGCTTGGCTTGAGGATCTCAACCTTCAGTTGCCCTGAGCAAGGATAGTACACTGTCTGTACGTTCTTAAAACTAACTTAAGATCGACTAGAAATTGCTAGGGTTTTGTGCCATTTCTTTTCTCACTGTTCCTGAATTCCTGAATTAGAAGATAATTTTAGAAGTTGATGGAATGTCTTCATCGATGCTCTGACTAGCTCTCCTCCTTGTGCTGCTTGTCTAAAAGTAACCAGTTAATTAAAGGACACTACCTTAAATTTCCTTTTAACCCCACAAAAGTTGGATCTGAATTCCCATGTGTAAGATGGGAATTTCAGATGAAAGTGAAAGATGTGTTGGTGGGGGTGGGTGGGTATTGATCTTGTAAGAATTTGATTTTGTTTTATCTTGCAAGTTAGATAGGAGCTCTTATCCTTTTGCACATCAACCAACCTTTTCTGTAATTCAATTACTTGTGCTTTCCACTGAGTGGGCATCACCTTCTTGTTACACCAGGAGCCTTTGCAGTAGAGATGTAGGGTTGGTTTGGGCAGATATGCTCCCCATCTCCACTATCATGCAATACATACTAAGATGTATGTAGATTCTCAGTGTTCTTGTAGCCTTTTTCCTGTGCTGTGAGCAGACCGAAGATTCTTCTTGTTTCTGGCCTGATAGCACTGTCAGCTTTTATGCTTTCTCAGGTCTGAAAGGAAGTAACATCTGAATACGGGATTTAACACTAATCTCCAGACCAGATGGTGATTCTCCAGATACTGTTTTTGGGGGCTGGGGGGGGGGGACATGTGATCTACTGTAGAGCAAACCAGAGAGGTTCTGCAGTCACATGATGACATGTATAAAGAAGTCTGATACAGCTTTGATTAGACAACTGACCTGGTTACCATCTGTAGTTCAGAGAAACGAAGCTGACATTTTTGGAACACTCTTCCCAGAAGCTGAGTGTTTCCACTACTATGGCACAGCAATCTTTCTATGCTGGAAGAAACATAAACCAGACCTAAAGATATGCTGCTTGAAGCATGCTGTGAAGGGGCTGTTTCTTCTTCTTCTTTTGCTTCAAAAAGCCACATCTTGACTCATGCTCTAAAGTTTAAAAAAAAACCCACACACAGAGCTATTTGATATTTGCAAAGTGGGGACTCCTTTAAGTCATTCCAGAAGAAATCTCTCTGGGCTGATCATTCTCTCTCTCTCTCTCTCCCTCCCTCTCTCTTTCTCTCTCTCTCCCTCACACACACACGCACACACACGTGCATCTGCACACATAGACACACTCAGAGTTAGTTTTGTTTTGCACTATGGTGGTGCAGGCAGCTGTGACTCCAAGCCGGAGCCGAAAACTTCTCTTCAAAATACCATATGGATCCCTGAGAAGACAGAGTGCAGGAAGGGTAAGGAGAAATTTACTTGTACTCATTAACAAATGGTTTTGGACCAGGGAGATGTTTCCCCTTTTGTAACCATGAGGCTTTTATAACCAAAGACTCTCCAGTGATGTATCAAAAAGGCTGGAACTGGTGATGCAAGACAGATAGTCATGCGCTGGAGTAACTGATACCAAGTTGGGGGCATACAACTTCCCTGGGCCATTCTGGCCTCTGCGGCAAATTGAGGGCCATGATTTACTCGTCCGGCTGTATGCTAATAACTATTAATGAAGATTAGCTAAAATTGTAATCAGTATTAGTGCCGGTTGGCTATAATTTATTATGGTAACTGGCACTAATGGAATTTCCCTTACAGTGCCAAGTAATCAATATTAGCCAGGGATCTATGATGATGGAAAACAGTAGTCAATGCTAGAACTCTGAAGGAAGACAGTGAATTAATATTCATGAAGTAGGCTAAGCTGAAAGTACTGCTCTGGGATATAGGATAATGTATAGGATTGGTCCAATTTTTGAAGCAAGATGAGGCTGAATCTAGAAGGGTTCTGTGATGAAAAGCAGGATACCAAGTTCAGCTAAATGTTCGAGTTTTCAGTCTTCATAGGTGCTCTACTGGTTACCTTGTTTCACTGTCCTCAGGATGTTCTACTGTAGAACATCACATTCTGGCAGCTTGTGGGGACAGCTAGAATACTGAGCAACATAGAGTTCTGTTTCATCTTAATGTTTAACAGCCTGTGTGCTGTGTGTATTTTGCTGCAACAAAATACATCATGTAGGGATGGGCAGAAGATAGATTTTTAGATGTGTGGACTTGAATGCCCAGAAACCTCTAGCAGCATGGCCGGTGGTCAGGCTCGGTGGGCTTTAAAGATCAAAACATTTGGAAAACTACTTTCTGGTCACCCCTGGCTTAAATCTTTATGGTGCCATAAGCCCTTTAGTTGCTTTTGGCTACTGTTTCATTTGGCAGTCTTAAACTGCTACCATTCTGGGTTTCAAAATGTTTGGATACTGGAAGTGATACCTGCACAGGATTACACCAAGTGAGGGTTTTATGGGAGAGTCGAGGATATGTATCTAATTTGGTGACTTGGGTGATTGGTAGAAGAAGTCTTAGCACATTTGGAGCATGCCATTCTGGTGTGGAAAGCAAAGGGGATGAGACGTTAGGCACTCTCCTCAAAAAGTGAAGGCAATATAAACCCTGCACACTTGGATATGATTATTCAGGTCAGTGAGAGAGGATTGGCTTCTTGATGTTACCTGATGCTATAGCATTTGGAAAACAGGAAAGTTAAGGAAGCGTTATGTTGAATTACCTTGCTGTAACATCCAAAGATGTTGAAACTCCTTTGTATACACTTGTGGCCGACTTTAAGCACTTGCTTGGCATGGTTGTATGGCGATGCTGCGAGACGGGTGCTTGACACCAGCTGCAGCAGTGGAGACTAGGCCAGTTTAACAGTGAAGATACCCTCATGGTGCTCCTGAGCAAGGACACCCTGGACCTTAGCACTGGTAAAACAGGTGATGTTGCCCCTGGAATCTTGAGGACCACTCCATAAGCCAGCCTTCTCCAACTTCATGTCCTTCAAATGTGCTAGACTAAAACATCCAGATTCCCCCTAACAGCATGGAGGGCACCAGGCTAGATGAAGCTGCCACATCCACATCATGCTGGGGCCTACACCACTGCCTAACCCACTTGGCTCCTGGTGCCACTCAACGGTAATATTTCCTGTACTGGAGTAAGTCCCACTTCAACCAGGTTGCTGTTCAGCTGCAGGTCAGCCTTTCCATGCAAAATACACACGTCCACATATTCCTACAGGAGTCGCTATTTCCATACCTGGAAATTTGTGTTGTCACTTAGTGGAAATAGGGAATAATTCACCTATGACAGGACCATAGGTAAGGTCAGCTGGCACACCCCTTCTGTGCCAACCTGTTCTCATTTCATTGTGCGCCCTCTCCCAACCCACATGCAGTTAGGTCAGGGAAGGCGCATGCAGTTCATGTCTGTGGGTTCCCCTCACCAGGCATAGTCCAGCCATAGCAAGAAGAACACTGTCAAGTATGTAACGACGAGGACCAATAATGCCCACAGAGAGCAACAGTTCGGTATACAGAGTCTGTCATTCTATCAGTGGAGTATTGGCATTGCAGCTGTTTTATAACGAGGTATTTCATCAAACTAAAAATAACTGAAGTGGATACCATTCCTCATAAGGTCAGTTTGGTCATTTCCCAAGTTTTGCCCTGGTGGAAGGATGTGAAATTTGCTTGAAGAAGACACCTGTACTGAGTTATGTTCAAAGGTGTAGTCTTTGGTTGCTTTATTTTATGAGTATATCGTGTTATGTATGCCTCTAATGTGTTTGACAATTTTATTTTTTAGGATTTTGATCCATGTTGACACCTTTATTAACATAACAGTTAAGTCTGTATACTGAAACATTGCTCGCTTTGATATTTGTCCCTGTTGTCTACACATATTTCCAGGGATTGGGACACATGACATTATTAAGAGCCTATGAGGGGCACTGAAATTAGGAAAACTTTATGGTCTGTGGGCTCATTTAGCAATTTGAGAAACTTTCCTGGGCACTACCATAAAATGGCTGCCAAGGGGGCTTGGCTAGTTAGAAAGGGCAAGTATCTTAGGAAGCTCCTTACTCCTGCCTGTTGCTTGAGAGCATCAGCTGAAGTCCTCTACTACGTTCCCCTCACCAAGGAAGATAAGGGGAGGCTGCAATGAGGACGGTCTTTTCTGTGGTGGCACCCCATGTAGAGAAAGATTTTTCTTATTGAGATTCGCCAGGTACCTACTTTGCTGAGTTTTAGGTGCCTGGCAAAAACCCTCTGTTTTTGGTGCATCTATAGCAATACTTAGACCATTATAATTCCACTGTTTTTAAAATATATATTTATTTTTATTTAATTATGTATAGTGTGAGTTTATCTTGTACTATTTTATTATATTTTAAATTGTATTGCTTTCATCTAATGTTATTTTATTGGCATTTATTTTTATAATGACCACCCAGATGCTAGGAGATGGCTCTTCAATTCAATAAATAAATAAATAACCTACCCAAAAGACTGAATACAACCAGAAATTGGGTATGAAGTTCAACCCACTAAACAATTTCTTGGATCCCATGGTTTTCCAAAGCAAAAAGAAACAGTTGTCAGTAAGAAAATTGCGGGGTGGGGTATGTAGGAAGGGGTGTACTGGTGCTTATGGGCACCATTTTTCCTGCCCCTTAGACAAGAGCATTCTTCAGATGTGTTAGACTACAGATCCCATTTTCCCAGCCCTGCACAGCCAATGCTAGGGATGGTTAATGTTGTAATCCAACATACAGGTTGGGGAAAGCTGGTGTAGAATGTTAGATTTAGATCACTGGGATCCATGGCCATACCCTCACTCAAGCCCCAAACTTGCTAATGAGCCAACAACCTAACCAAGTTTGAATTGGCTTAATCTCAGATAATATAGGATTACAGTTTAGGTGGGCGTGGGCCATTTCATGGCTCTCAGCCTAACTAACTTACTTCACAATGTTGTTGAAGGATAAAGGGGAAGGGCACAAGACTCACTGTCTGGGAGGAAGGGCAGGATCAAAATTGCAAAGCAACAAATAAAAAAATAAACTCTTTCCTGGAAGCACTCAATAATGATTGAACTAAAGCTTATCCTTTCATCTCACACATGTGTATACCAGAGGAACAGTCAGACAGAAGCAAGGTAATGAACTAATACAAATACTGAGAGTGAATTCAGAGCACAGATTAATTATGCTGTGACCTGTATGAAATCTAGAAGCCTTGTGTGCTGGGTCTGCACCTATCCAATCCAAGATCAAGGTGCTTAGGGGGTTGCCTCTGCACATGCCAGCTGTGCAACAGCTGCTGAGCTTGGCACATCCTGCCGTTGTTCTACACTTTATTCATTCAAAGCAACTGAATATAGCACTACATCGTCTTCATTTTTACGGGGAAGAGGCAATGTCAGGATATTTGATGAAGTGGGACTCCAAAGAAAACCAAACCTTGTACTTCAGTTTCCTACCTCACATGGATCTAATCTGGAAATTTTAGGGGTACAATATATAGGACCAAGTGCTAATTCTGCCCCTTTGCAGTGTAAAAGCTGGAATGGGATCAAAAGCACAATTTCCTCACAAGATGCATCTAACATATGGTTTGTTTGCTGTTAACATCGATCGCCTTTTTTTTTTTTTCCTAAGGTGCCACCAAGGTGGCAGGTAAAACTAGGTTTTATTACAGGCTTTGTCCTCAGCCTGTAGAATTACTCCATGGCAGAAATGTACTGCCATTTATGGCAGGCAGAACTTGAAAAAGACATTTGTCTACAGCAGGGAAAAAAAGTTTGCCCTTTTGTTGATGTTGTTTTTGGCTTACTGTGTTTCCTGTTAAAGGTGGAGAAGAACTGCTGGAAAACCAAAGTGGCAACACTCAGTTGTACATCAGCTTTTACTGTTACAACATCCTCTGTCCAAACTCTGAACAGAAGCCTGAAACTCCAGATAAATCAGGCTCCTGAAACTCTTCCACTGCCCTTAACTTTTTTGGGATCCAACAATTAAAGAAGCTTGTGAAGTTGCAAAGCCAGGTATGGAACAGGCAGTCTTCTATTCCCAAGGAGGTGAATGAATCAACTTATGGGAGGATTCATTAATGTGTTTCTCCCTAAGCAAGATGAACCCTTAAGGAGATCAAGAGCACACAAAGGATGTCCCCCAGGCGGATCAACCTGGCTTTGGTTCTTATAGATTTGCATGTCATTTAAAAGAGTTAATAAACACCCCAGCGCATTAGCTGTCCCTGACTGACTCTCCATCTGGACAACATTAATTGGCTGAGTATTTACACCATCATAACAAAGAGGAAGAGAAGGGAAGGAAAGATCAGGGAGATATGTTGAAAGTCATCTGAGGGGAAGCAGCTACTGCCATAAGTGTGTCTGTGTGAGGGCACACACAATCACTCTCTGTGAAGCCTGCTGGGAAAACAGTTCTGCAGGGAAGCAAGACAGTCCTGCCACAGAGGACCGAAGGAAACCAACAAAGCTCCTTCGAACCATTATTTGGGTTATCCTCTCTGGCAGCAGGTCTCCTGCAGGACTCCTTCCCAGTCCTTACTGGAGATGTGGGCAATTGAACTTGGGGTCTTCTGCACACAGAACATGTGGTCTACCATTGTGCTCTTTGCTACAATTTTTACTGTTCCAACTGTGCTGGCAAATATGGCAGCAGGGGCCCATTCGCTGGGGATGGAGTGTGCACCCCAGTGGGTTCTGAGAGCAGACAATGTCCCTCAACCCCCTGAGGTTACCCATCCCTGATTCAGAGGTTGTGTGACAGTATTCAGTAGAGCTATCTCTCCTTGGGTGTCTCTGCACTGCTATGTGGTGCCAGGTTGGTTGCCCACTTTAATGATGAGGAACCAACTGTTTTCACATGGATAGGCCACCGCAAGCAGAAGTCATGTTGGCATTCACAAAATACAGCAGGGTGTGTGATAACTGCATAAATCATTGGCACTTGCATGGAGTGTCTGCCTTCCTATACATTCACATTTTTCATACTATGGAGGGGGCCAAGTCCAGTCCTCCGCAGTCCCCCAGAAGCCACGTCTCTTCCTCCCAATGTCCAATTCTTTGGTGATTTATGGCTTTTGTGACCATTCTTTGTGCCCATTTCTCCCATTCTAAAAGGTTGAAATGCCTCTCTCTTCCTGACAGTAAGAGCATTAAGCAGCAGTATGCTGACTCTTAAAAAAGGATCCTGCACACCACTGGAATGTAATCTCCAATAATTTGGAGATTTCAGATCCTGGGCTGAAAAAGGCTCTAAACTCCTGTTTCAAATAGTTAATCCTTTAAAGCAGAGGTGTTGGATTGAACCACAACCTGCATCATCCCTAGCCAGCAGAGCCAATGGGAGATGATGGCAGTTGTAGTCCAGGAATATCTGTAGGGCCACATGTTCTCCACTCGTGCTCTAAAGAAGTGGTGCCTTAACTCAGGTTTACTATCTTCTGGAGGTCCTGTTCACATCAGCATCCCTTTCTTGCGCCTGTTGAGGAGGAAGTGTCATAAGCAGGACTGTGTGAAAACAAAAGCATGTAGAGGATTGGTCCAAAGGACTGGCATCCTGTTCACATAGTACCCAGCTAGCTGCCCCTGGGGAAACTCACAAACAGGACATCAGTGCCATGGTACACCCCCCACCAATCCAACTTCCCCAGCAACTGGTAAATCGGTACCACCTAGCCAGATGCTACCTCCAGATTGTTTCCAGGCTCTGAAGTGCGGGAGGGTGCATTTCTTCAAGACTGAAGGTAATTTGGGAAGATTTCCCTACTTCTGGTGGCACCTGGCAGCACCAAAATGGTGTCTAGCAGCTCCAGAGAGTGAGATTGGTGCTACAGCCAGCTGGGACTCTACACAGGATGCAGCAGTGAGTGAGTGGAGAGACATTCATGAAATCTGCTCAAACCAAAATTCAGGCCAAGCAGCTTGCTCAAGTCAGCACCCTGCCTTAGTTTTAAGGTGCACATGCTGATGTTAGAGTGGTGACCAGGCTACTTGGAATCCACTGCTGTCTTGTGGGAACCGAACACCTTGTGGAATGCCCCCAGCCCTTGTCTGTGGCTGTGCACACAGGAGGACATTGATTTGCAAGCTGTCTTCCAGGAAAATGCTCTGACTTCCCCTCTGAGTGATGCCTGATTTCCCATGGGGCACTGCTTGAAAACCACTGCTTTAAGCATGGGTGCATGTATGGAAGGAGCTGTTCCTGCACGTACACAGAGATGGTGCATAGGGCTGATTCACCACAGACGTTCTCTAGGCTATCTGCAAGAGAGCAAAAGCCACAAGGACGAGGGTTGCCTCCAACTCATGTGCACAATTTCTGCCAGCAGTGTGACCCAAGGCTGAATCACGAACAGGATGAAGTAAGTGCCTGCAACATGTGTGCAACTGCATTCACAAATTCAGTGAATGCTCTAAGGATAAGGCACCAGAGGTGTCACATCTGGGATGCTTCACTTTACAGCCTGTACACTTCAGCTGGCTGGAGGAAAAAGCTACTAAATTAGTTGAGTTACTGCACTACCCCTGAGGATGGTCAGAGGATTGTAGCATAGATAACAACTGTGCAGATCTGTCGAGACATGGAGCCTGCTCAGTGGAGTTCCACCAAGTGGGTCAGATTTTTCCTGCAGGTCTGAGATTCAGCATTGCGTTCTACTGGCTCCTGTACCCAGAAAACCATTTTCTCTTCAGATGCCTCACATTATTCCAATCTGAGCCCTGCAGAACAGAGACAGGGAACAAGAAACAAGGCAGAAGTTATCATTCTTGCAGTACTTCTACACGTGCCCTTTCAGTACTGGAACATAGTTCATCATAGACAAAGTCTGTCTGATTCACCGGCTAAGCCCATGGGAGATATTCCCACACTAGCCTGCTTCCCATCTTGACCTTCTTTTATGGAGTAATCCATTTTTTGCATTCCTCTTGTCTTGTTTCTGAAATTCACCAGATCATTGCATGCAGCAAAGCCATCTCTGGTCACAATTTGCTTGGGACGTTTTCTGTACAAAAAGTAAAAAATAATGAAATCTGTTTGAAGTCTGGCTTTCAAAATATAAAATCTCTAGTGAACAGATTTCAAGACAGAGGTTCTTGTGAGCCCTGGCAAACACTCCTCTATCATAACTTAAAAGTGTATTAACAGCAATGTGGTACAGCAAAAACTGAACAAACTATAAAGATCGACCACTTAATAGAGAAGAAGAAGAAGCATGTGACCATGGACTGCTGGTTTCTTGTCTTGTAAGAAACTCAGATTTCAGGATGGAGTGCAAAGATATCTGAAGGAATGAACTCTTGCCAGCTTTGTTAAACTAAATAATGTTCATTTGCCCCAATCTGGTGCCCTCCTGATATGTTGGACTGCAGCTCTCATTGTGTTGTCTTGTGGTGATGGGACTTGTAGTCCAATCCAGCAGAGTGATGAGCCACACAACCTGCCACTGAAAACTATGGGCTGAAAGGAATTGTTTAGTGTATTGGTTCTCAGACTCCACCTCTGCACGTTCTTGTTTGTGACAAGCCACTCTCCTAGTGACCAGCAATTCAGGGCACATGCCTATGGCTGGTGAATGGCACTCTGACTGCCCTCGTCCTCTGCCTTGCAGCTGGCATGGAGAGAACCGCTCTGGTTGCTCCCCAAGGTTGGAGAAATGACCTCAGTACGGAGCAATACGAGGGCATCCTGATGCATGGGTAGAGAGGGAAGAGCACTGGAGTGGCTAGGATATTAATTATCCTGAGGCCTTCCTGGTCTCCGTCCCTCTGGAATACTATCAGTCGACAGAGAAAAAGTAGTGAAAACACAGGACAAGAGACAGGAAGGTAAAGATTGCCTCTGTTACTTCTCCTTGCACTGAAGGAGCATAAGCCAACAAGTTTAGGGGGTTCTGAAAATCACAATGGGAATGCACCATAAAAACATTTATTTATTTATTAAGTAGGATGGGTTGGATATCGTGGCTGGTACCAAGCAAAATGCCCATGGGATGCAATGATGCCTGAGGACACCTCATTGCCTACCTCTCATTTAGACTAAATGCTTGTTGATGTCTTTAGTTCAGTTGGATAAATGTTTGCTTTCATTTCCACTGATAGAACATAAAGTGTAACACACTTTGTGAACACAAACAATGATTTACTTTTGCATGTTTATAGTCTGATCAGAAGTTTAAAACTCTCAGGGCAAAAAACTTATTATAAGAATTTATAAATATAATAAAAACCCAAAAGGAAAATATGTAAAAACCACACAAACACAGGCTACTGAATGTATAATGGCAGACATATAAAATCACCTTAATTTTTATGTTAATTGTTCCAGCCAAAAGGGTTCGGTAAAAGCAAGAACCTTAATAATGTATCATATATTATGCCAATACTAGTCATACAGCTGAGCAGCTTGCTAGATGACCAGGCTGATACTATAAAATGTCAATGGGCATTCAGAAAGCCACAGTGTGGTATTGGTCACAAAAAATTCACTTCAGAGAATCTAGCTTTCTAATTTACTTTATTTGTCAAAAACAAGCTTCTAGTTCTTGTGGTCAAGAAGATATACTTTAAATTAGGTGGACAATGCCTTTGAAATCTCAGAAGCTGGAGAAGGTGCTAAATAAGATTCCCAGCCAGAAGTTAGGGGCACCAGTGCTGTGGCCCTACTATGACTGGTAGTGGTAGAAAGGATTACACAAACCAAAAATATCTGAAGAAGTTACGCAAAACAGTCAAGCAGTTATATACCTTGTATAATTTATACTAGCCACAGAATCCATCTGCTTTTCTTGAAAAGAAATCATGAGAAAAACCTCAATTATACATACATTTTAGCAGAGCCCTGATGATAATCTTTACATATTCTTTGGTCACGCCTGGATTGTTCATCGCAGAATGTCTTAAGCAATGTGCAGAAGTGGCTATTGAGAGGTGAAGGTCATTGAGATTGGAGTTGCTTATTTGCTTACTTGGTCCCCAACATGACCAAGGGGTATACCATCTGCTCGTAATTGGTATTCTCCATTTTTTAAGACCTATATGCATTCAGCTGAACATGCATAGAACCTTGAGTAGACTTAAGGACAGTTTGGATAATACTTACCCCCCACAACCAAGCCATCATGAGCCTGCCCCAGAATCTCTGCCTTCAAACAGCATGATTTGAGGAGATCAGCCTTGTGATCCCGCATGATTTGTACACAAATGGGCAAGCAAACACTCTGTCCCTACCTGCACTGGTAGGGCAATAGAAACAGGAAGGAGTTGAGCTCATGAAGCAAGCAAATATGATCTGAATGTATTTGAGATCTTGAATATGGAAGACAGAAGTTCAGTATGTAAATCAATTCTTCAGATTAAATCTGCACATCTGCCTGGTCTTATTGTCTGAGAATTTAAGCCAAATTTAGAAAAGTTTCTATGAGTGACTTCATGCATGATGTACAGTAGGGCAGTGCTGGGGAATGTGTAGCCCTCTCTCAGAATGCCCAGTATCCATTACTATTGTCCATACTAATGTCCTGAGACAGTAGTAGTTGGACGATATACAAAAGACTTGAATAAATAAATAATTCCAGCAAATGGTAGCTGAAATTCAGCAACATCTAGAGGACCACAGGTTCCCCACCCCTTGTGCAAGAGAAAACTATGTGACAGACGTGCAACATTTAAACATGGTGTAAACAAATGTAATCCTCCCACCCCGGTCAAGTAGGGTTAAACGGGGCAATCAAATAGTTGTTTCCTTGCTTAAAGAGAGCTTGGATTGCTGAGTGACTCCCAGGGAAGAATGGTTGGCTAATTCCCGAACTTTCTGGCTGTTCGTTAAGGAAGTGCACGCACTATCAGCCTGCCTATTTGCTGGCACTCAGGGCTGCCATCATTCATACAAGAACCTCTGTTATTTGTAGTTCTTATCCTGAAATGAACTAGTTAGATGAGGACAATGGGAGGACAAGCACAATTTTTCCCATGATAATTCTCCTAGCCAGCATTCATAAAAATTGCTCTCTAACCTTTGTGGTTTTTTATCCTTTGTGGTGTATAGTAACCTTGCCATTAGATAGAAAGCATTGTCCTGACAAACAGAGCTATTTGTGCAATTTACTTAATGCCCAGGAGAGCTTACACTTATAGAGTGTTTTCTTTTTTCATTAGAGTTCTGCCTCAGAGAATGTCCGAATGTGCATAATTTAGGCATAAATCTGTTCCAGAGTGCATCTCTGTACTTCCTATTTGTCAAAATAAAAAAATCATGAATGAGGCATGTTCTGGAACTGTGAGTATACATGGGACAAAAGCAGGGAGTTCTGAAAAGGGGCATGCATTCTGTGAGAGCCATGGAATTATAAGACTTATTCCTCTGACTTAGAAAAACCATTTTCTAAGAAGGATATCAGAAATAGAAGGATATCATTGGGGAATAGTATATTTTATGAGAATCATAGGACTTCCACTGAAATTGGAAGCCCAGTGTCAGATTTTTCTGCCATAAAATGTATTGGCCTATAAATGTTCAAATCAGGGAAGGTATTCTCCAAAGTAATGTAGCCACCATTTCTTTAATATGTTAGGAAGTAGCCTCACTTTGAGGGATGTGTTCATCATAGCTGTTAAGGTCATATATATATATTCCAATCTGGGAAAATCTAACTAGCCGTGGCAGACAACGTTCAAAGAACAAATGACAGAGTTCATACATCTCTGGACAGATCTGACCCACTTCTTTAGGCAACAACAGTTTGAAACATCAGAACTGGATAAATAGGGCCTTCAGATGTCTCCCCCAGATCTTGCCCAATTTTGGTGATTGAGCTGGAGTGGATGTCACTGGTTTTATCTGCAAACTGTCTTTCCAAGTGATTCCCTTGATCTCAGAAGAAGCGTTACCCTCTGGGACATCAGAATGTAATGCTCATATGCTGTCAAAAAAGCTTCACTAGCTGACATTGCACAGATGCAAGGACAGCAGAAAAATGGTCTCTTCACTGTCATCATTGCCCATGTAAAATCACCTCTAAGCTATTTAACTGGATTTAGTCTACATTGTTTTCCACCTGTGCTGAAGCCTTTTTCCATGCAACATCTCCTGGATCTTTGAGACCAAGGAGATATTTAGGTCTGTTGTCTGACAATAGAATGGCCAGATGCAATCAAGCCAAGAGCCCGACCTAGCTGTTCATTCTAGTGATCTACCAGGAAAGTTACAAGAAGACAGACAATAGGCAGATTTCCTCAAAATAGGCAATTTGATCCGTTAGTTTCTTAACAGCAAACTTAGAAGGCTGAAAGACCTCAACATTGGAATGCTTACCAGGCAGTGACCTGTCCATGATCCAGCAAATATCTTCCCCTTGTATTCAAGATCAGCATCTCAGTCAGTAAAGGTACAGGTCAATAGTGCCATAATAGGATTGGTGCCATTGATGAATCATCAGCTGAGACATATTTGCTGATGATTCCCTAGTTACATGAACAATCTACATAAATCTTGGATACATGATTGATGTACTTTTCTCCCCGTGCATCAATTATAGGGAATTCATTTCACCTTTGCATTCCAGTTTTATGACCTCTGGCAGTGGTGTTTTCCTCAACTCAGTCCAGTGCATAGATTATTGTGCTTTGATAATGATGCATTTGCCGCTATAAGCCTTGCAGTGTCCCCATGTATTCATGTTTCATTAATGTTATTAGCTCACAACTTTGGCATCCAGGTGTGCTGCACATAGTTCTGGGTTGTTCATTGTCAGGAAGACCTGTGTGCAAAGTTCTAAAGTGGATCCAGGATAGCCCTTTGGAGCAAAAGACAATGAAGTCATGAAACCACCAGAGCACATAATCCAGTGTAAGTTATAGCAACACAGATAAAAGAAGTTGCATACTGTAGTGGGAAATGTTTGTGTTTGGAATGGTATCTTGTTATGAGCTAATTGACCAAGACAAGGCAACATTTCACTACTTTGTGCCTTGTGACTGATGTCATATATGGCAGAAAGGAGAAAAGGACATGGACAGCTTGACTTGTAGAATGAGGATGGCATTGTTTATAACCCAAAGGCAATAGATGTAAGGGGCAAGAACAATTTACACAACCAAATTGGCGTCATGAGAATGTGGGTTTCATGGCACGATGAAGAAATCATCTGGCTGCCTCATTTTGCCTCAAGCTTGCAACTCAGCCTAAATTAACCTGTCCTTAGTTACCCAAACTGGCAAGCCTAAAAGAGGTACTTGCTGTTTTCTATAATCTATTTTACTCCAGGTATGCATTCAACAAGCAGACAAGTGACACCCCAAAGAATATGACTGGTGCTACTTCTTTTTGATACAAAAACCAGACCATTCCAGGCTGCATTATCCTCTAAAAAGTTTGGTTGAACAATTCTAGACGGAACTGGAATGTGAAAGGTGCTCCTATCTACAGCCCTTCTGAAACCTTTGTTGTTGTTGTTGTTAGTCACAAAGTTGTGTCTGACCCATCGCGACCTCATGGACAACATTCCTCCAGGCCTTCCTGTCCTCCACCATCCCCCAGAGTCCACCCAAGCTCACACCAACTGCTTCAGTGACTCCATCTAGCCACCTCATCCTCTGCCGTCCCCTTCTTCTTTTGCATTCTATTGTTCCCAGCATTAGACTCTTCTCCAGGGAGTCCTTCCTTCTCATTAGGTGGCCAAAGTATTAGAGTTTCATCTTCAGTATCTGGCCTTCTAAAGAGCAGTCAGGGATGATCTCCTCTAGGACTGACCGGTGTGATCACCTTGCAGTCCAAGGGACTCGTAGGAGTCTTCTCCATCACCACAATTCAAAGTCTTCAATTCTTTGGTGCTCAGCCTTCCTTATGGTCCAACTTTCACAGTCATACATTGCCACAGGGAAAACCATAGCCTTGACTATCCGCACTTTTGTTGGCAGGGTGATGTCTCTGCTATTTAGTATGCTGCCTAGATTTGCCATAGCTTTCCTCCCCAGTAGCAAGCGTCTTTTAATTTCTTGGCTGCAGTCCCCATCTGTGGTGATCTTGGAGCCCAGGAAAATAAAATCTGTCACTTCCTCCATTTCTTCCCCATCTATTTGACAGGAAGTGATAGGACCAGATGCCATGATCTTAGTTTTCTTAATGTTGAGTTTCAAGCCAACTTTTGCGCTCTCCACCTTCACCCGCATCAAGAGGCTCTTTAGTTCCTCTTCACTTCCTGCCATACTAGTCACTAAAGTAGCCACTTGGGGTACTGTACTAAGAGGAGCAGCCTGAGAATTCAGGAAGGGATTGGAATTTTACAAGGGCATCTCATTTTCCCCAGAGCAATCAGGTATTTCAGAATGTCTGTCTCATATCACCTCCACATCTGGACCAAATTACACTTTCTAGTTCATCATCATCATGTCACATTTTCTTTCATTTGCCTTAGACGCCAGTCTCTCACAAGCCTGTGTGTGCGTGTGTGAGTTTTAAGCTGCTGTTTCCTTCAGCTGTAAATGATTTTGATCGTGTTGGGCTTTGTGAGATTTGAGTATATTTTCTTGTTCTCTTTGCTTCACAGCTGTGAC
Organism: Varanus komodoensis; assembly: GCF_004798865.1. Classification (NCBI taxonomy): domain Eukaryota; kingdom Metazoa; phylum Chordata; class Lepidosauria; order Squamata; family Varanidae; genus Varanus; species Varanus komodoensis. The sequence goes on along the minus strand of NW_025335409.1, from coordinate 15,495,271 downwards.
CTACTTAATTACAAGCAGGAAGCAAACTACAAAAATCATTAGACATTCTGCTTGGGTTTTGAATTGGGGAGGGGGAATCTTGTACAGCTAAATACTAGGGTGCCCTCCTTAATAACAGGAAGCCAGGTTTCAGATAGCAGTGCCGAACGTTTACGTGCATCAAGATAAGGCAAATGAATAGCATATTTTTCTTCTTAATTTCTTATTCCTTTGGGATCAGGAGGAGGGAAGTGGCAGAAGTTTCAACCACCAAAATAAGAATGCATCATATATTTCTCAGTCAAGATCATAAATCCTTTTCGTTAGCTATCGATTTCAGCCTCCTAAAAGATCTCTGTCTGCTCTCCTTACAGACAATGCAATATCTAGAATCAGCTGGTAGCCCTTTCAGAAAGAAAGAAACACAGTTTTTTATCATCTCTGAATATATTATCCTGGTAATTGAATTTATTCAGGGTTGTTGGGGTAGAGGAGATAATAAGAATGCATGGTTCAGTTAAGGCAACGTTAAATATTCCTGCTCCCTTGATCCCTTGCTCTGTGAATTGAGTTCTCTGGTTCTTTGGATTCTTCCAGATTAGGTGTTCATTGTGCAACCACCTCGCCTCAAACATGAAATTTTAGGAGCTCTGGAAATGCCTTTCACTGCTAACCCTCTTGTGTGTTTCTACTTCTCTTCTATCTTACTTTTCCTCAGGGCAAAACAAAAATAAAAACACCACCACCACAGTACCACGCCTGAGCCTGTGCTGGCAAAAGACAGACAGAAAGGCAACATATAGGCTGCAAAGCGTGGAATCATTCTGGCCAAAGTAATATATTGCCTTAATATGCCACCCTATCTCCAGAGGATAGTCCCTGCAATGGTGTTCCTCTTTGTCTGCAGTGCAGAATATCTATCATCCATCTAATCCACTACCTGGTTTGTCTCGTTATAAATTGAATGGTTCTGCATGCTGCCAACTGATTGCACAGGTGCCCTTTTGACATGATTCCCCCACCCCCCAAATAGGTAGCAGTTCATTACATGGCTGGCATGAGCATCCAGTTAGATTGGGCAGAGGTTACACAAATGAACCACTGGCAGATCAGAACCAGATTACTGTGTGGAGGTGTGGTTGCTTTTGCATCAAATCAAGAGGAGCCTCAGGCAGTGTATGTATCAGAACTGTGTGGAGAGCTCTCCAAGCAGAGCCATGGATAGTAATCTTTCCTTTCTTATATTCTCATTCTTTTTGATGGCTTGTTAGTTTTTTGGCAGAGCGGATCTGAGTAATGAAATATGCCTTTCATAGCCCAGGCAAGAGCAAAGAGGCATATGTACATCCAGGGATGCATGCAATATCTAATCAGTCAACCTTTTTTCTTCAAATTACCTTTTCCTTTATCTTTCTCTCCTTCTTGTCCCTAATCTATCTCTTAGCATTTTACTAGGTATAGAACACACCTCATGTTTGTCATTCAGAGAGAAAGAGAAAGCAGGTGAGGGGCTGGACAAATCCTCTGGCGTGAATAATTTACCCTGGGAAATGCATGGAGGGTATTGTGATTATATTATACTCTGGATTTCTCAATAGCCTTTGATGCCATCAGCCATGGTATCTTTCTCGACCATCTTCTGGGCTGAGCCTGGGTGGCACCATGCCATATTGGCTCCAGGCTTCATGGAGGAGTGGTCAGAGAATGTGGTGCTGGAGGATTCCTTTGGTTCCATTTCATGTCCCTTGGTCTGTCCAGTGCTCCAAGGTTCTATCTTGTCCTCACTGTGGGAAGTCATCTGGGTTTGGGCTGAAATGTGATCACTATACAGAGGATAGTCATTCCCATGCTTTCATCCCAGGTAGTCTACGGAACCCTGAATGGAGGATGTTTTGGGGTGTATGAGGTAGAACACATTTAGACTTAACCCAGACAAGATGGAACTGCTGTGGGTAGGGTTGCTGTTCCCCTGCCTACCCATGGAATGTCCCCCCAGCACTGGCTCCAGAGTTGTACAGCTGACCTTGGAGCCATACTCAGGGTGAAAAATCTGAAAATGAAGCAAGGCAGACATGTGACAATGGAGGGGTATAGAACTTTTCTTGTTTCTGCAACTTGTTCATTTGTGGATGGTGGAATGGTGGCTTGTGGCCCTGAGGAAAAGATTCAGGCATAGTGAAATTACTAGCATCTTTCAGGGTTGTGGGGAAAGTATATTGGAAGATGGCAGAAGGTGGTCTGTTGCTAGTCTGCTACTGTCACTACTAGAACTACTAAGCCCTGATTTAGTGCCAATGGTGTGCTGAGTGCTGTATTGCTTAAATAGGTATAGCTTGACCATGAAGCTTGCTAAATGCACTCTTTTGTTCAATTTAGTTATTGATTCAAGAATGTCAGCAACATGGACATAAGCCAAGGTATTTGCCCTTCAGTTTCAGACCAACCAGTAGATCCACTTGTTTCTGCAGGATCATATAAGCTGATCAGGGGTTTTTTGAGGGTGGAGGTAGGGATATATTCAATCCAGCCTTCCTCAAGCTAGTGAGGTCCTGGGCTGCAACTAATATAATCAGAATGGCCAAGCCTAATGTACTTTGTCAAGTCATAACTCAAATTGGGCATGTCATGCTTATCACACAATAATCTAGACAGCTATGAAGGGTGATTTATAAGGCATCCTACCCAAAATGCACCGGTCAGACAATCAAGTGCATTGTGTGTAGAGTTCCCACAGCCTTCCCCTCCTCCCCCGAGGGATGCCACATGAGGAAAAAGGTTCCTCCTCCAAGGTGCCCAGTCGTTAGCCCCTCTTTTGTTCCAATGTGTGGACATGATTGTGCTCATCTTTCTAAATCAGCCCTGCCAATTTGCACAACCCTAGCAGGGCAGGTTAGTTCAGGGGGGACTGTGGGATGGGTTTTTGCTGGGGGGGGGGGGGCTGACTGGTGAACAAATCCATCCTGTACAGTGCCTGTCCCAGAGTGCAGGTGAGTATGTTCCCCCTTTACAAGCATCTAACAGCTGTCACAGGCCATCATGTCAAATGCTTGCAAAGCACCAAAAGATCACTATTTGTGGAAAGGGGCCTATGCCCCCCTTTCTCAGTAGGATCCTTGGTGATTTCCAGGCCTGGCAGGGATGGGCAGGGGAGTAAGATATCGTGCATGCCCTCTAGTGGGGATTCTCAGTGATGGAACAGGAACTCTGAATTTGATATGTACATGCCAAAAAGCAATTTTGTAGCACTCTGCAACTCTCTTTCTGAAAGTGTGTGTGTTTCTTAAAGAGAGTACAGGCACAAAAGGATGCTTTGCATCAGACTGTAATGAAGCTAAGGTGGTTTAGCATGTCATGCAGATCCACTTGTCAAATGCTTAACATTATGCTGTTGTGAGCTTTGCTTCCACACACCTTAAATAAAACAACACCTGGCTTATTATGACTGCTTAGCAGGTCTGCTATCACCAGCTGAATCCCCCAGCCAGTTGAATTTGCATTTATAAAGAGAATAGGTGAAGATTATTAAAGCATTTCATATATTATCCGACTAGCTGACTGTCAGTCTGTCATCTCCCCCTCCCCAGCAGCTCAATCGATTTCATGCTTTTCTTACTTTGTAGATTCTAAGAGCTTTTCTACATGAAGCATTTACTGTTCTCTTGTTATTTCTTACTCACAGTAGTTTTAGGTAACAATGTCCTGATCTCTCCCATGTTTTACAAGCATTTTTGCACAGGTTTTGCGATCAGAGAAACTTCAGTATTTGGGAGTATGGAAAACTGAAACACTATGCTCATGCAGTTGCACAATTCCACTATATCATGTTGCCACCTAGAGGTTATTTCATGAGCTACATGGGAAGGCAAAGAGGAAAAGACTGGGGAAAGCCTATATAGAGAAGCTGATATTAATTCCACAAGGAATATGGAAGCAGAAGCCATGACAGGATGTTGGGTTGAAAGCCTCATCTAGAAAATACCCTTGTTGTTAGACGATAAGGATGTCACATTTTAAAGCTTTTGTCTATGACTGTGAGAACTGTAAACTTGTTTTCTTTTCAGTGAAGCCCAAATTTCTTATGAGGTGAATAAGAACAGATTACTGTGCTAGAAACTGCTTCACCACCCACCCACCATGTGCCACAAAGTGTAGTAGAACTGCACATGGGAGCGATAATCCTAACCAGGGAGGGTTTCATGACCAATATTAGCCCCCTTCACATGTTCATCGTATGTGAAGTCAGCAGCACGTTGATCAGAGCTGCTCTGATTGTGTGGTGCCTGGGCACAACCCTAGCCCCTGACAAGCATGTGTGCCTGAGTTAGCAACCTCTACACACATGGACCTCCTCAGGAGCAGGAAGGAACCCTGATTGTGCAGAGTTCTGTCTCCTGCGGATGCCCTTGCACATAGACATTCCTGCTCGATATGCCACATGACTCTGGGGGCAGGACTGAGGTGCTTCTTTGAGTGCATGGGATGCATGAAAGCAGGAAAGGAATATTTGGTTTTGTGCAAATCTTTTGTTTTTATTTTTACTGATTAATACTGATTTACTGAATAAAGTAAATTTGTCCAAGGAGCTCAAGGCAGCTCATGGCACAACTGGTGATGGTATACGAGTGAGAGCTGGTGTGGTTGAGACTGTGGGACTGGGACTTAGGCGATCTGGGCAGTAGTCCTCAGTCGGCCATGGAGCACACTCTCAGCCACAGACTCTCAGCTCAGCCTACCTTACAGGGTTGAAGTTGTGAGGAAAAGACAGAGTTGAGGATTATGTAAGCTGCCTTGAGTTCCTTGAAAGGAAAAAAGATAGGATGGAAATAAATAAATAAATAAATAAATAAATAAATAAATAAGGCCAATTTTGCCAAGTCATGAGCAAAATGGTGATTAATTGCCAAAGTCAGACTGTTGCTATTCAGTGAGTATTTGCAGATTTTGGAATACAAGTCTTCAGGTATTTCTTTAGCCCCACCTGAGTGGAGGAGGTTGCTTTTAGATGTCATATCTATAGGCATAAATGACTGTTACCAAAGCTGGGGTACTCCTGCCACAACATCTGTGCTGTCTTTCCATTTTTTCTACCCCATGCATAATTGTATAAGTTGCTATCGCATTCCCTTTACTTACCATTTTTCAAAGCTTAAGTCCTCCAAATGTCATCTTTCCTAGTAGGAGTATTGCAACAATGAGCTGTTCCTTTGGTTGCTGATGCTTTTCTGCAAACTTACTGCTGTGGAACACAGTAACCACAACTTGACACAATTTTCCAAGGATGTTCACAACCTAGATTTGTATAAAGACATTGCAATATTGACAATTTCTTTTTGATCCCTTTCTTGATGACCCCAGACATGGAATTCTCCTTTTTGCAGCTGCTGCCCAATGAGACAATGTTTTCACTGAGCCACCTAGCATGATCCTGAGATCACATTCTTGGTCAGGCCCCTCTAGCCAATGCCATCTGCTTAATGCAATGTCTGCAAGGGTCAGGTTGCATAATGACTTGTTGACCATCTGTAGGGAAGGAGTGCTTCTGAGAATGGTTCTGTCTATTCTTGCAAGGGAGATGAATTGAAAGGGTCAGTGCCTGCTCCAGACTTTCCCAGTGTCATAAAATACTGTTACGCAAATAATCAGAGAATGTCACTGAAACAGTTCCTGGAACACTGGTTTTTTTTTTTTTTTTTTTTTAGTAAAAATCTGAACCCCATGGACATTCCTTTGTGTTTGAACCAGGGGTCATCAGCCTTTCCAAACTGACTCACTGCTCACCAATAACATGGGACACATTTTTAATTTATTTATTGTGCATACTTCCTTATGTAGCCACTGCACCTCTGCTGATTCCATTGAGTTTGCAGTCCAGCAAGCACAAAAGAACTAGAGATTCCTAAAGCAACCATGGAAACAAGTACTGTACTGTTCTTTTGCAACACAGGGCAGGTTTGTGGATCTCAATTTGCCATTCCAGAAACGAGCATTTCTGGTCTTTTCCTATTGCTTTGGGAAATGCCTGCTTCCTGTTTCACTAGCAGTAGGTCCCACTAGCATGCAGTCCTCCCTGGACATTGCCCCATAGGTATACTTACTTTATTTATGGGACCTGCTATATATGTATATGCCACTCTTGTATGTAAAACAATTCCAGAGTGGCTTAAAGAATCAATTAAAAGCAGCCAATAGCAGCAGATGTTTAAGTCACTTAAACCCAATGCTATGTGGGATAAAAGCCACATATCAACAGCATCTAAAAAGACCTCAGCAACTAAAAATGTCTCCACCTTGCCCTCTGAGTGCCCTCATATTCTGAGGTGCCTTTTCTCAGAGGAGTGCTTGATTTGTTATCCTTTGGATACCAAGCAAATGCCTTTTTATTCATAGTCTTCTTAATCTTCTTAGATTTCTGCTGCTATATCATATTTGGGGGTGGGAGGAACATGTTTTTGCTTCTGCTCCTTTTATTGATTGCTGTTTTAATTAATTAGTTTTAATTGACTGCTTCATTATTTTTTATTTGATTCTTATGGGTTTTCTGTTTTGATTGCATGTCACCCTGAAAGCCATTAGCTTTTTTAGATGACTAATAAAATATAAGAAACAAAGACATTAAGGCCACAAGTGGGGGATGCCTGTAACCCTTCAAATTCAGAGGATAATGAGCATCCTATGGAGGGCTGGAGGATCAGAGAGGTGAGGATGGCTGCTTTCAGATGTGCAGCATTTCAAAATGGGAGGGAAGGGAGGCTAGGTCACTGCTAAAGGGCACCGTACCTTGGTAGTGTTGATTTCCTCCCTTCCAACCCCCAGTACTCTCCCCCACAGTCCTTCTGCAACATTGCTCTTAAGACTTCAGAGAAGCAACCCGCACAGTTCTTTTCACACCAGGTGTGAGTGGGTAGAGAGGATCTAAGCTGGATCCCCAGCTACAAGGGGGGATTTTCAGCCCTCTAACTGAGAATCTGGAAAGTGCCATAGCTGCCCAGACACTGTCTGGTGGAACTGCCCATAAAGTAATAAAAAAGGATATGAGCAGGCCTTTGTGACCCACCTTAGTAAAGGTCCATATTAGGACTACTACTGAAAGTAATGCCTAAGTAAAAGTGTAATTGGAGTCCATTCTCAGGTGAAGCATCTCTAGAATTTTAGCACTGAGAGTTTCAGAAGTAGTAGCTAGTCATGGGCAGGCTCACAGTCACACCTGGCTAGCTCCCCCCCCCCCCCCCCCCCCCCCCCCCCCCCCATCTTAGTGCCATCCTTTTTTCTCTCTCCCTTTTTCTGCCACTTCCTTCTCCCTCTTCCTCCCTGCCCCTTGGATGGTCATGAGAGGGGCTTTTGCGAGAGATCTAAACTGATTATGTCCAGAGACATTTTGAAATTCGAGTGAAAGTGCCATTCAGCCCAGGATCCACAATTTGCCCACTGATGATTTAGACCATGGGTCCTCAAACTACGGCCCGCGGGACGGATCCGGCCCGCCATGGCCATCTGTCTGGCCCGCACTGAAGTTTGCTGCCCGCACACTTGCTGCACAGGTGGGGAGATGGTCTCCGAGCGAGCAAGCTGCCACCGCCACCTGCCTCCCATACTAGCTCATGCTCACCACTGCGTTGCAGCGCAGGCAGGGAGGTGGTGGCCTGCTCGCTCAGAGATGGTTTTGGACTCACTGGGAGATCTCCGCATGTGCCTGATGCCACCTTGCTGCGCCCGACAGCACCTCACCAGCCTGCGCCCCCAGGCACCCCCACCTCACCGGCCCGCGACGGTCACCGCAGCCTTTCAACTGGCCCCCTATTCAGAAAGTTTGAGGACCCCTGATTTAGACAAATGACAGGGAAGTACCAGTTACCACTCTTTGTTTGCTGGGGATGATGGTGGTTTAAAATGGATCATACCTGATGAATAAATAAAGCCTTGTTTAGTACTGAAATCCTAGCTAAATTTGTTACTAGCTATGCAACTGTATGAGAAAACCAAGAGGAACCGCATCAAAAGTCAGCTCCATCTAGGGTGCCCCATTTGTCCTGCTTTACTGAGAACAGTTTGGAAGGCTTTATTTGAGAGGGCTGTTAGAGGACAGTCCTCTCCTTGAAGAAGTTCTCTCTGTCCAGTCCAAGTCTGGTTTGAAGTCAAAGAAGCTTAAGGAAGAAAAGGAGGGAGCATGATGTTAGTACTTCCATGGCAGTCTGAGCAAGCGCACAGGTCATCTAGTCTGCCTGTCATGGCATGTCTTGTATTACTCTTCAAATAATAGTGATTAATAATTTCCAAATGTCCACCTATACAGACAAATCTGCTGGCAGTAACATGAGGCAAACTGGTGCCTTCTTTTGTCCTTCTTCTTGAGAACTCAAGGCTTCGTTTCTGGTGATATATAAGCTGCTATCCTAACGTCACTCAGCAGTTCAAGCTCCTTGCTTTGGAAAAGGGATTTCTGTAGATGGATTCTGTTTTCTTTAATAACAGGCACAGCAACACCAGCCTTTCATAATGCTTTCCAAACAGAGGCTGTGCCTTCCACTGAATTGCAGGAGATTTTGTAAAGAGCCAGTTATGCTTTTCAGAAAGACAATACCTAATGACCAAAAGTATTCAGCCACACATGTCAATAGTTATCAGCCATTATAGCAACGGAAATGTTCAGTGGCTATATACCCTTAGGTACCAGGTGCTGGAGACACACACCATGGCGTGCTATTGCCTGAGCATGCCTTCTTTATGAGTGTCCTAGAAGCATTTGGTCAGCCAGTGCACAGGCTGTTTGGAACCTTGGTCTAATCCATCATGGCCTCCTTCTATTCTTGTGAAAGGAGACATTCTGCATAATGAGATGGAAGTCAGATGTGCATACTAAGCAAACTCTGGGTCTTTGTTTCCCTAAGAAAAAAACCAGAGCTTGAAAACAACCTCATTTCCTCACATGAAATGAATATTCACACATACAGTCCCAATATATTTCCATTGCTCACCAGCATAGCTATTTTTAAAAGAAGATCAAAGGCAGAAGGGTTTGAAGTGAAGTTTAGATCTTTAAAAAGGAACCTGTGGTTTTGAGTTGCACAAATAATTATAACACCATGCAGTGATCAAAAACAAGATGTGTCTGGAACATTTATATTAGCCAAAGTGAACATTATAGCCTTCCCCTCAATCCCAGTGCTATTGGAAACAACTTGAAGACGATATCAAAGCCAGGCCAGGCGGCTGCAAGAGGACTAATGTTCTTATCCAGGCAAGCAGCAAACATTCCTTTACCAGCCAGGTTTGAAGGCCATCTGTCCATATGATCACTTGATCTCTGGTTAGGCTTATATTGTTAGCCAGGGCTGCAGAGCTTCCAGCCCATTGGTCAGATTTGGGGCAATGCAGGGCACAGAATCTGGCCCATGCATTCTTCTGGGATTCTTTCAGAGGCAGGGCTTAGCCTCCAAGTCCTACCTCCTAGAAGAATCCCCTTGGAGAATATTCCTGCTGTTATTTCCAATCTGAGTATGCCAAATGTGAGACATCTCCACCGTTATCTCCAATCTCAGTAAGTTAAAATATTATTATCTGTACCTTAGTTATGAAGAGGAGCAAATTTGGGGATCTGCAATCGTTCTAGCCTGGACAATGATAAACTGGACATGCCAAAATTTCCGCTTCTGTACAACCATTAAAACCAAAGGAACCCTTGTTGTTCTGTTTTACATCTGGTTGTGTTCTGCATTGTGAATTCTAGAATGAGGACCTGCTATCCTCCCTCATTCTACTGAGAGTTGCTTGTGTTTTGATAAATCCATGTTAAATATTATATGAACCTCATCAGCTGGAAAGTCTCCACAGGAGGTTGATCAAGCTGTTCTAAACAAAGGAGAGTTTTGTTTTAAAATGGTCATTTGTATAGCCTAATTTTAAATGGCTCCTTCAGAGATTCCTTACAATCTATCCAGTGAAATAAGTATGTATTGTGATTTTAGGTTTTTTACATTTATTTCCATGCTATAATCAGTAAGTATGAACCACTCCTTTTCCCTATGCAATTATGTGTTTGAACAGAGTATTGGCAACAGTGATGTTCCAAACCCTGTAGATACAGAGCCGCAATGCTCAGACCACATATTTTAAAATTGATTTTCAAAAAGTCACAATGGTACATTTTCTCTTCATCTCATCTTCCTTCAAAATACCAAAGAGTTTAGATTGCATGACAATAGCCCATCTACATGAGATGCTAGAGAACTACAACTGGATCTTGTGATGCAGGGCTATGAGACTGGGTGGGTGGCCATGAGACTGACTTTACAGAGGACAGTCCTCTGTATGAAGGTATGATTTATTTGAATGGCCCTGTTTAAAGACAAAGAAGCCTAAGAATGGGAGGGCTGGGAGAAACCTTTCTGTTGTCCATCGAACGTAGCTCCTGGCCAGAAGACTAAATAGGAGACACACAGGTCATCTTGGGACGGACTTCCCAACTGTGGTAAGATCATAAGCATTATATTTTTGTTTAATTTTAGCGATTATTTCTAGGCATCTATGCCAATAAATGACCATAGGCAAATTTCAGATAGCCCTTTTTTGTCCTCTTTTTAACTGAAGCACTCCCTCTTTTTTGGTATTTGAGTAGTAGCCACCTAAAGAGCCACCATCTTCAGGCAGGGCCCACCATGGATGCCTACTGCATCCCATTCAAAATATTTGAATGCAGCCTTAAGTGGTGCCAAGCAGCTGGGTTGGACTGCCATGTAAATTTCCCACAATGCCCAGGAGCAAAAGACATTGCCAGAAATTAGAATGGTTTTTAGCCCCACCTTCTTTGTTATTCTTTGTTAATGTTTCTTTTAGCTATTTAAAACATTTGTAGATTGTTTGATAAATTGTTTATGATTTTATATTTTAACTGCTTTTTATTGCCTGTTTTATGGATTGTTATAAACTGCCCAGAGACCTTCAGCTGTTGGATGGTATAGAAATAAAATAAATGATACTAATAATACCCAATGCTCCTTAGAGTGCTGCTATTTCCTATCCCAGTGGAACATAAGTCCATCAGATGACACTTTGCTCAGAGGGAATGTTACTACTTCAGACCTGGAGCCAGTCCAGACCTGTTTTTACTGAAAAAAAAATTGACCTGGAGGCTCTCTGAATTTTACTACAACAGTGGCACTGGGAAAGAGGGATTATTCTTATTTAGAGCTTATTTATTATTTAGAGTCTTTTCCACTCAAATGCTTCTTGCCCCCAAGGTACCTTTTGCCCTGCTGTAGAAAATACAAAGGAACCTCTACCTGCTTTTCTCCCCCGTGGCCCCCCACCCCCAAAGTTTCATGGAAACTTTAGAGGGATTGTTCGTACTGCTGCTTCAGTCCATTTCAGCACACACAAGCTGTTCATATGTCTAAAATAACTCGCCCCCCCCCCACAAGCAAAAAAAGAAAGAAAAAAAAAGATGCTTGAAAACAAGTTAGCTTTTCTAAACATTCCATAACAAAAGGTCCAGATTTTTGGAAGGGCGAAGCAAGAGTGGCCTGACATAGGCCAGGGAGAGCTGCAGTTTACTCGAGGAAGATGCTTCAGCCTCTTTTCCTAAATACTGTCATATATCAATACCGGTGTGCATTTTCCAGTGTCTGAGCCATCACATTTCCCTCTTTTAAAATCAGAATTTACTAGGATGGGCACAGTCTTGACGGAGTGGCATTCTCTGATGGCCAGGTCCTGACAATCTTGTATTTACCTTTTTCTGTGGTGGGAATTCTGGTTGCTTACCAAGTCCCTAAATAAATAAATACTCTTTTCTGGTTAATGATAGAAAGGCCCTCTGAATTTAGATTAAAGAGAGCTGAAACATTCAGCTGGATATATAAGCATGTATTATCTAATGACAATAAAAAGGAATTTGACAGACTTGCTTGGACTTTGAAACCCTCAAAGATTTATTGGCTAAAAACAAACCATTCTGGCTAGATCTGGAAGCAAAATGTCAGTGTCTATAGTAACTATCCTTCCACAGCATGCACCAATTTCCAGATGAAAGAATAGTTAAGGGCACAATCCTATGCATGTTTAGACAGGAAAAATGTCCTACAACTATTTTTTCAGTATAAACATGCATAGGATTGTACCCTAAACCTCCCTGCTCTACGCCCCTAACTTCAGGCATAGCCCTACAGCACTCTCAATCTTCTTGTTGCTTTTCTTCCACCAGAGGTTGGACATCATGTTGGGTAAACATGCTTCAGATTTGGCCACTGTAAACCATGATACTGTATTACTCCCAACCCATTATTTAAGGTTTTTCAGCCAAGAACTACTTCCCTCTTACTTTTCCTTTCCTGTTTATTTTACATTGTATAATCAGCTGTATCCAGTTTTTCCATTTTGCATGAACTTTCCTTCTGTTTGCTGCAGGTGAGTTTGGTAACAATCTCCTCATATCCATGGCATCCCTAGCTTCTGCTGGGTTAACTTTTCTGATAGTCTTGGCAATGCTCTTTCCTTGTTCACTGAAGGTTTTTTGCACCACTACAGGTTTAACATAACACAATTGTAGTCACAATCGTAGTCACCCCTTCTTCATATTTCAGACTTACTTGGATGGAACAGACTCTAATCCTCTTTGACAAAATTTATATTGTCTAGCTTTAAAAATATAGAATACTGAAATCTCATATGAAATGAGGGCAGCAAAAGGGAACCAGGCTTCATTTTGCAGTATTGAGCATGCTTTGTTGCATGCTGTTTAGCATATATCACCAACCCTACCATCAGGTAGAGTGAGATGGCTATCTTGGGCCCAAGATGCTCTGAGGAAGGGGGCAGCAGCCAAGGGTTGGAGAACAGAGGTGTGTGTGCCTGCCATATGCCCTTGCAGACCTTGGGTGTAGCAGAGGACACTACCTTTTTGCCAGTGTTGAAGTAACGCTCACTGGCCAGGCCAGCCAGCTTCTGTGTGTGCAATTAGGGAGTAGTGCCATAATGTCCTTTCCCTAAGGCAGCAAATGATCAGCTCCGCACATTAAGACATTTTGCTCTTCTAGATGTAAGATGCTTTGCTCTAGGGCAGGGGTCTCAAACTCGCGGCCCGCGGGCCAATTGCCGGGCCGGGCGGGGCATGGGGGAGGGGCCCTGCGGCCTTCAAAGCACTGGTGGCACCCGGGCCGGCCGCAGGATGAGCGGCCCACCACCACTGTGGTGGTGGAATACTTGATGCGGCCCAGCCTCACCCAGATTCTACTTCCAGCGGCCCCCAGGTAAGTTGAGTTTGAGACCCCTGCTCTAGGGAAACCTAGAGTTGAAATGCCTTGGGTATTCTTCACAAAACAAATTGCTGCTTTCCCGTACCAGCATCAAGGCTGCTTCTTCCTTCCTGCACCTAGTTTTGTAGTCCCATGGACCACCTGCATAACCTCTAGCTGTTGCATCCTTCTTGTCTGCTGCAAAGTCTGAAAAGTTCCCTGATGGATAGCCCTCAGTTGGCATGTGGCTACTAGCAGGGAGAGGTGACCCTTAAAGCATTAAGGCCCAGTGCCTGCAAGGCTTTAAAGCAAGGGTGTTGAACCACGTTAAATCCAGCCTGCCTGGGGGCCAGTCCAGCCCCCTAGTATTCTCCAGACAGCCACCCTTCTTTCCTCTGACAGCTGATCATTCGGTGGTTTTCCAGCTTTCCTAACTCCCTCCCCCATTCTAAACGCTTGAAATGCCTCTCCTGAGGTTTAAGTTACTGCCTGTAACAGGTTTAAGGTTAAATATTGAGGGGGGCAGTCTTGCCCCTTTTACTTTCAGTCCTGAAAGAGGAGCTCTCTGCTCCCTGCCTCCTTTAACTGTTGCCACCGATACCTTGACTTGGGCCCATGAGCAAGCTAGGATCTGCATCTGGTACTGGAGGCACCCCCATGGCTATGCAGTGACAATGCACAAGAGCAGCTTTCTGTCTTTGTGGAAGCTTCCAGGTCATCATTGCAGATGTGTAGCCTTGGTTTTGTTTTTATCAGAACTCTTATATGCAGATCTTTGTGTACCCAGCAGGAAAAAAGAGAGTCATTTTGAGGAACACACCAGCCCTGCTGCCATATGAAGGCCATTAGCCTTTTCCTTTCTTACGAGACTTGCTCACCTCTAACAATGGCCAGACTATCAGAATTGGAGCAGGTTAACCTTTGATTTAATTTGATAAGTGGGTTATCATCTGACCCTAAAACTGCAGTAATGGCTAGGCTGTGGTAGATTGCAATAACTGCCAGATGTTCGATTTTGTTTTCATTTAAGAAAGCTCTTTATTATGTTGCAAAGCTGTTCTACAGTGGTTGTACTTTGCACCTTCAAGAGTTAAACAGAAAAATGGAATGTCTTGAGAATGTTGGCAGAGAAGGGGAGAGAGAGAGACAGAAAAGGGGTTTGTTTTCCATCCTCTCTGGATGGAATCCCGGCACTTTGAGTCCCGGCTAACTGATGATTCTAGATGTAAGTTTGTTTCTTAGTTCTTCTGCATGGAGCTGAACAGGGAGAAGGACTATATACCGCAAGACCAACTTTTTAAGACGTGCAGTTCTCTTTGTAGCAAAAGGAGGATATTTTTGCATCATCCCTAGTGCAAGAGATACAAAGAGAGTCCTTGGAAACGCGATTCCCTGTGCAGGGGAACTCCTACTAAAATGGTTTGTTTTGGCTTCAGTTTTTTCTTCTTTTCCTTTCATGGAAAATCACTGTGACATTTTAACCTTGCCGTTCTTTTAAGAGTCTTGGAAAAATTAGCAAACCACCCGGGACTACCAGTGCCAGACCTTCCGTCTTGCTAGTTGGCATGGCTGCTGTACTTTTTAGGTTTGAAGATCTGTTTTACAGTTGGGACAGCCTAGTGTGGAACCTGACTTCAAGGGTCCTGGGGACTTACCGGTTCAGAAATCTGCAGGTGGTACGGCTCATGCTTAAACCATGGTGCATCTCCAGAGCTGTGTACCAGGTAGGGTAAAGATGAATAAATATGGGGGGGATGCGTATTCTTAACCATCTCTTTACTTGAGAAAAGTGCCTGAAAAATCATATAAGTATTGGTCTTTGATGGCAATGGTTCTGTAACATTCTTGAACTGAGGACCAATATTCTAAATTCTGCTTCATGTAGAACATCAAACTAACACACCAGATTCATTTTCAGGGTATTTCTGTGTTTATTTGTTGTATCACAATCTTGCCACCTCCTCCAACTAGCTCAGGGCAGGGTTTGCTTTGTTTGTTTGTTTACATCTTCAAAGACTTTTTATTCCACTCCTTAGCTGAAAAATTTGTCCAAACAAATCATTAATAAAGCAACCTTATCGATCTATGATCAATCAGTTTTTGATTGGTTATTATTGATCAGAGGTTGATAATAAGACAGAGGTTATTAATAAGATAATAAGACTAAATGCTGTGACACAAGAGAAAAGGGGATCAGGAGGGAGGAGAAAAAAAGCAATTGCAGGCATTAGCTCTTAATTATAAAGCTTTCTAATGACCAGCTGGAATGCAAATAGTTCACAGCAGGGAGGAGCCAACTGTTTTAGTTCCTCAGCAGAGGCCTGCTTTCCTTTTTCCAGCTGATGTAACAACTGCTGCCAGAGGGTGGAGGGAGGATCTGGTGGAACTGGGGTGCTGGCACTCCTGCTTCTCTTCTCTGCCTTACTCCTGCCCCAGAAAAGATCTGCTGCCAGCTCCCTGGCCAGCAACTGGTTTGGGTCACTGGCCATTTTGCACAACAGATAGTAAGCAGAAGGTCAGGATTGTGCCACACCGTCACAGTGAACCTTATTATTCATTACCTCTCTCAGTGGTATTGAGAAAGGTCACTGTTAGCTCAAGTGATGTCCAGCAGACTGAAGCAAGATGTTACAGGAAGGATGGCCATTTCCCAGAAACAGCACCTTAGCAACCTACATTGGTCTTCCTTGTATTGTGCTAAAGCATGGGTTTTCACAAAAAGTAAAGGAATGGTGCATAGCAGTTTTAAGCATGATGATTGAAGCTGTTCTTGCTTCCATCAGTCTGAGTATGAAAGGAAAAGCTCACTTGTCCAGAATACTAATTCATACTGCCAGTGAAATTCTCCTCCACTTTCTGTTCCATGTGAAAAATGAGCAGGCATTTAGATAAATAGTGTGAGAGTTGCTGAAAAGTGATTGAAGCTTCACCTGTGGAAATTTTCTCAGATTTCTGGATTGAATGGACTCCCACTTTGAACTGTAGAGGAACGCAAACTGTATAACTTACAAGTCACTCTACAAATGGAAGGTTGCCCAGATGCTGGAAGTCTGGTCACATAAATAGATCGGAGCCACCAGAAACTGTTTTTTTGAAAGAGTTTGGATAGAGAGCTTTATAACCAGGTGTTACCTTAGAATTCCAAATGATGGTTTGTTTGTTAATGGTCATGCTTAGTTCGAAACATTTAATAGTCCCTTCTCTGTGCTGCGGACTCAGTGCCTGACCATCTTTCTTGGACTCAAGGGCAATGACCCATACAGCTCATACAGGCTATTTAATGTGGCTTCACAGGTGGAGATGCTGAGGGCATGGTCCATGGCTGTAGACTCAAGGTGCTTTACCAGCAGGGCAGCAGATAAAGCTTTCTCTGCAGGCAAAAGTGGCAAATGTAGCACTCTGGACAAACATAACAAAGTGACTCAAAGAGAAAATAGGAGCTGGGGCACTACTGACCCTGGAAATGCAGGAAAGGTCGCAGAGGGGAGCAGAGGATCCTATTAACAAAGAGTAAAGAGGACTCCTATGAGAGGTCAGTCGGACTCCAGGTTGTTCCTAGAGCTGAGACCCTCAAGTGTAGGGACATTCAGGCAGAATGAATTAACCATTTGCTGCCTGTATTTTGGGGCAGTCAGAAGGTTCAGAAGCAAGGGTTCAAAAGACTGTATTGTATGCCTCTGATGCTGAGCCCATGGTAGGTTAAATGAAGGGAATAACAGGGAAAGAAAAGAAGGCTCTGGGAACTTCCTTGCCCCTTGATTGATTACCATTTGCCTAGTGATACAAGCCCATAGCAGTGCATGAGAAGATGGTAGCTACCTATATTGAAGGGAGAAGGTGTGATTACAGCCATGCAGGTTGCATATGAACTTATTTAGCTCTCTATGATGGTGGGAGCATAATTTAAGAGAAGTCCTACTGCAGCTTACCAATGGTCCATCAAGTCCAGTTTTCTGATTGCATAGCAGCCAGCCAGGATGCCATAAGCAGGGAATGAGTACAACGATTTCCTGGCAACTAGTGTGCATGAGCATACAGCCTCTGCTGCTGGAAAGTAGCATATAGCCATCGGGAGGCTTCCTCCTCCTCCATGAATTTGTCCAATCCCCATTTCAAGCTGTCCAGATTGGTGGCCGTCGCTGTATCTCATGCAGTTTAGCTATGTGCTGAGTGAGGAAGTATTTCCTTTTATCTGTCCTGAATCTCCCACCAGTCAGCTTTATAGGATGGCCTCAGGTCTGGCCACTTCACTGCTTGATCCTAATTCCAGATCATTTATGAGTAGGTTGAAAAGCCTGGATCTTGGCATAGAACCCTATGAGACCCCATGGTTTGCATCCATCCATTGGGAGGAAAAATAAGGTTTATTCTCACTCTCTTCTTTCTGTTCTTTAACCAATTACTGCTTAACCCGAATGCTTCAGGATTGGGCCAAATTTCCCACCAGCAGTCTGGACTGGGCAGTTCAATGGTATTGGCCATCATCTTTCTCTGCTTCCTACACTGAGCAACTGCAAGATAGAAGGCAACAGGCCCAGGAAGGGAACGGTTGGAGCTGGGACAGAGGCGCTGACTGAGGGTTTGTGGGAGGACTCAAGCAAAGTGCTTTCTTGGGGCTCCTGCTACACTGCCCTACTCTTTTTCCTCCTTACCCTGTCTTGCACGGTGGGTCAGCTATTCTCACTCACTCCCTGCCTTTGAGAGACAGTGAGGAAGACAGTGCTTCCCTGCCTACCACTGCCTGCTTTTTTCCTTTTCACCTTTGGGAAGGTGGCTCTGCTCCTCTCTTGCGAGGCTTCTTCACTTGCTGCTCCAGTGTGGTCATTGGCTGTGTCATCCAAAGATGGATTTAATCTGCATGGTGCACATCAGTGAATGGTGAATGGTCTTCCCTTTCTGAACAGCATTGCGCTTCTTAGCATGCCAGAGTTTGCTGTTTCCATTACCAAAATGCCTGTCTATATTCTTTAGGGGCCCTCTGTGTAGTCCCCAAACCACAGGGCCCCAGAGTTTGGCTCCAGTCGTAACAGATCAGTGCATGGCTATTTTGCTTCTCTTACTGTTTTGCATGGCTATTTTGTCTCCCTTACTATTGGCTAATTGGGATATTGCTCTGCTGAACCTTTTGTCCAAATTGGAATGCTCTGCATAGATCCATAAAGTTAGTCTGTGAAAGCTCATTGAAGTACGCTCGAAATCAAAGCCCATTTAGAAGCATGTCCATTTTGCATGGCTTGACTTTGCTCACAATTTTAGCTCCAGATGTCTCCTCTAGAGTGCATAATTATCTGGGCCCCTTATGCCTTGCACTTGTTTTTAGTGCAATTGAGTCATTTCTCCTGCACATTAGTGGGTGAGGGGGGAGGCTCAGAGCAAAAGTACCCAAGATCCCACCTCTTGGTGCAGAACAAGTTGTTGTGGCAGATGTGAGGTTGCTACTGAAAGCAATTACCCCATGATCTCTAATTCTGCTTTTTCCTGTGATCTCTAGTGAATCCCACCTTCACTCTGTATCACTGGTTGCTGCTGGCAGGATAAGAGTTGGTTTCACTAGCTCAGGGGGGAGGGCAAATTGGTACCTTCTGGATGGTTGGCATTAGAACTCCCATTCATTAGCCATTAGCCATGTTGGTTGGGACTGGAGGTCCAAAGCATCCTCCCCATACACCTTGCTCTAGCTGTGTGAGGAAGAGGGAGAATTAGACCCCATGTCTAGTCTTAATGTCTGGTTCTGCCCTCCTTAGAGCAATTTGCTTTTGTTGAAAATAATACTGCATAGAGTTATAAAACATAATGGTTGAATGGAACTGGATAAACAGAGAACTATGCTCTTTTAACAGGAGAATAATGAAACCAGGCACCAGTATTTCCTCCAGGGTGTAATGCATTCATTTTCGTTGTTTTCCTTTCAAGTTCTTTGCATTTTCCCATGCAATGTTGGGAAATGAAATGAAAGAGAGGAATTCTGCTAAACTGATCATGTAGGAGCCTGACAGAGCCCCGGACTGTTTCAAGATTAGGTCCTCAGTTTTTCCTGTTGCTTCACAGCAACTTAAAATGCCAAAATTTTTCATGGAAGAGTCTTACAGGAGAAGGATCTCCACGGGAATCTTCCACCTGTCTTGTAGGCAACATATGAGCTTGAGACAGAGATATACACCAGCTCTGAGGCAAAGAACAACCAGAACACTTTGATGGGCATGTTGGAACAGAAGAATATTGTTGCATGCTCCCCAGTTTCCCAAGTGGCAAGCAGTTCCAGGGAGCAGTTCTTTTTGAATTAGGGATCATTGAAGAATTATGGTGCTTCCTCCACCTTCAGCCTCTAGCATGTCATAAAACACTAGTCTCTCTCCCTTCCTTCGGCTCTGTGTTCCTGTGTATCCTCCTGGCCCTTGATGAGCAGGGATGAGCAAAAGAAGTTGTGGATCTCTGTGCTGTAAACAAGGATGTTATCTGCAGACCAAATAACCTTAAAGGGAAGTACTGTGCATGATTAGATAGGGGGAAAGCCCTGCAGGTCCAGAAATGCTGGCTGGAGCATGCTGAGAGTTGTAGGACTTTTTCTGTCTAAACATGCATAGAATTGTGCCCTTAACCACTTAAACTTCATACATAGACTGAAAATATAACTTCTTCCTTAAAGTGAGAATTGTGTTTACCTACAGTGAAGTTAATCAAACTTTCTCCAGTTGAGAGCCAGTGGTATAGCAGTTAAGATCATGGGACTGGGACTCAGCCAATCTAGGTTCTAGTTGCTGCTTGGCCATGGAATCAACTGGGTGACTTTGGACCAGTCATGGACTTTTAGCACAACCTACCACTCAAAGTTGTTGTTGTGGGTATAAGATTGAGAGCAGAAAGAGCAGAATGATGTCAGTGACTTTGAGTTCTTAAAAAGAAAAAAGGAAAAGGCAGAATATAAACCAAATAAATAAATAGTGAATAATTAAGCTAGAGTTGGAAGACAAGCCATCCTATTTGAGGAATGGAGGAAACTGAGCTGAAAGAAGAATTCTAAGGAGACCAAATAGGTTAGCAAATGGAATTGTAGCTTCCCTGTGCTTAGACATTTTTCAGTGGCTGTTAAGTGTGCATCTTTTGTATATTTGAATGCCTATTAATGGATCTTGGTGATAAGCTGAAGTTTCCTCCATGGGCACAAACATCTGGAACCTGTTGCTTCAATGGAGCCTGATAGTTGGTGATGTGCTACCAGAAGGTATCTCATGAGCTTGTGTTCCAAGGCGAAACACAGCTGCACTTCTGACAGATTAAACTGTACTCTGTGAGTAGGAACAGTTAGTGCAAATGCACAGAAGACACATATTTATTTATGCCCCATCTATATCGAAGGTCTCAAGACAATTGAGTCTTGAGCTGTTTATTCAGCTGAGTATTTGTAGCTGTTTATTTTAGACCCAGCAAAACTGAATACCTCACTTTCTTTAATGGAGGGTACTGTAGCATAAAGTTATACCTTCAGTATCAGAGGAGTATGATTCTGCATGGCAATCACGGTGGGCGGGGGTGCTACTGTTACATTCATGTCCTACTTGTGGGCTTCTGGTAGGCTTCTGGTTGCCCACTGTGGAAGCAGAATGCTGGACTAGATAGAGCTTTAGTCTGGTCCAGCACAACTCTTAATGTTCTGATGGAACTAGAAATTGCATGGCCTAGGACCTGGGCAATTCATCTTCCTTGCATTCAGGCCTCAGGGGCATCTTCTGGTCCAGGAAGAAAATCAGTGTGAAATGCTGCCCCTGCAATTGGTAGTAGTATGAAATTTCTAGACTGGTCTGGCTGAAGATCCACAGTTTCTGCTCCTACCTGGTCAGAAGGCTTAAAAACCTCACCTCCTTCAGAGGTGGCTCTCTATTTGGAGCCAATAGGGCAGTGATCTTTTTCTGATTCCCTGCCCACTTGTGGCAAAGAGAAAACCTTACAACCAGGTACTTTTGCTTCGCTGCTTCCAAGTGTCTTTTTCGGTACACCTCTGACACTCTCTGCAGAACTGAGCATCTGCTGTATCCTCTTTCCCACCACCCATAAAGGGCACCAACTGCCACTGATCTTCCTGGTGTACCCCACTTCTCCCATTTCCAAGATTCAGCACAAGCTATCAGCTTCACTTCTGGCAACCTCCCTTTGGTACCTTGGATACTGTCTAAGCCTAGATTCCAATATGAAATATCCTCTTGTGGTGCTAGAAAGTGTTGTGTCAAGGTATAGCTATTTTGAAAGGTTGACCTAAAATTTCAGTACAATTGAGACTTATTGGTAGTCTCAATATTGGGGTCTCTTCAGCTGGTGTTTATTTAGTTGCTTAGAACTCTTGCTTTGTCTATCCTAAAGTTGCTCACAACATTTTTATCCCCTTGTGCTGTTTCAACTTGAAGGTCTCATAACCCTCTTATGGCCCCAAATAAATTTTAGAATGAGAAAAACAACTTTGAAGAACTATTTTTGCCAGAAAAACCTCATCTTTAAAGAGAGGAAAGATGTTTTATGTGACTACTAAGGTGGACTGAGCTGTCTCACTAAAAGTTTGTCTTTCAAGAGAATCCCCAATAAGCAATAATGTTAAGGGACATACCCTGATTCCCTCACATGGTTGTTGAGATCCCAGCTACAGACTGAACTTACCATGTTGAAAGTAACAAAAGGAAGTTATACCAGTGAATAACAAATTGAAAGTAGATTCATCTGTCAGGTTTGAATTGGCTGCTTTGTTTTGATATTATGGGAACTTGCCACTTCCCAAATGCACAGACATTTTCATCTTGTAGTTGTCTCATGGTTTCAATTTAGTGCAAAACCTGGATAACTGGAAATACTCTCACATTTGCACATTGTTATGCTATCAAAAAGCTCACATTACTTACTTTGGACCATGAGATTTTAGCCTACTTTCACTTCCATGCTAATTTTTATATGTACAGGAGTTACTTTTATGTAGGGAAGTCTTAGATCATTTAATTTTCTGCCTCCAATGTGTTCTTGCAACCCAATGGCATATGTCAGGTGAAGCTGCTGACTGTAAATCAGTCACATGGAGATTTATTTATTTTTTCTTTTTAACATTTATAGCCCATCTTCCTTCCTCTTGCAGAGAACATTAAGCAGCTTCCAGTGTTCTCCTCCTCTCCATTTTATCCTCACAACAGTGCTGTGAGGTAAGTTAGGTTCAGAGTTTGTGAATGGCCCAAAGTCACCAAGTGAGCTTCATGGGTGAGTGGGGACTAGAACCAGAATTTCCATGAGCTCCAGTCCAGTACTCTCATCATTATGCCACTGGCTCTCAACAGAGTCAGTTCACTTGTGTGTGAATGGCGTCTGTTGAAAAGCATGCATTTGAGGTAGCATGAGGTGATGGAAGAGTTCTGTGGTTTTGTTTGTTTGTTTGCATTATCAGTCAGACCATTGGTCTGTTTAGCTCAGTTTTGACTACTCTCCAGTGAACAGCTGCTCCTCAAAGTCTCAGGCAGAAGCTTTTCCCAGCCCTGCTGTCTACAGTTCATTTAAAATAGTCTCATTGACTATATCAAAGACAGAGGATGGACCTTCTTCATGCAAAGTAGGGACTCTGCCTTGAGGAGGGGTGAGGGAATAATGTTCACCACCAGGATGTGGCTGCTTCCACCTCCTAGCCTCAGGCTCAGGAACTTTCACAAGGGAGTGGCTGTGTGTTAGAGAGAGACCATGTTTAGGACAGCTAGCAGGTCTCTCTCCAGGGAAAGTTCTTCCCATCTTGCCTGGTGGGCTGGTCTGCTGTGAAGTGACAGCCAAGAGGGGAGTTGCCATGGGATGAAGGTGTCCTTTTGCAGCTCAGGACACCAGAACTTGGTAAGAGCAGGGGTTCTTTTTGTTGCTTCAGTGTGGGCTGTGTGAAATGCCTTGTAGCTTACCCCGTCTTCTTGGTGTAGGTTTGATTTAGCAGAGATTTCTTAACATGAACAGTTCAGTGAATTGTTTAATGCAAATACAGTGTTGGCAATATTGCTGCTGGATATAGTAAATGGACCAAGTGGGATGTGACAAGTGGGGTCCCCCAGGGCTCTGTCCTGGGGCCGACCCTTTAATCTTTTCATCAATGACATGGAAGAAGGGGTGAACAGTCTGCTGATCAAATTCGCAGACTACATTAAAACTGGATTAGTGGCCACAACTGAGGAGCAGGTACTCCAGATCCAAAAGGATCTGGACGAACTCTGGAAGTGGGCAGCAGACAACAGGATGGTGTTCAATGTGGATAAGTGTGAGGTCTTGCACTTGGGGCATAG
This sequence comes from Varanus komodoensis, assembly GCF_004798865.1. Classification (NCBI taxonomy): domain Eukaryota; kingdom Metazoa; phylum Chordata; class Lepidosauria; order Squamata; family Varanidae; genus Varanus; species Varanus komodoensis. The sequence continues at coordinate 15,471,783 of NW_025335409.1, read as the reverse complement.
GAATAGGTGTCATAAGTACAGGTTAGGGGACAAGTGGCTGGAGAGCAGCACTTGTGAAAGGGACCTCAGGGTACTGGTTGACTGCAGGCTAAACATGAGTCAGCAGTGTGATGCGGTGGTCAAGAGGGCGAACGCCACCCTTGGTTGCATAGCCAGAAGTGTGGCTTCTAGATCGAGAGAGGTATTACTACCACTCTACGCGACTCTGGTGCGCCCGCAACTGGAGTATTGTGTTCAGTTTTGGGCCCCTCATTACAGAAAGGATATAGCCAGGTTGGAGTCAGTGCAGTGCAGGGCCACAAGGTTGGTGGCCGGTTTGCAGGGGGTGCCGTATGAGGTGAGACTGAGGGAACTGGGTCTCTTCAGCCTGGAGAAGAGGAGACTCAGAGGGGATATGTTGGTGACATACAGGTATGTGAGGGAATGTCACATGGAGATGGGTAGAGACCTGTTCTCCCCTGCAGAGGAAGGCAGGACACGCTCCAACGGAGCAAAGCTCAGGGAACCAAGGTTCCATTTAGATGCCAGGAAGCACTTCCTGACAGTCAGGACCCTGAGGGTGTGGAATGGGCTTCCATGAGAGGTCGTTGAGGCCCCATCGGTGTGGGTGTTAGGCTGAACATGCACATGGTGGGCATGTCGCGAGCAGAGTCGGCTGGAGCTGCAGATCAGATTAGATAGCCCAGGAGACCCCTTCTGAATCGCTCTGTTTCTATGTTTCTATGTCTTGTGCTTGTGTTAAAAAGGACTGTAATTGGGTTTGAGCTGCTCCAGTGAGCTCTGGTCCCTAGGCAGCAAGTTGTGAACCTGGTCTTGAGATACCCCCATGAATTCCATTTGGAAGAGAGCCCCAACCTGGGCAGGTGGAAGAGGTGAATAAACCAATGAGTACATACCTTTCAGTGAGTTTTTATATTCTTCCATTTGGCCAAAGGTCTTATTCTGTTTCACGGTGATTACGTACCCATGCTTGACAACTACATTTCAAGGCTTTCTATAGAGATACGGCTGATCACTGTGCATGTGAAAGATGAGGCCTGAAATATTAAACATGCCATTTAACATTTGCAAAACCTACAGCAGTTGATTTAGAACTCTATCACTGGGTAGATAAATGTGAATTTGAGTTCTGTGGGCACATTTCTTTTTTTGCTTTCAGGCATGAGAGACTAAACGTTTCACATTAATCTACCCAGTTATGAGACTATGAAACTTGAGGAAACAGAGATTAAAGAGCAAAGTGAGTTTGGCTACTGCAGAGAGAGCAGGAACAAATTCTAAAACGCCTTTGCAGTCAGTGCAAATCAGGAGCAATCCTTCTTGAGCCCAATTCTCCTATATTACAGTTTATGGTGGCCTGTATCATAGTGGAGCAACCTGGATAATCTTGCTCACTAACAGGGATGGTCATGACCCGAGGCATGCAACAGGAGAATGAAGCAGTGATCACTGGTGGCAAGAACCACACCCGGAAGAAACTGGAAAGGCCAGCTCTTGCCTCTGAGCCAAACACATAGCGGAGGCATATTGATCAAGAATTCAGTTATTGAAATAGGTGAGGGTCCAAACACGTGCAGGTAGCGACCATGGAAAAACAAGAAAACAGCTTAGAGGGACCACAACTCAATGAAAGAACCACAAGCTTTGCATGCCTGGCATCTCCAGTTAAAAGGATGGTATAGAAAGCACTTCTGCCTGAGACCTTGGAGATTTGAGCTGCTGCCCGCCAGATTCTGATTTGGTATAAGCAGCTTCCTACACTGAAAATAAATTTTGCTGCTCCCCACACACCCAATATGTCTTGAGAGTTATAGTTCTCAAAAGTTTTAGAAAGCTAACAGCCATTCAGATGTGATAATGACAGAAAACAGTCTTTGGCCACACCTGGATATTTCAATAAGCCAGGTTGCTTAGCCTGGTTTACTGGGAACGACCACATGCTCATGCATGCAGCCTGTTTGAATCGTCCCATCACAGGAGCAGGTAAAGCTAACCAAGCAGCACTGGGAGCATGGCGTCTGAACCAGGGCAGGTAGTAATTCTTTGGTGGGACATTTTAGGATGAACTTATTGCATTCACATGTTCCAAACCTGCATGAGAACCAGAATACAGTGATATGCCAATATTTGCACTTATCTGAATTTGGTAATACAGTTCATGAATACAAAAGAAAAAAGGTACACCAAAATAGATATGATAGGAAAATGTGCACACAAGACTTCCATATTACATGCAGAAGGCCAGTGTGGTATAGTTGTTAAGAGTCTTGAATTGGGATGTTCTTCCCTTCTTTGAAGCTCATTGGGTGATTTTGGGCCAGTCATGGACTCTCAGGCTAACCTACTTCACAGGGTTGTTGTAATGATGGTAAAATGGAGAAGGAAAATGCTTGAGTGCCTTGCAAGTGAAAGTAAGGCAAGCTGTGAATGGAATAATGATAATATAGTGGGAAGTGGCATGCAAAAATGCATGCATTTAGAAAAAGTGTATAAAAATGTGTGCCCTTAATAAAATACAAGACTCAAATTAAAATACAAATTCAAGAAATGCTTCCTGGTAGTTTTACCCATTTCCAAAAGTATTCTATCAATATAGTCAACTCTAAAATCCACTGAAAACAAGAACAAGGCAGCTAATGCGAAGGAGCTACCATCTGAAATGATTGGGAATGAACCGCAAAAATATTGGTTGTTGCTGGACTGTTATACACCCCAAGATTACTCACCTGTACTCAGAAATAATCCCCATTCAGTACCTTGAATTCACTGATCTGCTTTGGCTGATGGAGGAGAATATGCAGTTTGACACAGGAGAAAGAAGGCTGTTGTTGAAATGCATATTTAGTGGCAGGATGACATCCAAAGAGATTTAGCAAATACCAAAGCATCAGGCTTAGCTGCTTTCTCTAATCAGAGGGAAGTAAAACTCTAGATCAGTATTTTGGAATGAATGCCAGTGGATTCAAAATGGGCCACTTGAACCTTACAGGAATAATTCAGAACATTAAAAAAACCTGTACTTTGAACATTATGAGCATCTTCTCCAACCTGGTACCTTCTAGATGCTTTGGACTACAACTTCCAGCATTCTGAACCCTTCGCCATGCTGGATGGGGCTGATGGAGACTTGTAGGAAATGAAATCTCAGTAGTGACGATATGGAGGCAAAGTACCAAGCAGTAATAGTTTAATATGTTCTTGCAAGAGCAGGTGCCCACCACACAGGCAGCGTGCCGTTTACACACAAGACATTGCTTTTTATTCCCTTTTCCCGGCTCGCAGACCGTACCTCTTTTCTCCCATTGGCTGGGTTACTAAGAAGTTACAATCTTCTCTGTCCACCTAACATCCTACTACCCCTCGATATGTTCCCCCTCCCACTCATACATCCCATGTTCATGCTAATGAGCCCATTACCTATGAGAGGTGTGTCAGTTACTATTCATGAACCTATTAAGCGTGCGCACTACCTTCTAAACGTTCAACAGGTCGGCTTGGCCTTGTAGACTCTCACTTGATGCCAACTTGTTTCCTAAATCTTGTGGGAGGATGAGATAGGAAGAACAGGCCTTCCTCCAGGCTCATTACGGCCAGTTGTAAAAGGCAATCAATTTCCTACTCCCTTACACAAAAGGTGACAGTTTTACCACTCCCCCCCCCCCACACACACACATTTTACCCTCTCTGATATTCTTCAGAACTTTGATGTAAGAAACACTATTACTTTTATTACAACTATTTACATGGTTCTATCCTCAGGTCCTTTGGCCTTAAGGGATTTCAATGATCCTACCCTAGCCCTGTATTTCACCCTTTCTTTGGTTTTCACCTTACCGCTTAGTAACAGTAATTTTTCATTTCTCACAAGACTGACATCCAAAACATCCGGAGGGCACTAGGGAAAGGCTGATGTAAAATGATTGTGTTAGAGTAGTAAACGGATTGTGCTTAACGGAGGGTATCTTCTATAGGGAAGTAAAAAGGCTGGACATTGTAAATGTGTGAGCAAGAACAAGGTTATTTTTCTATAGTTCTGTGCTGAGAAAATTAGCCAACATTACAGCCACCCTTGAGACCCTTCAAACTTTACAGTTACATGTTTAAGCATTTATGAGTTTCAAACAGTTTTTCTTACCAAAAGAAAAAAAGTTTCAGAGAGGGATGATTAGCCCCAAATGTTTCATAAAGTACTTGACTTTTTTCCCCTGTGCCTTAAAAGCACAGACATCACCTTTTGCTCAATTTCATTGTTGGCACAAAAGAGGGGTCTTAGAGGTGGGGAGGAACATATTTAAAACTCATGGTTGCCAGAAAAATAATCTGATATGACACTAAAATGCCATCTGAGAAAGCAAAGAAGCAACACCTGGATAGTTTTTCACAGCTCCATTTGAGAAAGTACAAGGGTTTATTAAGTTTTGGCTGAATATGTTTATGCTAGGTGCACTAAAATAAAGTTTACTTTGTGCTTTATGACTTTTTCTAGCATAACTTTTCCAGATTCACTAGAAGCAGCAAGGGCCTCTCTGCTCTAGGAATGCCAACTTCAAATGCCTATTTTCTTCACCATCTTGGTGAAATAAGCCTATTACTAAGAAACGAGCTTTATGAAACAGAAGTATTGCGGCAAGCTAAAGTGCGGTAACCTGAGGCTGGACAGCAAAGTGATTTCTTGAGGTGGGTGGTACCTCCAGACACAGTGGCAAGCCTCTTCCTTAGCAAATAGCAGCTTATAACTAGAAACAGAATGACACAAGTTGGGTGGCCAGATGAAAATAAATGGATGGCTTCGGTGTTCAGTCTATCTTCCTTCAAAAGAAGTTAGGGCACAATCCTATCTAGCTGCCATAGACATTCCATGGAGCACAGGAAAAACATGGAAGTAAGGATTACCTCCACACTGCCTTTGCCCTCCAATACATTAAGATGGGTGAGTTTGGCTATTGAAATGTTCCGATGAGAAGGAAGGGCTGAGACTCCAGCTGGATTTAGTGGAAGCTGGCAGTGGCTCAGCTCTCCCTGCCCCCAGAATGGTACCCCAGCACTGTTCCAGAAGATAAATTTCCATCTCCAGGGTATCAGCTAGTGCAGGGCTTCTCTGAGACCACAGCAGGGACCCTGCCTTTTCCTATGGCCAGCCAGCCAGCCTCTGCCATCCATAGGACTGTACCTTAAGGTGCATGTGCAAAAATGTGCAAAAGAGAGAGAGAGAGAGAGAGACCATGCCTGTCATGCTTTTTCCCTCCATAGGGTGTCCCTGATAGCCATCTGTCATCATGCTGCATGTGATTCAAGTATTACTGGAATTGATTCTTTCTATTTGTTCTTTCCTTCCTGTTCCTCAGGTAGTCTTTAGACCTTTTTAAAAAGTCATAGGAATTCCTATTCATGTGCACATGTGCTTGTATCATTTTACATTAATGTTTTGGAAAAAGAAAACTCAAGCTACAAAATCATTCTGCAATTCGTAAAGAAAGTGCGGTTCTGCTGTTGCAGGCAGCAGCCAATCTGCTGTTGTAAAATAGGAGACCCACTGGCTTTTGCCAGTGTTGTGAAAATAAAATAGAGAGGAGGATCATGTAAGCTTCTTGGTGGAGGAGAAAAGGGTTAGATATAAATAAATTGGCAACCTTTTTCTCCCCACCCACCCACAACCCACCATTTCAGTTTTTAAAATGGTTCTAAAAATATTCACCTTCCCTTTTCAGAAGGTAGTTCTGGCCCAAGTAGACCAGTGTCTTGCCACTATATGAGCCAATTTAATATACCCTGAGCAGTTTCAAGATTTTATGTTTTTGTTGGGCAGAGACAAATATAAATCCCTTGACTGAATTCTAGGATATTTGTTTTTTGGGCTCTGTTTTGTTCCTCAGTCCAAAAAGACAAAATATCCAAAGGAGAGGTGCCCCCCTCACCCCATAAGAAACGGTTGAAACATCAAAGTCAGTTGCACTCAGCTGTGGATGAGATACATTTCATGGAGAAGAGATGATGACTAACAACAAAGGTGGGGCTGGTTATTGGCTTGAAATGGAACTAAATTCAACTAAATTCAAAACAGTGAGTCATTAGGACAGTTACTAAACTTTTTTCCACATCAAAAGATGGCATCTGATTGTTGAAGAAAAAAAAAAAAGGTTTTGCTATCTTTGGCATGGGAGGATCCTAATAAAAGTACCCAAAGATATGTGCAGAATTATAGCATCTGTTTTTGTGAGAGTGGGCCAAAGAGACAGTACTGGTGCCTCACACATGCTAAAACATAAATACTGGTGTATAGAGAGGCCTCTATTTTGTTACATTAGTTATGGCAGTCTGGAATGAAAGCAGCCCAAAACCCTACCAGTAGTAGTGGGTGTCCTATTAAATTTTCAGAGGACACCCACTGAAATCCAGAGTTAGCTATTAATAATTGCTGTCTTATGTATGTATATACAAAGGAAGTCGAACCATTTTTTCTTGGTCCCAATGTGTGTGCTTTGGTGCAAACTGTGATTTATTACTCTGGGCAAAGTCTAATCCAGTGCTTTTCAGCTGGCAGAATTTAAGAGTATGTTGTTAAGTGGCAAGAGTGCTACTGGTAAAAAAAGCACAGTTTGGAATCCAAAGGAAGTATTTCTGCTCTCTGCAATACTAAGTGGGGAGGAAAACTCACTGCACCATACAGAGGAACATGGAAATTCCTGTTTTATGCAATTGACTGTATGCCTCTTTAGCTGCTTCTGAATCCCCAGATATATGATCTGCTCATTCCCCGTGTTTCTGTCTCCTCCCGCACCCCATCTTACACCTTGCCAACAAACACCTGATACTCTTAGTCTTTCTCACTGTACTTCCTCACAAGCAAACTTTCTTTTCTTCCGTTAAAAAAGAATCCTACTTCTGAAGGCAACCATATTGCAGACTGCTACCATTTGTTTACCTTCTCCTTAGAAACAACTGATTGTACATAGTTCAAGATGGTTTCCTTTCATTACTTTTCAAGAATGGTCTTCTCAAATTTTTGTTCCAATTTTTAAAAAAAAGTTATCCGAGGTCAAGTTCTTGGACACCATGAACTCCCATCTGGTAGGCCACCAAGGACTAGCTTCTGTCAGACACCTGGCAAAAGTTACAAGATGCTTGTTGTAGTGTTTAACTTGTAAACTCATCTGGACAGGATAAATGTGCAGTTCTTGTGGTCAATTTACCATCACTATTTACAACTGCTGGGCCTGAGAGGTTTGGCTGGCAGAAGATCTGACTTCCCCAAGCGCTGAATTGTGGATTCCTTAGAAATTGTATAAACCAGTGCTGCGTGTCTTCAAGGACTGAGAGATTTGCTCTTCATTCTCTAAGCAGTGTCACAATCAGAAAGAGGAAGTGGGTTTTTTTAAAGAAAATCTAGGGATTGTGAAGTCAATAAGCAAACTAGCAGTATAGCCTAAATACATGGCCTGCATAACCCACACTCCGTGCCAAATTACTCTCAGAGGAATGCTCAATAAAAAGAAATTAAAAATATAAAGAAGCAAGAAACCATTCATAAAACATTGGGGCAGGCAGCAGGCTTAAAGCAGCCTTAATCCCAAAAGCCAGTATCTTAAAAACAAAAAGTGTTTCATCTGCTAGTAATGTAACATCAGGCAGGTTTGCTGTGGAATCTTACTCCATTAATGGAGTACCACTGCCAAGAAAGATCTATGCTACATCTTTGCTGACTTTACCGGAGGAAAGAAGGTAATACAGAACCTCGCCTTCTGACTTCACGGAACAAGGAGGAATATATGCATGCAGACACTCCCTATGCAGAATAATGTGGCTGTTCTTCCCTCATTTATTCCAAGTAGACTAAGACAAAGGGTTTCTAATTTAATGACTTTATTGTGTTAAAGATGACCAGCTAGAGTGGCTTTATAGTCCAAAGAAAGAATATTGCTTGCAAAGTCAATAATAAAAGAAACAAACAAAGTTAGAATACTGGCCACTAGGGAAATGCAGCTTAATAATGATAGTTGATCCAAACTGAAAAGAGACAGTCACACCTTTAAGATGAGTTTTCCTGTTTCAGGGCCAATGGCTTGAAGCATCTGATGCTTCTCAACTTGCCTGCCCTTTTAACCTCGGATTTATGATGTTAAGTCTTTCCCCATTAAAATTTTGCTCACTATTTATTTCATTTTTATATAGCCCATTAGCTGAGGCTCTCTGGGCATTTAAAAATAGTTAAAATTAAGTGTTAAACACAGAGAAAGACATTAATTTAAAAGAATAAAACCATGATTGCAATTGCTAGGATGTAGTGTAGAAACATAGCAGAGGTACAGAATAAAATGGAATATATAAAAAAGTTTAAAAGTTAAATTATTAAAATTATGGGAAAATACAAAAGTCTTTACCCAGTGACAAAAAGAATACAAAGCAGGTACCAGGTATGCCTCTTTGGGGAGTGCATTCCAAAACCAGGATGCCACAACTGAAAACGCGCCTTTTGAAAAGCAATGCATTACTGCATTTATTACGCTTAATTATGTATAGTAAACAGTATCAGTGCATAAGACTTTCCCACAGAATTTGAAGCTGTATGATTCTTAGTGTCTGGTTGGCTTCCCTCTGGGTCAATTGGTCTTGACATTTCATCTATGGGTTCTGGTATCTTCCCCCTCTTTTTCTGAATCAGAATCTGTATTTACAACTTCTACATTTTTGTATAGGAGAAGTAGGCCAAATGCCTATCATAATATGGTATCCTTCCAGGTCATCTGTGATGGGCAAACTGCATTTGATGTCAACTGGTTGTAGTCCCATCTCGAAGGCCAGACCGAAACAGTGGTGTTGGGAGACTGCAGTTTCATTCTGTGGTAAACATGGAATCCCACAAGATTTACTGGATATCCTGTACTTTTTTAATATCTACATAGAACTTCTCTATGTGGAGATCCAGAGATGCCACAAGTATGTAGACAACAAACAACTCTGCCTTTCCCATCATCCAATCTCAGGGAGGCCGTGAAAGTGATGAACTGGTGGCTGGAGTCAGTTCAAGAATGAATGTGGGTTGACGAGTTGAATTCTTTGTAAAGGCAGCCTACATGTAAGACTTGTTACAGTAGTGCAAACAGGATATGGCTAGATCAGGCATTTCCATGAATGGGCAGTTTTCACAGCTATGCAAATACAATACTGGTGAGCACCAAAGCCTGGGCATCTGGGCTTAGGCTACATGCAGGAGTATGTCCAAAATACAAATACAAATCTTCAAAAGGAGTATAGTCCCATCTGATTTAATGCTGTATTTGTGGGTGGGTTTTGCAATATTTTGTGCAGGATTAGTTTAACTGGAGCTCCAATTTTTGAAAAAGTAACCAAGCAACTGGCGGCAGGGAGGCAGACTTGATGCCTCACTATGCGTAACTTTCTTTTTCCTGGTATGGTATAGGACCAAAGGTGCTTCCAAGTAGTGTTTCTACTTGCTTTATTCACAGAATGTTATAGGTGATGCTAGTGCTGTTGACTTCCATTTGTAATCTACCCATGTTTTCCCTTCAATTCGTCCTCCTTTTTCTTAATACAGAAAATCCATTAAGGAGGAAAGATACAATAGAATGTACTTTACTTGTAGCTTAGCTCACCATATGTAGATTGCCAAAAAAATGAGGGCATGCATCACTAATGAGAGAGAGGACAGAAGAGGATTATTTGTATAATATAAATGTGCTAATTGATACATATATACAAATCAGTGTGTGTGTGTGTGTGTGTGTGTGTGTGATGTATCAATATATACATATACATATATATATATATATATTCGATTTTTCGATTAATATCCTGCCTTTTTCCTACAAAGGGCTCAAGGCAGCTTACATCATTCTCTTCCTCCATCTTGTCCCCACAACAACAACCCTGTGAGGTAGGTTGGGCTGAGAGTCTGTGACTGGCCCAAAGTCACCCAGTTGGCTCCATGGCTGAGCGGGGACTAGAACCCAGATCGTCTGAGTCCCAGTCCCATGCTCTTAACCACTACACCACACTGGCTCTGTACGTACATATATTTTGCATCTATATTAGAGTTGCGAATTTGGAAATAAATTTGTATTTTACATAGAAATCTTACTATTAATGGCAAACAGCCTTATAGTTCTTTACCTTTAAACCAGAATTGGACAGAACATACCTTTTAAGTACAGGATGCCTTCAAATAGTGGGCATCCTCTGGCAGCCCTTTGAATAAAAAGGTAGGACATTTGGCCACCCTAGATGGAACGGAAGTTTGATAACAGGCTTGGCCAGTTTCTGATAGCATTGAAAACCTAGCTAGGTCTAAGTAAGGATTCATATATTCATAATGTCCTATCATTTAGGGTGGGGTGGGGGGAGTAATCTATCACCAGAAAAGAAAAAGCAGTAACATGGCCATCTGGAAGCTCTCTAGGTATAAAAAGAAAAATGCCCCCCTCTCACCACCACCCATAATTGTATAACTTCCTTTCTGAAAGTAGGGAGCAGGATGCGCATACACAGTGCTGTTTTCCTATGTGCACAGTCTCATATAAACTGTCCTTTTGTCTCTTTGGAGGCAGCACCCTCTGTTAAAGAGTAGCTGTATTACAGTAAACGATCCAGTGCTGTGAAAAACGGTCCATTTCAGACTTCCTTCTTCAGGCAAGTGGGTATTGCAAACTGTTTAAGGCTGGAGTTTCTCATGCATTACTTGTGACTGTACAGCACAGAGACTACAGGGCTGTTATAACTAAAAATGTACATATTCCAAATTGCTCATAGATCACATAACCATTTCCTTGCATGAGTTCCCTGGACGACGGCTTATTTTGGGTGCTTTTCAAGAATGTGAGATTTTGATGCTGCACTATATTTAGTTCATCCTACTATTGATATTTTTAGGGCAGTGCCCTTTGACTTATGGACACATTTTTCTGTGGGGAAAATTTCAGTTCTCACATAAGTGGTGGGAAAAAGTAAACTATCAAAAAAGGAATGTTTCTAAAATTGGGAGCAGAAGCTTAGATGCCTCCAGGATAAATTAGATTACAAACCTACTCCATCTGTTTGGCCAAATGCTTATAGTGTCATAGCAGAGACCCTCTGGCTGATTTCTGCAGGCTGGAATTTTGCAAACATTAGGACTTCCTGTCCCAGTTTAGCTTTTGCCATAAGAGGAAGAATGATTGGTAATGTCCACTTTTCTTTAGAAAAGACAAAATCTAATTGTCATCATCATATTATTGTTCTCTCTCTCTCTGCGCGCGCGTGCGCGCACACACACACACACACTCCCCTTCCTGTTTCCCCCCTTTTCTCCATTTAAGGGGCCTGTGTGGTAATCCTAACTAGAATATGGATTGAAAATGAGTTTAGTGTGAGAAAGGGGATTTGGAAGGAGGAGCACTCTACAGTGGAGTTCCTTTTATTTCCAGGGAACTGCTGCAAATGAATTTTTGTACATCACAATTTCATTTTAGTGGGCACACATCAGCAAATACTGCACAGTGAACCTTTTTACCATCTTTCTGTACCACATAACACTGGATAGTGCTGCAGTTGTGAAAGGGATAACAGCAGGGCTTTTTTTGTCATAGAACGCACTGGAACGGCGTTCCGGCACCTTTTTTTCCAATGGATTTTACGAAGTGATTTTGAATCGTAGCAGATCAGCAGCAAACATCATTAACATAGTGCCTGCAGGCTGCTTTTGTGTCTGCTATCTGCTATCTGATAGTGAGATAGTGAGGGCGCTTGGCTTGGGACGCTGCTGCGCGGCTTGGGATTGGTGTGTGTGCTTACTGCCGGCAGGGACGTGAGCACTGGATAACAGGCAGGCAATGTTTTTGAGAAGAGCTGCCACCTGATGCTGTGGCATATTGTTTTGTATTGCTTCCATTCCATAAGAAGAGGAGGTGCTTGTAAAATGAGCCTTTTGTCTCAGGTTCTTCTTCCCTTGTACACTGTGTAGTACATGGACACCAATAAGGGACTGTGGGAAATGAGGAAGTTTTTTAGTGTGATGATGGTGGACAAGGCTTTTATTGTATCATCATCTTGCCACACACACAGAATTTTATGGCAGGGCAGGGGGCAAGTGAGACGCCATCTTCTATCTCCCACCCTTGTCATTTCCTCCATCCTTTTTCTTACTACAGCATTCAGGTGGGAAAAAAGAAGAGCTGCATAGTGCTTTCTGATTAACGATGCTACCTAATTAGAAGTGATAATGATTATCATGATAACAATAGAAGCATCCTCCCTCAGCAACCTTATAATATCATAACAATACAGAAGAATTTGGGAAGACATCTACTAACTAGTCAGTGTTCAGGGAAAGGGTGGGAAGTCAGCTTTTTGCAGTGGAATTTGAGAAGCAAAAGGTTCCTGTAAAGTACCTTTGGGAACAGAAGCTCTTTGCAGGATTTTGCTACTGGATTGGGTGGAATTGTTGCCTGCTGTAGGCATGACAGTTTTCTTCCAATATACTCTGCTTGTGTCTTTTCATATAAAGCAGATATTACATACAGATAAAGCTTCCAGTTTTCTCTTGCCCAAACCTAACTAAGCCCGATAGCATCCTCCTTCAGCTTGGTGTTTTTCAGGTATGTTCAACTTCCAGCATGCTCAGCCCTTGGCCATGCTGGCTGGGAATGATGGCCATTGTAGTCCAAGACATCTAGAGCAGCCTTCCCCAACCTGGTAGCCTTCAGAGGTATTTGGACCACAACTTCCAGAATTCCTATCCCGCAGGGCCATTGACTGGGAATTCTGGTTGTTGCAGTCCAAATGTGTCTGGAAGGCACAAAATTGGGAAATGCTGATCTAGAGGATTCTGAGTTGGAGAAGCTTGCCTACACTGTTGTCTCTGAAATTTCTCACCACTCAGGGAAATGGGCAGATGTGATAGTGTAGTCACTGTAGCATAGAAATCTAAGAAAATTCAAAATGTGTTCTTAAAGACAAAACAAATGTACACTTGCTTGGCAAGTGAAAAAGTATTACCAGCTGCATCTTCTCATTTGGAGGAGAGGAAAACTAGATCTGCTTCGGCTTGGCTCTTTGTTCTTTGCATCTGGTCACCGAAAGGCATTGCTAAACCTAAACTGCCTTTAAAATAATCAAGATATGTGTGGTAGTGTGCCAAGCTCCAGAAAACCTCTTACTCATCACCCCATTAACCTTGAATGGATAGCAGATCAAGTCCTTGAAAGGTTATTTTCTTCCATGCTTCCTAGTGCAGCTAAGCTCTGATTGTAGGTGGGGGAGCTAACAAGGTAAATTGTCTCTTTTATAATCAGTCTCAGGAGAACTGAAAGAGGAATGTAACTTGTTTTGTTTTTTTTTTGGTTTTGTTTTTTTGTTTTGTTTGCAGTTCTGCTCAAATGGGCTCAGCATTCCCAGGTGGATGAGGTAGCTGGAGGTGGGGGGAGGGGGGGGAGAAAAGCCTTATTTTTTACCATTCATATTAGCTGTTGGTTTACCTTACCATGTTTTACTTCACAAACTGTATTCTCAGTGGAACTAATTATATCAGATGGTGTTTGAGACCACCCCGCCTCCCTAGTACAAGCTAAGCTCCGCAGAGATTTTACAGGTTGTGAATTTGATATGCATAGTATTTCACAGTGGAGTATCTGCTTGTAGGAGGGGACAATTCCATACATTGTAGGTCCCCTTTGTATGTTTGTGCATTGAATATTCTTCCAGAGTTTGCACTCCGTCCCTGTTCAAAATGTTCTTTGATTTTTCTGTCTGTGTTACAGGTGTCCATAGTACAGCTTATAGTCAGACAGCCTCATCCAACTTGGAGCCCTCCTAACTTGTTGGAGACCAACCCCACTGTCCCCGTTGGCTGCAAGTGATGGGAACTGTAGTCCAACACCTAGTGGACACTAGATTGGGGAAAGCTCTAATATGGGCTTGCCTATTTCCTTTGAGCAAAATGTCAGTGGCTCTAAGGGACTTCTGTTTTGTTTTCCCAGGTGGGAATAAGTTTTATTCTTAATATACCTAACCAAAAAAAAAAACCTAAAAAGCATCAATCATCGAAAACATCAGACCTACTGGGTCAGCCCCCCACATTTTTTCTTTTTATGTTAAACTATAAACATGTTTAAGTCTATGCATAGTCCCGTTTCTCTAGCCAATAATAAAAAGAATCCCAGGTTTGATAGAAGTCTGTATCTTCTTTCTCCCTCAGAGACAAAGCCAGTCTATCCATTTCTGCACAGTCCAAAATCTTTTTTAGAGTCAGTTCATTGGAAGGTGGTTCTTCAGTCTTCCAGTGTTGGGCAAATGCAATCCTCACCACAGTAGTTGCATGTAGAGTCAAATGCATTGTTTGTTTACTAAGATCATCAGGTACAATGCCTAATAAGAAAACTTCAGATTTAAATGTTAAAGGTTTTTGTAACATTTCCTCAAGCCATTTGTGTGTTTTAATCCAATACTTTTTTGTTTTATCACAAGTCCACCACATATGATAAAACATACCCCATTTGTATTTGCATTTCCAACATCCATTTGACCTATTTGGAAACATCTTGGCTAACCTATTTGGTGACAAATACCATCTATAAAACATTTTATACAAATTTTCTTTATATGAAGTTGCTAATGTTACTTTAATATTTCTTTCCCACAGTTTTTGCCATTTCTCTAACTCAATATTATATCCAAAATTTTGTGCCCACGTTATCATAGTTTCCTTAACTTGTTCATCCTCCATTCTCCTCTCCAATAGGAAATTGTACAATCCTTTAACCATTTTCTCATCAGATTTAAGAATCATGTGATCAAATGCTGTTGAATTGGCTCTAAGGGACTTCTGATGACCACGACACGCCTACCATATGCATGCCCAGCCTATCCTTGAACACCCTCACTGATGGAGCTTCAACCACCTCCTGTGGAAGCTCATTCCATACCCTAAGGGTCCTAACTGTCAGGAAGTACTTCCTGGCATCCAAATTGAACCTTGGTTCCTTGAACTTGGCTCTGTTGGAGCATGTCCTGCCTTCCTTTGCAGGGGAGAACAGGTCTCTACCCACCTCCATGTGACATACCCTCACATACCTGTATGTCGCCAACATATCCCCTCTGAATCTCCTCTTCTCCAGGCTGAAGAGACCCAGTTCCCTCAGTCTTGCCTCATACCCCATCCCCTGCAAACCGGCCACCAACCTTGTGGCCCTACACCGCACTGACTCTAACCTAGCTATATCCTTTCTGTAATGAGGGCCCAAAACTGAGCACAATACTCCAGTTGCGGGCGCATCAGAGTTGTATAGAGTGGTAGTAATACCTCTCTCAATCTGGAAGCCACACTTCTGGCTATGCAACCAAGGGTGGCGTTTGCCCTCTTGACCACCGCATCACACTGCTGACTCATGTTTAGCCTGCAGTCAACCAGCACCCTGAGGTCCCTTTCACAAGTGTTGCTCTCCAGCCACTTGTCCCCTAACCTGTACTTATGACACCCATTGCTATGCCCCAAGTGCAAGACCTTGCACTTATCCACACTGAACGCCATCCTGTTGTAATGTAATGTATAATATTACTGATAGAATTTCAGAAAGCAGAGTAGCAGATAGCACTGAAGTTTTCGAGAAGTAATTGTAAGATAAGGCTAGACTTCCACACTTCTGGCCAGGTTCTCAGACCTTCTTGCTCCTTTCCAGGTGGACCACAACCACTGCTCACTGCCTGTGCCAGTTATGACATCTGTGCTGCAGGGTGGCTACTCAAACTTCACTATGTGACCTCCAGTATCATAGGTGGTATGGCTCTCTATATCAGTTGCTAGGTATAGCTGCAGGGTCCTATTTTGCACTCATCCTACTTGTGGGCTTCTTGCAGGCAGCTGGCTGGCCACCGAATGTTGGATTAGTTGGACCCTTGGGGTGATCCAGCAGGGCTCCTCTTACTTCTTATGCCCTAAGTGAGTAGGGTACTTTCATCCCTTTAATTGTTATGGAGAAGAGGACATTTCAAGATGTCCAAGTTTTTTCATCTCTGCATGGCAAGATGCACTGCCAAATACCTTATTCTGTGCAATGATTAAAGGGTTCAAGTGCCCAGTAGTGTTTTGCAATCTGGTCCTGCTACCCTGACTGAAGTGCATTCCTTACAGAGGTTAGTAACCTGCATATGTTGCCCTTTAAAACACAGCAGAGATTCTCTCCTGGCTTCTTGCTGAGATCCATGTGTGACTATGGCAGGAATGTTCTGAAAGAGAAAAAGAGGGGTGTGGGCTGCATAGTCTGAAAGGGGATTTTCTACATGCATAGCCTTACTCGCTCCTATATGACAAGCCATATCTGCTGGATTTGTTAAAGACTGGACCCATGTGCCTCCATATCTGACCAACACAGAGTAGTATTTCCCAAATTTGAATACCTGGGGCATCATTTGATTCTGAATTAGAATTGGAGGCATACTGTTTAAACATTCAGGAACAAATAATGTGCATTTGTAATTGGCTCCCAAAACAACAGGGAGTTGCAGTTGTAGGTAATCCAAATAATATTTCCTCCCAAAGTTCCACCTTTTTTTTTTTTTGCCTAATCAGACATAATTATTGGATGGATGGATGGATGGATGGATGGATGGATAAAATTGCACCTAATAGTACCAAAGAGGACTCCCCGGGCAGTGTATATTCAATAAAACAATTTAATATAAATTATGCAATAGTTTTTAAAAATCTATTAAATATCAGCTACAGCTGCTACATAATACTTGAATAAGATCTATCCTCAACCAAGATAGTGGGTAGATCATGGGTCCTCAAACTATGGCCCGTGAGCTGGATCCGGCCCACCATGCCCATTTATCCGGCCTGCCATAGCACGCACGGAGCAAGGCGCAGCTTGCTCGTGAGGAGATCGTTTTGGACTCACTCGGAGAAAAGGATCTCCTTGCCAGCAAACCAGGAAGCCTTGCTCACAAGGAAATCATTTTGGACTCGCTCAGAGAAAACAATTTCTGTGTACGCATGGCCCTGCCTTGCTGTGCACGTGCGCACGTGTCCCCCCCCCGCCCCAGCCCACGCCCCCTGCCTAAACGGCCTTGGCGGCCTGCACCCATCACTGGCACCTTTCAACTAGCCCCCTATTCAAAGGTTTGAGGACCCCTGGGATAGATCATCACTAAAATTTTATTTACAATTATTAAAATGCCTGGAGAATGCAGCTGTTTTTGCCTGGCACCAAAATGATTGTCATGAGGGCGCCAGGGAACTTCTCTGGGGAGCCAGTTCCAGAGATGAATGGGGTTCATGAATGGCCATGCAGATCTGCAATGCGCGTTAAACCCCAGCATGATTTTTTTTTCCTGCGGCAATGACTCATCTGTAGGAAGAGAAAGGGAACAACAGTGGAAGATGGATTCAATGTAGTGTCTTAATTTTGGCATAAAAGAAAAGAACGTGTGCTGGGTATTCAGCACATGAATGAAAAATGGGCTTGGGGTAAAGGGGCAAGCCAGAGAAGAGTTTGTAAGAACCAATTGGATAAAGGGGGTCCTACCTGGAAGTACCTCCAGCTTTCATTAAATGGTTAGTGAGAGCACTGACTCAAGTCCTTGGCTCTGTAAGTTACAATCAAGGCAGCACTTCACTTCCCCAAACAAATAACTTCTCTGCCACAGAAGACCAAATCCAGCCTTCTTCAGCCTGATGTGCTCCAGATGTGTTCAACTAAAATTCCAGTTGATGTCTATGCTAGCTAAAAGGGATGGAAATTTTAGTTTTTAAGAGCTCTGGATTGGTGAACGCCAGCCTGAACATTTAAGGCTGTTTCATACATTACATGGCAACTAACATGAGCTTACCAATGAATGGGGCGCCATGGTCAAACCCACCTTCTGACAAGTATACCTGCAGGTTACATGCATTTGTGACAGTCACACCATATATTTTAAGTATACATTTTTTAAAAAAAAATCTTGCATATAAATATATATATAGTATGGAGACCCTTTTAAAATTCTCATATTATTTTAACTGAAAATGCTGCAGTATGTTACATTGAAAATGTTACAAATGATAGAAAAAAAAACCTATTTCTGGGGTAGAGAGATTCATTGTTTACAGGCACAATGCCGATTGTTTCACACAATGGCACATTCAGTAATTATTGTGAATTGATGAATCATAGATGTGTGTAACACCTCTTTGATGCTGAATGTGTTTTAAAGGTAACAAAGGAGAATTGCATGAACAAATTTAGGAAAGCAGAACTTGGATTAACCAGGATTGGCTTGGCTAGGCTAGCCAATAATTCATGTAATTAAATAATAACTTTTTCATGAATGGTTCTCTTAAGAAATAATTGTGACAAAATCAGGGTTTTAGTCTTGCTTGCACAGGTTCAGTTCAAACAAATAATCAGTTTGTTATTTCTGATTTGTTTAACATGGCTTATTTTTCCCCACTGGTTTTTATTTTACTGAGAGTTTGAACCAA
Source organism: Varanus komodoensis (assembly GCF_004798865.1). Taxonomy (NCBI): domain Eukaryota; kingdom Metazoa; phylum Chordata; class Lepidosauria; order Squamata; family Varanidae; genus Varanus; species Varanus komodoensis. Next base: position 15,453,332 of record NW_025335409.1, on the reverse strand, counting down.
CTGTTAAAAAATCAGATTTCATTTCTGAAGTGTGTCTAGATTATTCTTCTGTAGCCTGTCCAAAGCCAGATTTTATTTATTTATTTATTTATTTATTTATCTATCTATTTATATCCTGCCTTTTTCCTACAAAGGGCTCAAGGCAGTTTACATCATTCTCCTCCTCCATCTTATCTACACAAGAACAACCCTGTGCAGTAGGTTGGGCTGAGAGTCTGTGACTGGCCCAAAGTCACCCAGTTGGCTCCATGGCTGAGCGGGGACTAGAACCCAGATCATCGGAGTCCCAGTCCCATGCTCTTAACCACTACACCACACTGGCTTTTCCAATTTCAAGGCCAAAATAGCATTGGTTTAGACCCATGTAGTATATCCTGCCAGTGCCTGAAAAGCTATTCACTTGAGGATTGTGCTTCATGCAGCTGTGCCATGGGAAAGCATTTTGTAGAACAGAACTTTAGTGTTGCTCACAAGAGTTCTGAGTCTGATCGTTCACCAATATGGCATGTGCTTCTGACCATACCTCACCCACCTCTTTTTTGGACTTTAATAAACTATTTTTTGTATATCTGCATTTAGCAATATGAAAGGCACTTCTTAGATGAGTAGAAGTTTTAAAACTCAATGATTATTCCAAAGGTCTTGGCAGCTGGAAAAGGAAACCATATTTAATGCTAGCAGAAGCATTTTCAACATTATGACATTTTAGATTTGGAAATATCCCTCTGTGTAATCAACTCTATCTCAAAGCACTGAGCTCTTCCAATGCCAGGAGCAGGTACCTTTGTAGAAAATAGCAAGAGTGGGAGAGTCTTCCACTAAGGCTTTTCCTTTGTTGTGAACAGCAGAATCCTGACACAACTAAGTTATACAGGTGTGAAGGTTTTCCTAAAAAATTGTGGCATCAACTACTTGCATGTCTTGACTTCAGGATTCGGTTCAAGATCCAGAAGCAGGTCTACTAAAGAAGGAGGCAAAACACTTGTTAAAGCATGATATGCAAACAGAGAAATGGTATTTCTCATAAAGAAATTCTTTAACTCCCTTCAAAATTCTTGAGAATCAGGTGCCATATTCACCTCAAATTTTGCTTTAGGTTGTTACGGTGGTAGCAACCTATAGATGTCTCTCTTACCACTTACCTTTATTTAACCTTTTTCTCCAAGCTGAAGTGTTCTAATCCACATAGGTTGGTCACTTTCCGATTAGACTTCTGTAATGCGCTCTACGTGAGGCTGCCCTTGAAGACGGTCCGGATACTTCAATTGGTGCAAAATAGAGCTGCCAGGCTGCTGACAGGGACTGGGCATTGTTCTCATATAACCCCAGTCCTCCATCAGCTCCACTGGCTCCCCATTGAAGTCTGGGCCCAACTCAAGGTGCTGGTTATCACCTACAAAGCCCTGAACGGCTTAGGCCCTGGTTACCTAAAGGAGCGCCTGCTTCCATATATGCCCTCCCGCCCCCTGAGATCGGCGGCAGAGGCCCTTCGGGAACCCTTCGTGAAGGATATTAGGAGGGTGAGTACTTGGAGGAGGGCCTTCTCTACAGTGGCGCCCAACCTATGGAACGCACTCCCCAGAGAGGTCCGCCTGAAGCCGTTGTTATTTGTTTTTCAGCGCCAGGCCAAGACCTTTTTATTTAAACGCTATTTTAACTGTCAATGGTTTACTTGTTGATTTTAAATTGACCAGGCTGTTTCCACTATTTTATGTATTTTATTTATTTGATGAATTTTTTGCATTTTATATGGGATTTTAATGATTGTAAGCTGCCCCGAGGCTCATGCGATGGGGCGGCATATAAGTTGTCTAGATAGATAGATAGATAGATAGATAGATAGATAGATAGATAGATAGATAGATGAAATTCACTGGCAACCTAAAAGACCTGGATATTAGCTCTGGATGTCAATTTGACTGAGCAAGCTACTGGAAGACTCACATTATTTCGTGCATTCCTAATAAGGTTGAGATTCTTCTCTTGAGATGGTGATATATTGATATTTTGGTATGAGAGGATAAAGTCATTGCACTTTGCTCCCAGGTCCTTCCAAGATCACCATGGTCCTCTTCCTTTGAGTGCTGTGGGGCAAAACTAGAATTCTGCTGACCACAGCAAGTGGAGGAAAGGTGGGTAGGAAGGTGGATAGTGGGAGAGCAGGGCAGCAAATGCAGTATCTATATTCTCTCAATGCCTTGGAACATTTCCAGGTGCGTGTCAACCTTGCCTCCTGATCAGAGGCGCTACAGATCACTCTTCTTCTTTAGGACACTTGGCCTGCTTCTGTTCCATCTGCTTTCCCCTGATGAAATGGTCTTCTTGGTTCATGGCTTTGCATGCACTATTAATGTTTTCATTTATTCTTCTGCTGTTCTACACCACTGTCTCTTTCATCTCTCTGACTTGGTTCACTACTTTTTTACCACTTCGCAACTTTGTTGTTTTACTGCTTCATTTAGCCTTCCTGCAACCTTTTCTTTTTTAGCCCTGCTCAGCATCTGACTTGCCAGGTGGGTGATGGTGAAATAGAATCACAAACCACACCTCTGATTCATTCCTGAAAGAAGTAGGGTTCTCAGTCACAAAGAGAGAATTTACATGCACAGGCCTGTCTGTCTGTAACTGAAGTACCAATGTTGTAAATTAGTACTATTGATCAATACTGTAGATCAGTCTCCTTTATTCCTTCTATTTTCACCTTTCAGGGCTCTTCTCTTCATTGCTTCTGCTCTTATTCTTTGAGGATATCAGTTAGAAATTATATTGCACTGAGTCAGGAATGCATTCTGGTTTGAATCCTGTTGGACAACTTGCTTTCTGTTGAATCTCTGCCCCTAGATCTGCCAAATTCAGTGCTAGAGGGAGTTGCCTGAATTTACCCATGTACCTACCCACATGGTTTCACCCAAACGGATGGGGGTACCATGTGGAGAGTGTCATTATACAGTTTAATGCTCAGTCCTGAACTTGATTGTCCAGATCATCTTGGGTGTGGCCAGAAGTGTGCTTGCACAGCTAAGGCTGCTGTGCCAGTTGCAGCTGATCTCACCATGGTCACACATGCCATAGTACATCCTGTTTGGACTACTCTAATGCATGAGCCGCATCTGAAAACTGTTCAGAAACTTCAGCTGGTCCAGAAAGCTGTAGTCAGCCAGACTGTCAACAATGGCTGGTTTCAGGGAGCATATGGCACCTTGGTTGCACTAGCTCTGCTGACCACCCGTCTGTTTCAGTGCTGCTTATGGAAGTTTAACACTTGATACCAGGCTACCTGAAAATATTCTGTAGTGGTTTCTACTTTCAGGAAACCTTCTACGTATTAATTTATCTGCTGTGCATTCCAAGTATATTTCATGTGACTCTGGGAAGCAGCCAAAGAGTAGCACACATTGAGTTCGTACAGGGTTCTTGCAAAGCTCAGAGGGCTTCACTCTTGCTCTGTATAAACTGAAAGAGCATTGTAGATCACACCCAACACTCCCTTGTAACCACACATTTTAGAATTCATCAGTGGTAATAGACATGATAGGAAAGCCGGTTTGTTGTGCATGCGTGAATGCTGGCTGGCAAAGGGGCCTCACATCTTCTCATTGGGAATAGGATTTTTCTAAGAGAATCCCAGGAGTGTCTGGGACACGGTTTGAAAACAACTGAGTTAGCCAAATGGATTATCTACCAGATTGTGAAAAAGTATTGAAGAAACTTTAGCAGCATTCCTTTGAGTATGAGCTTGCCTTATGTACAAGAGGGAACTGGATCTTTTGTTCTCACCCCCTCCCCTCAGCAAGCCTTTTCCTACCTCCTTGAAAATGTAGATAGTTTCTCAAATAGCAATTGCACTTTAGGGTCTGAGCCTAAGATGAAAAAATCACATTCTTGGAAATAGTCTCAGTCTGCTAGTGCTGTAGTGCTAATAATAATAATTAGAGACTTCTCAGTGGGACACAGTTCAGCTGATTGGTGTGGAGCACATCAAGATTCAACAGTCTGAATGTGTCAGACTGTGGGTTATTTATCTTGCAAATACAATTTGTGATTCCTGCTTCAGAGGGTGGGGAAAGGCAAGTTGATAATTGCTACTAATTTGTCTGTCATTTTAAAGTGAAGCTAATGCCCACAGATTTTGGTAGGCTGAAATTGTTGACTTTTTTCAAGCTTGAAATAAAGCACACTTCTTAAATCCCATGTGAAACTAGGGAGAGAGAGCTGATTCAAACTTGCCATCCTCACCTGTGGGCTTAATCCAAGCATATCTTTTAATGTCCAGGGTCAGGCTCTGGAAAAAAAGAAGTGGACCTGCATGTTTGCAGCACAAGAAGGAAGCACACAGCACTTTAATAGGCACAGGATAAAGCAGAACTTGTGCTTTAAAAAATAAGGCAGATGTGGAGAGGCAAGAGTGATGGCTGAACTGGCATTTGGTCTACTGCTCTGGCCATCCATCTTGCGAATTATGAAGCCGCGAGGAAGCCATAGGCATGTTACATCTGTATTCACCCTAAAAAGCTTAAAAGAAAGAAAGGGGATACAATCTTCTCATATGACTCGACCACATCAGAACAAACATGAGAGATCATGTGTTAGCCCTCTCCTTATACAGGTCACATGTCAGGTGTTCATAATCTGCAGGTTTTCGAAGGACATATTGATGCTATAGACTTAAACCAGTTTCATAGCTATGCCATCTCCATATGTAACAAAATTCTTCACTGTCTATAGCTCACCAAAACCATTTTTCCAAAATAATAATTCACAAGTTGCTTTGGGAGAAGCTATGACATTTGAACAGGAATAAAGGCTATTTCATTTGAGGTATGAATGTACCCAAGTTTTAAAATACAGAAATAACCATCAGGGCAGTAAGGAGTCTAGTAATGTTTGATCCATGAATTCACATTTGAAGAGGCAAAGCATTTACTTAATTAGAATAACTGCCTGTAAACACAATCTACAGTCAACATTTCAGAGACTTCCTGTGCTGTTTGCCATTTTGTATTTAATTTTCTTCTTTTAACTATTTGTAATCTGTCCAATGAACATTCATAAAGTAGATGAATAAAACAAAACTGGCAAGCTTTTTAACCACAGAAAGGCCAAAATCATGCAGGACAACTTTCCTCGATGTACATACCTATGTTCACCATCTAGTGGGATGAACAGATTATGTCTAAGGCTGTCATAAGTGCTATAAGCCTGTTTGGGGTTATTTGCTTCTGATACTACAGATTAATACATTAGTGTCCATCTGAGACTGGTAGTAGTACTATGGCAGTAGATTAGTTTGCTAATTTGGATTGCCTATCATTTACCCACAAGCCACATGTTAAGGTGGGGCAATCTATTATTACCAGGATCTGGACAGAGCAAAGGGCCATCATGGATTCTAAATCACGGCAGTAGCTTCAAACCCATGTGGCCATTTTGACTATCCAAGCCACAACTGAAGCTTGTCAGGTCTTCTGAACCCAATGAGGGTGGCTGTTGGCATGTATAATGAACCACCCTCAACCAAAAAATAGCCCATGGGTTCTTACTGGTTTGCTAACCACCACAACAACCTACCCTCACTAGGTCCAGATGACACAACAAGCTGCAGCTGTGGCTTAAATATTCAGCAGTCAGCCAGCACACAAAGGCACATACTACAACTCACTGTGGCTTAAATGTGGCTGTGGTGATTGTGGAAACCTGCTCTGTATCGCTCAATAAAATGTGATCTTAGCTCATGTCAACAGACATCTAAACTGAAAACTCATCTGGAAGTTTTTATCTAACTGTTCATACTTCTTTCTTTCTTTATACTCCCTTTTGATCAACCCAAAATCATGTTTATTTCTGCCACGTCTTATGGGTTGCGTAGAAAATTAATGATTGCAGAGCATGCAATTTGCTTTCTGTATAGACCACCCATGGAGTCATGTGATTGGTGTTGCTCCGTGCATCATGTGGAAAGGGAAAACACAAGATTTACTGACTAATATGCCCTCAGAGGCACCTTAAATGAAAAGAAATACCAGGGGCATGTTCCACTTGAGCTAATGATGGCAAAGTGTATTTGGATGGATATCTACTCAGGTTTAAGCATGTACCCTTTCCACTAATTTACATCCAAAAACTTGCCTGTAGAAGGTTAAGCTAGCTTTTCATTAGTCCTGGAAGCTGATGGTGCATCTCCCCCTCACACACACACTTGTTAAGAAATAAAATCATGTGTGTTTAAATTTCCCAAGAAACACCTTCCTAAAATGTCAAAGGCCCTTTTCTGTGCCCCTCCCCATTTTTTAAACAACCACTTGTACATCAATGCATCAATTCCTTGCCAATCAATTCTTTCTGGGAATATATTACAATTTTGATTCAGTTCATTAAACATAAGAATTTGCTCAGTTTGTACCTCTGAACATGACCACATATTCCATGCAAAGTGTGCATATTCCTGGGCTTGCAACTGCATTTACAAAATGAGTGTGCTATAAAAATGCATACTTTTAAAATGCACATTTTAGGGAAAATATTCATGTTTTAGTCAAGGTGAGGAAAATAAGAATTTAAGTGAGCACTTAAAAAGTCCACCTTGATCTACATTTTCCCCATTCCAAGTAAAATCATTTGGAATGGGAATGAGGTGATCTATGGTTCTAGGCAAAACTTAAGGAACTTCAGTAAAATTGTGTTCCACACATTCTCCTAGTTCTACTAGGATCTTTGTAATATATACTGAAATTCCAATTTACCTCCTATCTTATCTGCAACTGACTGATAAATCTCTTTACTTTCATATGCAGTGAACACTAGGAATGACATACTGTCAGGAGCTGGGTTCCCTCCTCATTTCTGACAAAATGACAGGCCTTTCTTTTGCAAAAGCTCTTTGTTCTCCAGTGTACAAGCTACAACCATCAAAGGAAGAGTCTCTGAGTATGTTCAGAGCAGTTTGTTGAACCCAAATTAGAGACTATTTTGAAGAAACTTCCTTTTCAATAACCTTGGACCTCACTCCTCTGGGTGTGCCATAATGGAGATGGGTGAGCCTGCTAAATCTATACACCTGACTAGCTCACCCTTTTCACCTGACCCTGTGTCATGGGGTCACAGATTGGGCCAGGCTATTCTGGCTTTTCCAACCATGTCCCCTCCCAGTGTTCCCAAAACCTGTCAGTTCCCAGAGTCTACCTGAACACCTGCAGACAGTGGCTTTGAGATAAGCTTTTCCTCCTCCACCATCTCTATGTCTGTATGTTCCCAGGCCTCACCATCCCCATCCAACGAGCCAGAGCCACCGTAGCCCAGAAAAGTACACTAAGAATAGTTGCCGCTTTCCCAGCACATGCCTAACGAGAGATTGCAAAGCACATATTTTGCACACAGAAAGGCCTCCCGCTTTTCATCCCTAATCAAAAGATCTTAGGCAAAAGGCCTAGGAAAGCCTTTTGCCAGAAATTTTGGAGATAGCAACTACTACCTGGAGTAGAAAGTAGTGGGTTAAGACAAATCAATGGTCTAACACAGTGTGAGGTAATATTGTATACAAAACAATGTCTGATAAAAGGAAGGAATGTATGTAAAGCTATGTATTGGGTTTAGACCTGTTTGAAGTAATTTTGAGCTGGTGTGAGCTTGCCCACTCTCTGTTAATGCCATGACATGACCTAGGCAATAGCTGGAAGGTACTGTTAAAACAGAGCAGGTTAGAGCTTGGTCAGTGCCTGGATGGGGAGATTAGCTGGAAGTCCTACTTTTACTACTATGAGCTTCCCAAGAGAAAAAGGAATCATTTAAACATAATATTAAAGAAGAAATTCAAGGGGCTTATAGCATCCTTCCCCACTTACCCTCCAGAAATTTTGCGCTATAGCTTACAGAATCCCTGGCCGTGGGACTGAGGCTGATGGAACTGAAGTCCAGAAGAGTTTGGTGGTAGTAGTTTTATAGTGCCCTTGAAATATTCCAAAATCCTAGGACTTCAACTGCATTTTCTTCATTTTTGTGGCTATCCAGTGACTATCTTTTATATCTAATTGCTTTCTATGGGCACAATAGTTAAGAAAAGTTTAGTAGACCACTAAGGTTGCCAGTTACTGCCAATGAAGAAAAAAGGGGCTCAAAGAGGATGGTGACATCTGATTTTTAGAGGCAAAGCCTCTTCTGCTAACAATTTATTGCTCGTAGGTGGCTCCAGCTGAGCTCTGATTCTACACATGAGCTCTGCTGGCAGAAATGTGTTTGGGGAAGGTGCTAGGGGCCACAGGGTGGCAGATCCCCTCACCCAAATGTCTCCTTTGCTCTTCAGCTTTTGATCCACTGCATGTAATTTAAGCATGTGTGTGGCAGGAAAGGAAACCATTTGGGCAGCTGAAAAGTAGCCTGTAAGGAAGTCTCAGGTCTATGTTTTGTACCTAGAGGGGAGGAAGAACCTTGGGCCAGGGCTTCAAGTGGATGCTGTTTGCTCCTGGAAGGTATTAGAACTGTTTTAGAGACTAGGCCTGTCTGGTTTGGTGCCTGCCTTCTCTTGTTTATAAATAAGCAGTCATCACAACAATGTCAGAAGGGAAATTAAATCTTCTATTTCTCATTGTTCATGGAAGTCCGAGCCACATAAAAGTCTATCCATGAAACCAGCTCGATCCCACATGATGTGCCATTGCACTGATGTGATCCTGTTCCTCTCATACAGCCCACTGTGCCTGATTTACAACGTGCATCTGTGCATAAGAGATTCACACAGAGCTGCGTAAATAAGGGTTCCTTTTTGTTATTATCATTAGAAACAACAACACAGTCTAAACCATTGTCATTGCAAGGGAAGCTAAACATTGTAAAGGGCATCTATTCAGAGTGGCCACAATGAAATCTTTTAAAGCCAGGAGGGTTTGCCTTAAGCTCTAAACAACTAGAGAATTTAAGGTTCCGAAACAATAGGACAATCCATATAAAAGAGGCAAAAATAATTCCCTGTGGGTAAATCTTTAGTTGCAGTTCAAAGAATTTTCTTTTATTTATGTCCCATTTGCTCTCATGTGTATGTGTGTGCGTGTGCGCACACGCTGAGATTATAACTGCAAAAAACATTTTGTTCTGCTTTTCATAGTTTGTTGTTGTTGCTCCAGAGCCCACAGAGGTGGAATCAAATACAGCTGCTCCTAATAACATGGGAGGAGCAGCCATAATTCAGTAGCAAGGTTGGGATGGGGTGCTGATCAATGGATGAACACATTTTACATCCAGAAGGTTCCAGGCCCAGCCCTGGCATCACCAGCTAAAAGGAACAGGTAGCTGCTGCTGCTTTCTGAAAGTGAAATCCTATGTGTGTTTAAGCAGAGAAAATTTTAACAACTTCCTGCATTCCTCCAGCCATCCATGCTTACTGGGGGAAAGCTGGGACTTGTAGGACTTGCTTCTGTCAAAACATGCATAAGCCTGGACCCTTGATGACTTTCTTAAAAAAAAAAAAACAAAACACCCTCAAGGAGTCTTCAAACAAAATTAAAACAGAAATAAATAAATAAATATTTAAACAGAAAGTGTAAAAACACCCCCACTCCATAAAACCCATGAAATATCAGTGTCAAATAAAATAAATCAATTGATAACTTAAAACATTCATCAAATGCCTAAGAATTAGAAGAAAGTTTTAACTTGGTGCTGAAAAGATGGCAGTGTTGGCACCAGGCTTGTCTCGATGGGGGACAGTATACCATGCTTAGGGGGCCACCACCAAAAAAGGCTGCCTCTCTTGCTGCCAAACTCCATGCCTTCCTCAAAGGAGAGCCTTGGATGTTAACTCTAGGCCATGGGTCCTCAACCTACGGCCGGGGGCCAGATCTGGCCCACCATGCCCATTTATCCAGCCACGCGTGCAGCCACGCAGTGCAGGGAAGCAGCGGCTTGCTTGCTTGGAGAAAACGATCTTTGAGTGAGCAAGCCAGTGCCTCGTGCATCCGCGCGGTACGCGCCCGCCCCCACACGTGCCTTGCTCCCCTCGTGCGTGCCTGCCCTTGCCTTGTCTCGCCGTGCGCCTCACCCCCACCGCCCCCACTGCCAGCCTTGCCGGCCCACGCCCAGCACCAGCAGCTTTCAGCTGGCCTCCTGGTGGAAAAGTTGGGGGACCCCTGCTCTAGACATTAATCCATACGATGGGGAAAACTACCAGGATCCCTGAAGAGCCACTCCTAAAGTACACAGTACTGGGTCATACCTGGTACAGTACACAAGGCACTTCTTGTGCTCCTTAATTCGACAAACCGCAACACACACTTACTTGTTGCATATTCTTTCTTAAGACATAAGTATTGTCAGCTGCATAAAGATAAACTTTTGGAGTTAATGTGTCTTGCTGAAATCTTAAAAGAAAGAAGACAAGTGGCTGACACAGTAGCTGTTCCATTTAATTGGTATTGTAATTTCCCAATTTGCATATCCCACTATTCCCCGGACAAGAATAATTTTGCCTACATTCTCTACTGTTTGTCATTAGCCTCTTACATGTATCCCTACAGGAAGCTAGGTAAAAAAGAAGTCCATGACTCCAGATAAACAGAGTCATGTTTATTCTGCTACAGCCGAATAATTCTGCTTATCCATTAAAGCATCAGTTCTGAGTAAACCAGGATTACTTATAATATGGAGCAGTCTGGCTATCACTTATTTTCCCTTTCAAGAAAAGCACTTCAAAATAGCCTCTATGGAGCTATCTACCAGTACTGAAAGGTTGAAATTCCATGTGCCATTAGGAAAGAAATATATTCCCTGACTATACAGTTAGAGGACTAGTTGTTTGAGTCCTCTAACAATAGGCTGCATATTTATTTGATATGTACATGTTTTCAGACATTATGGTTGTTATTGTTATTATTATGATTACTATTACCATTGACATTTTTGGTCATGCCAAGAAGTAAATTTCTTTTCCAAGTGGGAAACAAGTGCCAATACAAATATTTGAACCAGGATCAGTTTCTCATTGATTGGAATGTATGGTTTGCTGGCAGTCTGCACCAGAATCATTCAGTCAGCATTTTATTATTCACCTCCTTTTCTTTTCTTTTCTTTTCTTTTCTTTTCTTTTCTTTTTTCTTTTCTTTTTAGTCACTTACTATGACTTTTATGTGCAAAGAGAAGAGTTTCTATTGAGAAATGTATAGGCTCGAAAAGCAAACCCAGGCTTACCACATAGAGATATTGGGGGAAATGACTGGCAACAGCAGCTGATCCTAACACCCAACTTACAAAAACACTTTGGGAAGATGTCTTTGTTCCTCAAGGTGATATTGCAGTGCAACCCCATCAGCCCTGACCTTTGGCTCTGCTGGCTACCTCGGATGGGTGGAGCAGAGCAACAATCTTTGAAAGGACACAGGTTTCCTATCCTTGACTTAAGGGAGAGAATGGGACAGGTTGGGTACAGGGCAGACTTCTGGCAAAACCTGTGTCATCTAAGGATGAAACTGCTTGTTCCACAAGAGATCCATGACTGGATCTCCCAGAATGTTTTTCTTTCCCTAAAAGCAGTTGCAACGTATCGCACATGTTTGTGACTGAAGCTGAGGGACAACTAACCATTTCCACCAGCAATTTCCCAGTGAAAATTGCCACACCCAAAGTTCCTATCTGCGGTGGCCAAGGCTTTTATAAACACATAATACTTAAGTTTAGCTGACCAGCTACTTCCAGGTAACACAGTAACCCACATTTTACCAGGAACCCGCCCTTGAGTGTGAGTTATCATGTTCTTTGAACCCAGTTTATGTCTGGATTAAGGACATAAGTGATTAAGGGGAGATGGTCTTCCACAGAGGAGCTGTGGTGTGGACCAGAATGATACCCTAGACTTCCAAGTCATTCTAGGGCTGCTGACCAAAAACAGTGTGTTCCGATAAGGGTATTGTCACTCTACAACATCATCAACATAATCACTTGCAGTGGTGACCAGAAGAGGGCTGTTTCTCCTCAACATCGCCCTTTGAACTCCTGGCACAAGGAGGATGTGTGCAGATATTGGGCAGAGTCATGTGTATGAGGCTTTATGCCAGTCTGGTGTTCTCTATGTATTTTAGACTCCAACTCCCATGCACCCCAAACACCATGGTCAATGGTCAGGATTGGTGCGAGTTGTAGTCCAGTATATCTGTGAGTAGGCAAGTTGTGGAAAAATGTATTATGCTATTGGAAACATGTGCAGAACACCTGTGCCGAAGATGTGGTGGCCCTGCTTACGTGCCCCCCTCAAACTCCTTCCAGTTTGGAGCCGTAGAAGAGAAGCCAAACCAAACCAATCCAGATATTTCAGCTTTGTACCACTGTATTTTTTTTTCATATTACATAGCAGCTCATCATCAAAATATTGTGAATGACTACAGAGTCCTTGCTGAGAGAATATTATTTTGCATTTCCATGGCTTGGGGGTTCCTTGTCCTCAGAAAAATTAGTTTACTTTGCTTTCTGCATCAATCTATAATTACATTTAAATGCCAGCCTTCACTTAGATGCAACCATTAGCTGTTTGAGACCCTAATACAGCTAGCTATGACCTTCAGAAAAACACAGTTTGTAAAATACACACACAATGCGTGCATCCTAAAATTGCTAAGAAAGAGCACTGCTGGGGGGCGGGGGGTAAGTAGCCTTTATTAGGCCCACATATCTACTATTTTGCTAACATGACATTTGCACAGGGCCTGGAATTAGTCCCCTCTAGGTGGGAGCCATATGATTCTTCTAGCTTATTGGCAAGTGAGGAGTTCATTTTTCAGTTATACATTTCATTTCCAGTAGATGAACTGGCAACCACCATTTTCATTATAAAAGAGCAAATCAATGGTGCCATGTTTCACAGTTTAATAAGACATGATTAACAATAATTACTGTGGTCAGAAGACATAATAAATTAATAGAAGTCTTCAAGGTGTTCAAATACATCTTACTATAACCATTCTGGTATGTATTTTTAACTATACATAATTCTTATTGGTGCATTGGTTCTGCTGGGAATTGTTTGGCATTACTTTGAAGTGAGGACCTAATCATATAATTTCTGAGCAGCTGGAACTGAGTCATATGAATGTGTGCATTGTAGATAGAATGTCCAGACCTTGGCAACTCCAAGCAGTTGTTGTTAGTTGCGAAGTCGTGTCCGACCCATGCTTTCCTCCCCAGGAGCAAGCATCTTTTATTTCTTGGCTGCAGTCCCCATCTGCAGTGATCTTGGAGCCCAGGAAAATAAAATCTGTTACTACCTCCATTTCTTCCCTATCTATTTGCCAGGAAATGAGAGGACCGGATGCCATGAGTTTAGTTTTCTTAATGTTGAGTTTGAAGCCAACTTTTGCACTCTCCACTTTCACCTGCATCAAGAGGCTCTTTAGTTCCTCTTCACTTTCTGCCATGAGAGTGGTATCATCTGCATATCTGAGGTTGTAGATATTTCTCCCAGCAATCTTAATTTCAACTGGTGATTTCTGTAGCCCCGCCTTTCTCATGATGTGCTCTGCATATAAGTTAAATAGGCAGGGCGACAGTATACAGCCTTGCTGAACTCCTTTCACAATTTTGAACCAATCAGTGGTTCCATGTCCAGTTTTCACTGTTGCTTCTTGACCTGCGTATAGGTTTCTCAAGAGACAAATAAGATGGTCAGGTACTCCCATCTCTTTAAGAACTTGCCACAATTTGTTGTGATCCAAACAATCAAAGGCTTTAGCATAGTCAGTGAAGCAGAAATAGATGTTTTTCTGGAACTCCCTAGCTTTCTCCATGATCCGGTGTATGTTGGCAATGTGATCGCTAGTTCCTCTGCCTCTTCAAAACCCTGCCTGTACTTCTGGTAGTTCTCAGTCCACATACTGCTGGAGCCTAGCTTGTAGGATTTGGAGCATAACTTTGCTAGCATGTGAAATGAGTGTAATGGTGCAATGTGAAATGAGTGCAGTAAGTCTGGGGAAAAAGTATTCCTGCAACTATTTTGGCATTGTTGAACATTGAAGGTACATCATAATGATCTAGGCAGGATGGATCTGGCCCAGTACAGTAGTGCTCACAAATGCCTTGGTTCACAATCAAATTGGGTCACGAACAAAAATTTCATGAAAATTTTGACTTGGGTCGCGAACTCTGCATTGGGTGGCAACCAAGATCATGGCCATCTCCCCCCTCCCCCCCTCCCCCGAGTGGGGAGATGGCCACGATGGCAGTAGCATTCCTGCAGGGAAGATGTGCGTGATCATGGGCGCGCTCCTGCAAGGAAAGACGGGCGCAATCTCGGCCATCTCCCCTCCCCAACCAGCACAATCGTGGCCATCTTCCCACCCCCACCCCCAAGTGGGGAGGTGGCCACGACTGCAGGGAAGACAACATAGAAGGGAAGACAACAGAGAGGAGCTGAGAACAGAAGAACTTGCAGAACTCCAGAGTGAGCAGCAGAAGGCACTTGCTGAGGAGGATTCCACTGAGGAAGAGGAAGACAGGGAGGAGGTTAGCAGTGATGTGATACAATCCATTATGAAAAAATGGAATGAGTGCCAGGATGTCTTTGTGAAACTCCACCCCAGCATAACTGTAACAAACAGAGTGTTGAATCTGATGAACGATAATGTGGTCTCTCATTTCTGGAGGGTTATGCACCGCAGGAAAAAACAAGTGACTATAGACAGATTTTTCACCAACATTGACCCTGCAGCTAAGAGACAAAGAAGAGAGGAAACCCCTGAAAGAGATCTCCCCAATGTCCTTACGGAGGGGGACACTCCCTCAAAACAATAACCTCCCGCCCACCTAGGTTAGTGTTCTCCACTGCACTGTACCGTACTTTGTCACTTTGTTTCAATTTTTTCTGATAAAAAAAATAGTTACAGAACGGATTACCCTTATTTACATTGAACCTTATGGGGCATTTGACTTGGGTTGCAACCAGTTTGGGTCACAACCAGAGTCGTGGAACGGATTAAGTTTGTGAGCCAGGGTACCACTGTACCTCACATACCTTCTTCTACATCTTTGTAAGTTAAGCCCTAGACTTTGAAATACTTAAAACTCTTGTACTCGCACAGTGAATTGGAGGCCAGGGAGTTTAGTGGTGGGGGGTATTTCTTTGTTCTCTTCCTTAAGGGTCAGCGGGTGCTCCCCAACTTACCCAAGTGGCAAGAAGTTTCAGAGATTGTCACATTGCTACCATTGGAGGAGAGAATACTGGCAGATCATAGTGTCTTTCTAATGTATCCCTTATACGCGAATATGAAGAGGAGCATTGTGGAAGGAAAAATAGCAGGTATTCTAAGCTGAAGGCAACTCAGGCAAGCTATTCTCAGCTGCAAATCTCTAGCAAACATTTTCTTGCATGGTAAAACTATTAAATCTGTAATGGGACAATGATATAATGAATTCGATCATCTTTAAGGCAGTGTCTGACTTCAGGTCCATAGGCCACATCTGACCTTCTAGGGTTCCCCAAAAGGCCATGCCCACTTGTCCCCTGCTTCTTGGCTGGTTTACCAGCTTTTCTACATCTACCTCTCATTTTAAAAAGTTGATTTGACGCTTCAAAGGCTTTATTGCTTGCATTAGGAGGTTTAAGCTAAAGCAAGCTTGTGTTTTTGACCATGCCTCTTTGGCCTCCGAATGTGCTGCTTCTGCTTCCAGTGCCATCACCACAACAATAGAACCCCAAGAGCCTCCCTGCAATTGAATTCAGTTCTTGGTTGCTTTTGCTGCAAGAAACTTCTCACAGTCCCCACTTTTCAAAGACAGAGATTGAAGGATGGTGGAGACCATGAGAAGCAAAGGCAGAGAGAAACAGAGAGGGAATTTCTAGATAAGTAGCTATATCAGTTACTTGCACAGAACTAATACTGTTATGACACTGTATATTGTTTTTATTGGTATATATTGTTGTGTTTATTTGCTGTTATAAACATACAATTATATGTATTTTACATTTTATATTGTTATTATGATGTAAACCTTTCCTAGACCTTTCTTAGCTGTGAGTAGTATACAATGGCAGCAAATAAATAAATAGATCAATTACTTAATTGAAGACAAATTGCATTGCCATTGACTACGGCAGTCTTCTCCCAGAAGCTCTTCTCTCACCCTTCCACCACAGCAAGGGAGAGAAGAAGCAAGGGCTGGTGGTATGAAGGTAAGGGAAGGTGAGTGTCAGATTTCAGATATCCTCTTCATAAGTCAACTGATTCACTCCTAGCACAGCTAGTCCTTTAGGTATGATGGAAGAGCATTGAGAGATGTTCCAGGACTGAGCTCTGGCAGCAAAAATAGATTTTTGGTTTTTAGTGAGGCCAGGTCCTAGTTCTACACCTTTGCTTTGTTGCCTTTGTTGTAAGAGACAGCTCTTCAATTACTTGACATTATGATATTTGGAAATAATGCAGGGCTTGTACCTTATAATATACAGGAACTTGGTTACTCATTACCTCATTAGCACAGTCATGTATGAGTAGCCACACAAGTAAGGCAAGACCCTACAGCAGTAACAACAAAATCCACTAATTTAAAATGCTGTACCTTCAAAACTGGGTTCCTTTTTCTTTCATAAGCTTCTATATTTAGAAACATTTAAAAGCATGCCAAACAGAGGGTTCCTTTTTTTTAAAGAAAGAAAGTTCACTCTTTCACTTATAATTGTTTCAGGAGTGAGTGTCAAAACAATGGTAGACTATTTCCCCTTGGCAGTAGCCCAGCAACAACTGTCAGTAGGGAATCTGTTCCAACAGTCCTTTTCTTCATACTCAACCAATGTAAAATGCACAATGGAGAGAATGTTCAGTATTAATGCCTTGATATATATAATCAACAGAACAGATGGATAACCACTACTCCCAACTCAAAATCGCTTTCTATAAGTGAAAATTAACAACTTTACATTTCACCAGTTATTTTGTAAAACCATTTGATATTTTAAGATTTACCAATAAGTGTTAACACCTACTTATTTTCTGACATTTTATTCTAAAATAGGGAGTTACAAAGGGACTCCCATTCTAAAGTGCTACATTTGAAAGTTTCTTCCTTCATTACTTGTTGTATGTCTATATTCCGCCTTTTAGAGCTCAAAGTCTTTCAAGGCAGCTCTACAAAACAACCAGTAAAATGTAAACAGTCTGAAACAACTAATAACTTTTATATATGTGCTTCAGTTCTTGCCAAGAGAATAAACAAAGATCTTTTCAAGATTGCTCCCACTCTGTCCCACCAAGTTTGCACCCTGCTCTTTCCTGTCTCTGCCCCCCTGCATCGTTCCAAACCAGAAGTCAGAATGTCCCTTTCTGAAATAATCAGACCACTGTTGGAAGAGTTCAGACCACTGTTCAAGAGTTCATACATTAGCCTTAAAAGCTAATGTAGTGCCATTATTTCTATAAAGAGCTGCTGGCCAAGGTTGGTCCGACCATTGTATGGAATGATGAGCCTGCATCAGGCAGCGGAGTGGGAAGAGCAGCAATTTGCACCACTTCCCTCACCTGCTATATAGGTCTGCCAGTTCCTTCCTACAACCTTTCACAGGTGTTCCAAAAACACTTGGAGTCACTCTCCACCTCTAGCATTTGCCACAGCAAGGTAGCTGATGGAAGTACTCTCCAGAGCAACTTGCTGTGTGCCCTGCCAGCCAGCCATTGCTACCACAACTGCTTCGTCTTACAACAGAACAGTGGTTCACCCTTAACTACCTATCTACCCACGCACTTGGCTGGCTGGCTGTACGGCTAGCCTCATTTGCTCAGCCTTCTAGCCTCACTCCCAACTGGTAGACCCCAGCCACAGGGCTCCCTCTGCCCCTCAACTGGCCTCTTGTGATAGTTTGACCAACCTCTTGCACAAGCCCCACAGCTGGGACACAAGGCAGGAGCAAAGGGGCAGACAGGTGGTGGGAAGCAGCTGGCCAAGCAGGTAGGCCAGTGGAATGAATGGACAGGGATGAGTGGATGATAGCAGCACTCTGACTTGAGATGGCCAAATATATTGGGCAAGGCCTGCTGCTTGCATAGGTCTTCCCTATGATGAATTCTTATGCATGCAGACATTCCCAAGGTAATCACAACATTGAAGAACAGGATCTACTCATCAAATTGTGTGCTTCTTTGTGGTGTTCACATGTGGACACTGGCTATTCCTTTATTCCTTCCTGTGCAACCAAAGAGTACATTGTAAAGGAAAGGGCTATAGTAGCATTTATATGTATTCATTTCTGGTTTCTAAGCTTGCTTGGAAAGCATATTAAGTGTTTGGATCCTAGTCCTGAGGAGACCTGATTCAAGTTTATTTGGACTTGGTACAAATTAACTCAGTTGGCATTAGGAGGAGTAGTGTGGCTGGTTGGGGATGCTTATTGCTGTCTGTGGCAGGATTGGACCCTTAAATGGTGATGTCTAGTATCCAGTCTACAAAATAGCAAGTCTAGCATTGCTTCAAACAGTGTATGGTTGCTTTTGGCTAATGAACTGTAAATTATCTCACACTGCCTCCAGCATCTCAAAAGACCCCCCATGTTGAGGTTTTAGCTATATACACACATGTCCTGTGTGTTTGGAACAGCTTAGATCTGTAATTTGCAGCAGATCTATTATTTGAAGCATTGCAATTCTCATTCTTGGGGATATTACCCTCATCATAATCTCTTCCTGGGATTTTGTTTTGAATGTATCTTATATTCAGAACCAAACCCAACCAGTGTTCATCCCCACAATTTTTTGGACCAGTGCTGAAGCACTGAAAACTTAAAATAAGAACTCATGAAACTGCATTTCTGTAACCACTTAGTAAGTGCAGAGGGGACCTGTCCCTCAGGGACTGGACAAAGGGTGTCCAGATCAGAAACAGTCTTGAATCTTTGAACTGCTTTTTCTAGAAAAAGTACCTCTGCATTTTCATTCCATAGAAGAACTTTTCATAAGGGGTGACTTTATTCAATGTTTTAAACAGATTAATCACCCCCCAATGTGTTCCAGCAACAAGAATTAAACAATGATTCACTCTGTGTTCACAGTGGTCTGGACACATGATGTGCAATGTTCCAAAAATGATTTTCAGATGGGAAATTCTTAGAAGTGTAATTCCTTATTCAAGATAATTCTTAATTCATTAATAAACTAGGGTTTATTATAAACTAAGGAACTAGGAAACCACCTCGGAGTAGAATATGAACAACTTGCTTTTACACATGTGTATATTGAACATGCAGCATGGAAAATGTCCCCCTACAATGTCCTCAAGCCTGGCTTTTCACATCAAGTAGGACATGTTGGTTGCTCCCACATTCAGTACTCAGAAGACCGCAATGCTTCACATATAATGGGTCATTGTTTACAGTACAGGTGGTGGTGTGTTTCAATGCATTTGAAGTGAAATTCTGCATTTTTCTGAGACTGAGGGGGGAAATGAACATTGCTGGCCAGCTAATTGGCCCATGGCATGATGCACAGTCTTATATAGTTGCTGCAGCTCAGATTAAAAGTTTATAACACAAGTAAATGACCTTCTTCCACACATAATCCCTAGCAATTCCCATGAATTGCTTTGGTACTTATTCCTTCTCAATTCATTAAAGGACTGTATACTTGCATTTTAGTTGTAACATTCTTTGACCACAAATAAGGGGTTAAGAGTAGTGTCCAGGCAAGGGCTGTGCATTCATAAGGCATTGTAGAAGACAGTAAAAGCTGAGTGTGGGAAACATACTAGGGTAGCTACAAAGCTGAACAAACCCCAATAAAGAGATGATTTCTTAGATGGCAAGGCCACTATGAATAACCTTAGAAGATATATCAGTGAGGTGAAGTTGTGATTTGTTACATCTGTCCTTCTATCACATACAGTACATGTTCATCAGCAAAGATCCAATACTTCATGTCCTGCACTATTACTTGACTGCAGCTTTTCCAAACATGCTGCTTGCTGTACCGTTTGGACTACAATTTCTATCACCCCAACTCTAGTAATGTTGGTGGGGTTGATGGGAGCGATAATCCAAATGCCTGGTAAAAGCCAGGTTGGGGAAGGTGGCTGTATTGCTTAGGTTACTTGTATTCATAGTGAACTTAGAGAAACAAGTGTTTCTATGATTTCCAGAATCATTTTAAAGATCTGTATGAGGGGAAGGAGGGGAAGTGTGTAACATCTCTTTTATATTAAATTACACTTTGTGTAGGAATAAGTAGGTGCATCATGTATGAGATGCACCAGAAAAGTCTGTGTCACTCCAAGTACACAGAGAGCAAAATTTGATAGAAAAGTTGCTTATGTAGGTTCTGGCATGCTTGAGTACCAAATTCAAGATGGAATTCTCTTGGCCAGCTGCTTCAGTAGAAAGCAAGTCTGTGGCTTAACTTTACTGTGGTGTCCCTTATTTTCAACAGTCCCATGCACCTTTCATTACACAAATACCAAAAGGATTGAGCAGTCCTCCCTAAATAGTAGGTTCTATGTCAGAATCAGCATTCTGTCCTGTTCTCTTCAATTTCTTTATAAAAGTGACTTGTCTTAATAGCTTTTAATCCCTTTTCTTTGCCTTTGGAATGTTTTGCCATTTTTTTTGCCTTGGAATAAAACATTCATCCTAACAAAATGCCACTGTGCTAGCAGAAAAGGCAGACTTTTTTGTTTTGTTTTTTCAATTGTCAAAAATATTGGGATTGGATTCATTTTTTAACTTAATAAAAAAGCCCTAGCTTGCCTAAGCCCTTTAACTAAGATAATTAATCAATTCCATCTTCTTTATTTACTATAGTTATGCAGGCTAAACATGAGTCAGCAGTGTGATGCGGTGCTCAAGAGGGTGAACGCCACCCTTGGTTGCATAGCCAGAAGTGTGGCTTCTAGATCAAGAGAGGGATTACTACCACTCTATACAATTCTGGTGCGCCCGCAACTGGAGTATTGTGTTCAGTTTTGGGCCCCTCATTACAGAAAGGATATAGCCAGGTTTGAGTCAGTGCAGCATAGGGCCACAAGGTTGGTGGCCGGTTTGCAGGGGGTGCCGTAGGAGGCGAGACTGAGGAAACTGGGTCTCTTCAGCCTGGAGGAGACTCAGAGGGGATATGTTGGCGACATACAGATATGTGAGGGGATGTCACATGGAGATGGGTAGAGACCTGTTCTCTCCTGCAGAGGAAGGCAGGACACGCTCCAATGGAGCCAAGCTCAGGGAGCCAAGGTTCCACTTGGATGCCAGGAAGCACTTCCTGACAGTCAGGACCCCGAGGGCGTGGAATGGGCTTCCACAAGAGGTCGTTGAGGCCCCATCGGTGCGGGTGTTCAAGGATAGGCTGGACGTCCACATGGTGGGCATGTCATGAGCGAAGCCAGCTGGTGCCGGAAGTCAGACTAGATGGCCTGGGAGGCCCCTTCTGACTCGCTCTGTTTCTCTGTTTCTATGAATTTAGCATTAAAACTGATGGTTTGCTTCTTTAAGCATGGATTTTATGAGATTATAATTCTGACTAATGAGCTTCATTTAATGTTGGATTCTACAGAACTTATAAATTCCTATAGGCCTGTGAAGATTTAATAAATATATGAGAAATACATCAATATTTCCATTTTTATTGATCCACAGTTTAATTCAAGCTTTATAGCCAGATAGAAGGAACAAGTTACATGAAGCAGTGTATATCTGCATGAAGAACAAATACAAATGTATAAATAAACTTAAATAGCATTAAAACAATCTCTAGTGTGAATCCTGGTTTGTTTGAACTAACAAATTAGAATAAACGTGTTTTCCTAATCTAGCAGAAGGTAGAAAGTGTAGTTTATTCAAAACTTAAAGTAAATATTTTCCCTCTCCTTCTTTTGTATATGGTCATGTAGCTTTGGGGCCTACTCTAGTAGTTCAGCTAGACAGGTTATTTTTGCAGAGAAGGCAATGGTCCAGTTTAGGAACACAACGGATGTTTTATTTGTTCTTTTTCTGGTTCACAAACAAGGGTTCTCTCTCACTCCCTAATTTTGCCTTCAGGACTCTCTTCTTGAAACAATACTGTCCATTCCTTTCTCCAGATTTCTTTCTAGCTTTCTGGGCCTGCCTTTCCATAGACTACCTTCTTACTTGACACTGCCTTAAAGACACATAAACTGACTTTGTTATGATGTGGAAGAGGAGGAGGAGAGTATATGACCCAGACGTTTACTGGGGCTCATTCACAGTTAAATCTTGAGATGTTTTGGACAACTTTTCCTGGTATTCCAGCCATGCTGATTGAGGGTGGTGAGAGCTAAAATCTATAATAGCTGGAATTTGGGCTTCACTATGCTTGGTTCTTCACCATATTGTGCAAGACTGCTTTATCCCTAGTCTGAACTTTGTATACTCAAAAATATTTGAGCACCAACTATATAAATACTACATATTACAACATCAATTTATAAGTGACAAGAATGTAATCATTAAGCCCCCAAAACGTTTGGACATTTATATATTTTTTTTCTGTATGAGTGGTCCTCTTTTGCCCAAGGATGGAAATGGCATTCTGTAAGGACAGATAATTAGGCACTTATTGCAATATAAAAAACATATTTTACAGTCAGCTCCCATGTTGCAACTTTAATTTCTGTATTGAGAAGGGAGCAGGTAGGAAGGGTAACATAGTTATATAAAGTAACTGCATTGTCTTCCTTTCGCCCTCCTCCCCATAATTTCCTGGACACAGCACCCAACCATATGGAACCAGTCTGCACTCTGGTCTGGAATGGTTTCAAGACTACTTTTTGATAATTACTATGAGTACAAAATATTCTCAGACTAGCCAGCAGTTCCTCAAGGTGATCCTTTGAAATGAAGTTTGACTGCAAAAGTGTCTTGAAATGTGGTTTTTTAAAAGGTATTTGGCACAATGGGCAGTACTTAAATACATACACTAGAGCCATTTCCTAACCAGATTCCCATACTGGTATTTAGGATTGTGGTCTTTTCAGGTCAGAAAAAATGCTTTCCAGAAAAGCCTGTCCTACTTACATTCTGTGATTTATAGTAGGTAAGCTGGTTGTGATTACCTTGTAAAACTAGAACAATCTTCTATTAAATTCTTGCAAATGAAAATCTAACATAAACACAATCACTTGAATTTGTTCCTCTTATAGATAAAAGACTGAAAACAGCCATGGCTCTATCCCTTGTGCAGTGAGTGAGGAAATACAGAATGATTAGACTTTATTCATTCTGTGTTTCAAAGTCCACACACCTGCCCCTACAAAAAATGACCACCAGTGGAGTTGCTTGCTAAATTTTCATTCTCAAAAATGTATTTAGAATACTCTGATACAGTTCAGGATTTTTGTTGGTACATTCAACATTCTCCTCCTTCCTCAGCCTTTTGAGTACGAGAACATACTCTGGGATAAGAGTAAGGCTGTACTCCTATGCACAACTACCTGAGAACAAAACCCACTTAACATGGTGGTATTTACTTCTGGGTAAATATATTCAGGATTGCACTGTTAGTCAATTGACAGTTGAAGCAACGTGAGCATGAAGAAAGGAGTATCTAGATTATTTAGTCCCTCTCCATTATTGTGACATTATTGTACTGTCTCCCATAACAGTTGTTTGGGGCTTACAGAGGTGTGTGGATGAAGTCCAAGACTATCTGTGTCTTCCTATTTTCAAACAAGTCACACATGAAACATTTGCTGAAGATATAGAGTCCAGGAGTAGCCCAGTTTCACTAATCTCTCACTGATTGGAGCCATTGCTGAGAGCTGGAAACCACATCTTCGAAAGGTCCTTGCAAATTATAAGCACTCATAATGGCAGGCAAGCTGCTGCTGCTGCAGCATCCCACCACAGAAGAATATTCTTTGATTTTGGGCTTTCCAGCACATCTTGTGCTAGATAGGACAGCTTCTATATATATAAGAAACTGGAAGTGTGCTGCTCTCATCTCATCTTTTTAAAGTCAACCGAATGACATCCCAACTTTTTCCTCCAATCAATATTCTTCTACTTTACACTGAATATAAGTTCTCTATATCCCAGCTCTGGTTAACATGCCTATCTGACAGAACACTACCCTGCTGTTATGAACACTCTTTCCTTTCCATCAGAAGAGAAAAATATTCCAGGCATGCAGAGAGTTCTTTTTAAAACTTTATTGCAGTGAAGGGAACAGAAAGGAATGGTTTCCTTCCCATTCTTCTGTTCACCTGAGCACATGTTCACACACCCCTTTTGAACCCTGCTCCGGGCTGCTTGTTCCCGCCTCCTTTCCCCTAATTGGCTAATAGGGTACTGAAAGTTACATTCTTTCCACCCGCCTACTTCACGCTGCCCCAACACCAGCCCTTCTTCCCAATCCAGCCCTGCCCCTGGTGGGCTACAATAGGCTCATTTTGTTCTGCCCAGCTTGTCAATAAACAATCAGGAAGTATTTGGCCCTCCTGCCTATGTGCCTGTTTCCCCATACCTTGTGCTATTTGATTTTAGCCCCTCCCCTCCTTTGGGCTAAGTAATTTTCTTTGTTACCTTTTTAAATCTTTTACTCCCTTGTTTCAAATCATCCTTTCACACCTATCACTGCCAAAATTGCACTAGCTGCAATGGATGGAGGAGTTGCTGCATGACTTCTCTCTCTGGCTCTTGCAGATTATTTTAAATGTAGTCTGTGAAAATTGAGCTGAAGCCCTGGAGGCATATTTCACTGAAGACCAATTCCTTCCTCTGTTCCCACCATTCTTGCTTCAGAGAGTGCCCTGGGAACTAGATGAAGAGGTGGGTGGAAAAAGAAGGATTTTGCTGCCTCCAAAGTTTATAAACACTGATTTTGGAGACTAACTGGGAACATCTTGAGAACAATTCAGCCTGCTTGGGCCTATAACTAATTTGAAATACACCATGCAATGGCACTTAGTGTTTTATAGGTTTTATCCCCTCTGTTGTTTACAGGTCATCACAGCTGGATCTTGTTACGAGAATTAGGTGCCTTTTATGGCTGATTCTGCTTTGCATTTTTGAGTGAGCTGTCTGTGGTTTGGTGGTAGTTGCTCTGGGCATGCTATTTAAGAATCTCAGAAGGGTAATTTATCACAACCAAGGACTGAATGGAACATGAGAAGGTAAGAATGGCCATGCTAGGTCAGACAATTGTTCATTTAGCTCAGCATCCTGTCTCTGAAATCAGTCTATAAAAACACATCAGACCAGAATTATGGAATGATACATTCACTGCTAATTATTTACTTCCACACTAGGGGAAAATGTTTAGGGACACTGTTCAGTTCTGCTTAGCATGGCCAATAATAATGGATATATCAATCGTCCAGCATTCAGGGTAGCCCAATTTTTCTTATGGAAGCTTAACCTTGCATACCCAAACATTTCTGCAAGACTGAACACCTTTCTGAGCCCAAATGGTAAGGGGAAAATAAAATCAAATCAAACAGGATTAGTGAGGATTCTCTTACTTCTCTCTGTGATGTCCTTTCCAATTTCATGTTACCATCTTCATACCTTATTCAAGCCAGGTTTGTGGTGCTGGAGGAATACCGGAAGCTGCAGTTTTCCAGCACTCCCTTCTGCCCCACCAAGACTTGCCTCCCTCCAGACAACTGCACACTTTTTAAAGCAGCCTTTTCCAAATCTTCTGCCGAATGAAGCACATTTTTTTCTCTGAATTAACAATGGTAGGCCAAATGAGTTAGCTTGCAGAATATATTTGATTGATAGCCCAAAGCCAGAAAACAGATTTGTTGATAATTATTAACCAATTATTGGACCAATTAGGTATAATTTTGATACTGATCAATATAAATCATAGAAATGTATTTATGTATTGCTATAATATTTTATTACCGTGTTTAATTTGTTGCAAAGTATTTATTGTATTATAATCTAGAGCAGCCTTCCCAACTGGTTCCCTCCAGGTATATTGGACTACGTTGCCATTGGCTGGGTATGGTGTAAGTTTTAGCTCAGTGGTCCTCAAACTTTTTCAACAGGGGGCCAGTTGAAAGGTGCCAGCGATGGGCGCAGGCCTCCAAGGCGGTGTGGGCAGGGGGGCATGGGCCACAGTGGGGGGGGGTGCGTGGGTGTGTGTGTGCGGCGAGGCAGGGGCTTGTGTGTGCAGAGATCGGTTTCTCCTAGTGAGTCCAAAACGATCTCCTTGTGAGCAAGCCGGCACCTTGCTGTGTGGCAGCTTGCTCACAAGGAGATCGTTTTGGACTTGCTCAGAGAAAACGATCTCTGCACTTGCTCGCCCCGCCTCGCGGTGCGCACATGCTCCCCTCACACCAGCCTGTGCCCCCCCACCCGCACCGCCTCTATGGCGGGCCAGATAAATGGGCATGGCAAGCCAGATTTGGCCTACAGGCTGTAGTTTGAGGACCCATGTTTTAGATGAATACACATGAAGGGAACCAGGTTGGGAAGGCTGTTCTAGATTACAAAACAATATATACTTTACAACAGTGAGTGTGTACAAACACACACACACACTTGGACGGCAACAGGTTGGGGAAGGCTATTCCTGGCTATATAATTGTATGTTATAGAACTGTGAAGTAACACAGAGGTGGAGGAAAGGACACACACTGAGCCTTAAGAGAATGGGCTCTTTTTCCCATCTCTGAGGTTGAGTTTCTGACATCAGAGGGGCAGGCAGTTTGGTTCTCTTCAGATTACTATGGAGAGGTAGGAAAGGGTGTCAGATTTTTGACTCCCTCTTTTGAGATCAAAGCACAGTCTCCAACCTCAGAAGGATTTTATGAGCAAACTCTCGCTGTGCTTCTGCACGTGCTTCCTCCATCCATTTCTGCATCAGGAACAACCAAGTTATCCGATTGCATTTGATGCAGACATAGCAGATTAACAGAGACTGGTTAGTGGAACATCAAACTTGAGCGGAGGAATCATGCACAAATGCAACAGGCAACCTCCATGGCGGGTGGGTTCTTCAAGTTCACACATTTATTTTATTTTACTTCTCACAGCACATTTATTTTATGTCACCTATAAGACAGTGACATCCAAAGTGCCACTAAACAAGGCAGCCACCAAAAGAAAGGGCCTAGCTTCCAAAATTTCAATGCAGTACTCATTATCTAATGTGCCCTCCCATCATTAGTTACCTTCCTGAAGCATCACATGAAAATTTGGGAATTACTGCTGCCAAGAGTCTGGTGCCACTTTAGGAACTGCTGCCACTAAAAGAAACCTGTTCAACAGCGGCACAAACAATTCAGGGTAAAATGTCTGGAGATTTTATCTTTACTTTAAAAAAGACAATGAAATGGATTATTTTTTGACTGTTTTATCTGTTGGAGGCAGAAAGTCAAACAACCCATTACTGTTTTTCAAGCTGAGAACTTGATATACTCCACATATTTTAACGTTATTTTTTTTCAGTATTCCTGTTTTGTTGCGCTTCTTGAATTTCTGGCTTGAAAACACTAATTTTGTTAGTGTCTGACCAATCAGGTGTTGTTTAGACAAACAAATTCAACAGTTCCACAATTGCTACTTGGTCTTACTATTTGGATGCCTGACAAAACCAACAGCCTT
>NW_025335409.1:15189590-15425727 GCF_004798865.1 Varanus komodoensis | reverse complement strand
AGTTCTCTACATACTTACTTGGGAGTAAGTTCTATTGCATTCATTTGGATTTTCCACAAATAGGCGGTGTTTGTTAAGGCTATGACTTCTAATCTCTTTAACCAACTTAAGCTTTAGCTGATTAGTTGATGGGTCAGTTTTAAATGGCAGAGATGAATTTGAATGGGCATAGCTCTGTTATGAAAAAAGCATTTTATTAATGAAAAAAGCATTTTATTATTTGTATGTTTATTTATAATCTGGCTTTTTTCATCTTCATGGAACCCAAAGTGGCTCACCTAGTGATTCTCTTCTCCATTTTATCCTCCCAATGACCCTGCGATGTAGGTTAGGATGAGAATCAATGACTGGCCCAGAGTAACTGAGTGAGCTTCATGGCTGACTGAAGACTAGAACTCAGATCTTCCCAGTACCAGTCCACACTCTAACAAATACACCACACAGGCTCCACTCTACACTACACAAAAGACAAATTCACATGGCACAATAACACCCTAAGGATGAATTATAGTAGTGTGGGGGTTTTGTGACAACCCATGGTGTGCCTGGCAGACAGTTTTTATGCAGGTATTTGTTGTTTTTTAGGATATTTGCTGATGTTGCTGTTTTCACTTTTTATTACTGCATTGGTTTTTATTATGCAATATTTAATGTTGTATGCCATTTTGGGAGGACTCCTCCCCTGAAAGAGAGCCAAGAAATATTCTACATCAGATAAATTGCTAGTATTTTTGTTGAAGTCATTGATGTCAATAATTTTTGGTATCATTTAATGTGTCACCCTAGACCTGTCACTTTTGGGACAACATACATAATAAAAACAAAAACTCCTGAGTAGCCGCCCACTTCAACTCAGTATGTGGAGGCACTTAGAGCAGGTCATCAGTTAAATGATCACAGTTTAGGTAAAGGAACTGAGTGTTACCTTGAAGAAGTCAAAGGTGATGAGTACAGGAAGTATCAATCCCTTGAATATTGCCTAGATCTTTTAAGAAAATCTGGTTGGCACCAATCTGAATATAATTTCACATTTGCATGTTTGTTTCAACAAACTTCAACTCTTCAGTGATATTTTGCTGCCACAAGTTGTAATTGACATGGTCACAAAACCAGTTTACCCACTCACATTTTGGCTTTTGAGGACATGTGAATAAATTACTCTTTAGTTTCAACCTACCACATGATTCTTCAATGAACACACCAAGCATGTACCATAGATAGAACTCTGAGTAGCAAATTGGTGGTGATGCTACTGCTGTTTTACAGGTAGGTACCAAAGGGATCCACTGATGATCCACTGAGAAGGCATCCTGCACTGATGCCACAGCAGCTTCTCACATTCCCAAATATGTCCACAGATTCAAGAAGTTTGGGAATTCCTAATCTAGGAACTTCCTAATTTCCCAGCCTCTAATGCTGTTTGACTGACCAAAATGAATTCATGGGTAGAAGAAAGTTAACCTGTGAGACTTCAAATTAACCTGATAGTTCAGATAAAATATACCTAAATAAATTCTAGGGGACATTCCTGCTTCCATGTTAGCTTTTTGCAGGAACTGCAGATTGGCTGCTTAGCGTAGCTTGCCTAGGAAGGGTCCCTATACCCACTTGGCTCTGATTTTCAGTGTGGCTTCTTTTCAAACGAGCCAGGGCCTCTTGGTGGATTTTTTTGTTTGAGCGATGGGGGCGGGGCCTGTCTTGCCTGATTTGTGTGTGCCCTTCTTTTCCATTAAGACTTTTCCCCGGCTAAGCCTAGCACCTTTCTGCTGCCAACACGAAGTCATAACTTTGGTCTCAAGTCAACAGCTTCTGTGTAGGAAAGGAAAAGAAAAATAAATGAATTAAGTCTTGCTTTTTTTACCCTTTGTTTTCTACCCCACTCAGTATTAGTACTACTACCACCAGCCTTACCCTGTTCTTGTATTTTTGTTTTTCGGAGTTACGGGCGTATTGTGCTTAGTGCTTCGTTTTTTATGCCATGCCCTGCAAACATAGGTACCTCAATTAAATGAGGGTCTATTGTTAAAGACATCCATGCAGTCGAGGAAGATGCCTGTTTTCCGCTCTTCACTCGGCGGCCGTTCGTCTTCCTCCTCAGGTTGGGCACCAGTTGCAACGCCGGGCTTCCCAGGCAGAGCCCCAGGCTGGCGTGATGCGCACCCTCGCCCCGCTCTCCCGGTTCACTTGGCGCGAGGCGGCTTCCCCCGGCACCCGCCCCGCAACCTTCCCTCGCCTTCGCCCAACCCACCTCGACCCTGTGGAACATGTGTGTTTTGTCTGCCTCGCAGCCTTTAAAAATAAACGTCTGGGGGAGGGCGTGGTAAAAGGGGCAGTATTAATGGACACTTTGCAGGAGAGTCGTTGGATGGCAGCTGCTCTTGGTTTCCCCGCTAGCATGTTCTGAACACAAGCGCGCACAAAATCTCAGCATTGCAAGCGCGGTCTCTCTCCCTCTCTCCCCCTGCTCGCTCGCTCGCTCGCTCGCTCGCTCCCTCCCTCCCTCGGTGTGTGTGTTGCTGCCCGTGCCTCACACACGGGCTCGGCTGGCTGCGAGCTGTTGAGGATGGCTCTTGCTGTGGTGCACGCTGGAGCCAAGCCAGTGTCTATGTGAGAGACCGTTAGGAGGGAGATGGGATGTGGTAGCATTGTGCGAGCGCTTCTTGCAGACACAGGGAGAGGAGGGAGGGGGACGAGGGAAGAAAGGGCTGTGCCTGAAATCTCGCAAGCCACAGAGGAGTGGAAGTCCAGAGAAATGGATGCTGCCGCCGCCGCCGCCTGTTAGGCCAAAGGCCCGATGAAATTGGATTTAATGGGATGCTTTTCTGCTGAGGATAATTGGGTGGAAATCTAAATTGCTGCTGTTGCTCCTGTTAAGGTGGAAAAGGAAAAAGGAAAGGTAATGTGTGTCTTTGTTTCCGGAAAGAGGGAAGCCATTGATAATATGCTTCATTTTTTGAAATTCTGTCTGGAGGAAAGGGCAAAATGTAGTTGGTTTATCAATGCCAGTTTTTGCTTAAAAAAAAAATCTGCTTGGAGCTTGGAAGCTCCAGGCCTTCCCATTTTATTTGAAATGTGTGGGTTTACAGGATGCTCCAAGCAAGCCTGATGTTGAAAGAGCTAAGGAGAGCCAGCAGTATAGCTTCATTTTGGGTATGCTGGTAATATGGAGGGGGGTGGGAAGGAAAGGTGCAAGGAATTATTTAAATTCAAATAAGTCTGGATGCCTGTTAGTAGAATCTGCAAAGGTGGAACTGCTGCTTTGCATTCCAAATAGCTGCAGCATACTTAATGCAAAGGTTGAGCCTTGTAAAAGGTGAAACCTTTGGAATATGTTTGTTTTTAATTCAGGCAGTATTTCTTTCTCCTATGCTGGCACAGGAAAGTTGTTCCACATCCAGTAAATCAATCCGTTTTCCTTCCTTCCTTTTTTTCCTGTTTGAAAGCTCTGTCTCTTTCTTCTGCCCATGCTGAAAATGCATCCGTGTGAGGATGCATTCCTGATTGTGTTATTAAGCATGTTCACTGCTGAATGGAAAATGCAGAAAAGTAGATTAGAGCATCTATGCAACATTTTCAAGAGAGACAATTGTTTCTATTAATAGCACTGGCAGCAGTTTAATAATACACATGAAGGCAAGTGAATGATCCCACAACACTCAATGAAGGGCTACCAAAAAAGAATTTTAAAAGTGAGTGGTAGAAAAATGCCAGAGACCAAATGGCTGAGAAGCTTATTTTGAAAAACAAAAAGAGCAGCACTGATGCATGAATATATGAGGTTGTATATGGGTATCCACACTGTATATTCCACCTCATGGTTCATTGATATGATTTTAAAAGTGCCAGCACTGATTTCTGAAATCATTGAACCTGTCTGCACCTCTGCCAGCATCCAAAGGAGTGAAACACGATTAGCTGCATCAGGTTTAATTAGGATTCACAGTGAGTAGCATCCCGGATGCCCTCAACGTGTCTCATGAAATGTGTCGTTTCTGGGGCTTATGCCAGTGCTGGTTTTCTTCCACCCAGAACCAAAAGGGGTGTTGCAGTGCAAGGATGGTTATTTTTCCTATACAGTTGGAATGGCAGAGGGCCCAACCGGCCGGCTGCTGTATGAATAGCTGACTTCACACTAATTGAACCCATCACTGCTGACTGTGGCAATATTGTTTCTTATTTTGGCTGGAGAAGGGCAGTTTGTAGTTACTTGTTCTAACCTATTTTGGCACAGATTGCCCATTCCAGAGGAATATGCTGCATTTGTGTATCTTAGCTAATGCTGTTCATTCTGAAACATTTTAACCTGGTGTCATGTGTACAACTGCACTGCTGTAAACTGACCTTGTCAGGTGGGCTTTGTTAAGATTTATTTTCTACTATTTTGGAAAGCCACTGTATAGTTCCTGAATCAAACTTCATAAAAAAGGGTGGGGAGGGCTTGGAGTTGGCAAGGAGCCTCAGCCTGATGGAAGAGAACATATTTTGTATGCAGAAGGAAGATCCCAAGTTCAGTCAGTGACATCTGAAGCTGGAAGACTTTCAAGTTGCAAGGCTTGTGCTTGTGACCTTGGAGTTGTGGGTGGGGATGGACAACTCTGTTAAAAGTTGTGTAGATAGGGGCATTTTGGTTGTTGTCTTGCACTGAGGCCTTGGAGAACCACATCTAGTCAGAGATAAGATGTGTCATAGTTGAACTTGGAGCAAGCTAGATGGACACTATAGAAATCAATATATTTGTTGCCCCTGAAATGTCAAATTATTTTGTAAGAGGGAATGTGATTTTAAAATGTATCATACCATCATGGACATCCATTAATGTTTCCTGATGCCCTACAGGACAGAATATTAGGTATGCACTACTCACTGGTAGGTGAACTTGGATGCATAATGCTGTAGGCCTCTGGCTTTCAGATGTTTTAGACTATTAGGCCCCAGCCAGAATGCCTGAATGGTCAGGCATTGTGGAAGCTATCGTCCAGTGGATTTATAGGTCATTAGGTTGCCTTAGCATTCTCTAATACTAAAAAATCAAAAGGCTTATAGCAACTTGTTCATAAGTCTCCAGATACATGTCAGCTGCAGACAAGACAACTAGTATTCTGCCCTTTAAACACATTTTAAAATGAAATCATGTAACATGCACAGAGTACTCAGCTGGGTCATTTATTGTTGGGTGTGTCTCTGGTGGTTGCTTCTTTCTTAATTAGAGCTAGAGTGGAGAAATCAGCCTGTTATTTGAGTGTCTGTGAGATCTTGCAAAATGGGAGCACATTCAGGAGAAAAATGGTTTGTGCTACTTGTAGACCAGCTTTTGCCTTTCAGAGTTATTAAGTGATGCTCTTCTCTGTAAGGGTCATTTTACTCTTTATGTAGCAGGGATGTGCGCGCGCGCAATGGCCAAGACTTGAATGTGACATGGCTATGACCAAGCTGCCAAGGCCAATCAGGACTTCTCTACATGAATTTAGCATGTGTTCTTGTGTGATTACAAGCATGCATCTCCATTGCATGCTGTTTATAGCTGCAAGCATGCTTGCCAAATAAAGTTTGACTTGACCCTTAGTAGCTCATTGAAGTTAGAGGAAAAACAATGCTGGTAGGATTGGCAAGGAACAAGTTTTGTGGTTCCATCTTGTTTTAGATGTGTGGCATCACTTTCAATTTATTCACAATCTACAGCTGCGAAGACAGTGTCGCAGGCAATAGAAATTCTTGCTTAGGGCAAAGTATAGCATTGCTGAATTCATGAACTCTGAGAACTTGCTTGAAAATAGTTTCTATGGTTTAAAACATGAGTTCTCTGTAGGGAAATATTGTTGTTTTCCTGTGAAGTAGTAACAACAAAGTGTTCTTTCAAAGCCCTAGAAGTTTGCTGTAACTCTGTGTAACTTTTCACACTTCTGTAATGTGTGAACTCTGTAAATATCCTACCATGTGAATATTCTGCACCATACTAAGCTTCACAGTTCCTGAAAGTGTAAGACTGTTACTCCTTACAGATTTTCACAAACCACAGTAGTGAGGAACAAGCCACTTACTCATCACCGACACTTGTCATAATTTACTGGTTCTAAATACATGTTAAGTAAACATTGGAATTAAGGCACAGTTTTTCATGGACTGCATCACTTCAGGTTACGGTCCAGGTTACAGTCCACGGGGAAGATTCCATGTTTTGTCTTTCCTAGCTGGAAGATGCTGAGATTTGCAGTCCAGCACCTCTGAAGAGCAGCAGGTTGGAAAAGGATATTATTTGAATGCTCTTCCATTGAGGATTGGAGACATGCCTAGCATATCAATTTCAAGCATTCAGACTACTATTCTCTAACCTGTTGTCTTTTCTGTGTGCACACATACTTTTTTAAATTGACAGAGCATCTAATCATGTAGACCACCTACCTGTAGTCAGATTTTTAAATTTCTGGGTTGTTGGAATGTTCATAAACATTTCATAATTCTCTCAGCAGCTGAATCAGTCACAATGGAAGACTACTATTGGTTGACCAAAGCTAAAATTATTATTACAAGACTTAAAAAAAGCAATCTACATTTCCCTCAGGAGTTCTTTCCGTGTGTGTGTGCGTGTGTGTGTGCGCGCACACACGCACACGCACACACACGGCGATATCACCTGATTAAAGAAACCACAGAAATTTAGATTACTCAGTTGATTGAGTGATTGATTGCATCCACTTATACTGCTTATGAGTAAAAACAGTGGTTCCAAATCAAGAAACATACTTTTTTCATTTGCTGATGAAGTCTGTGTGCTATACAGGAGGTAGTAGAAGAAACATTTTCTCATGTGAAAAGGCCAATTGCTCTTTAAAATATTTAGGTTCAAAATAGTATTCTAGGAATCCTTTTACTTGATCAGTTCAGGGCATCTGTTTAGTTAATTAAAAGTGCTATTGATTAATAAACTATTAGTTGATTAAACATTGCAGCCTATTTTTTTTTTCTTTTATTGGGTGTATCTGATGTGGAAATGTGGAGTGGGAGCAGGAACAGGAGAGAAACACACCCCCAAAGTTGTTTCTGTTCTGAACATTAATTTGATACCTCATTTTTTGTGGCCATAATAAGTGAGCTAAGATCTTTCTGGCTTGGATTTCTCAGGGATAGACAGATCATGAGAATACCTAGGACCTGAATATGAAATTGGAGGTTGTCCAGAAGAGAAGGGGCACATGTGGGGGAAAAAAACCCTACTGATTTCAGTGGGAGTTGGAACTAGCTTTCAAAGGGTGTACTTTAATTATGGATGACCTAATGCCCTCCAACCTCATTGCACGTAAGCCTCTGAACTTGAAGGCTTACGTGTATTCAGTGCATGGAACAAACAGAGATGGTGATCTTTGCTGCTGCTGTGCCTTGTGCCGAGCATTTCTTCTTGATGGTCAGTTGTGGTGGTCTAAAGTAACACAGAGGGGAAGAGGAGGAGGCCAGGGTACCATCTGAATACATGTGCAAACACTTGATCTGGTTCTGCTGGCCATGTTCATGGGTCTCTCTCTGTATATTAGGCTACTTGAACAGATTGTAGAAGCATGGCGTTTGTTGCATGTAATGTATTTACGTTGGCAAACAATTTTAATCCTTTTCAAGCTGGTTTTTACTGAAGGTCACCTAAGTTTGCCCCAGTATCATTAGAACCTCTCTTAAAAGGAAGCAGAAAGAGATTGTTGGCAAACTCTTCAACACTCATGTCTGGAGTTTCTTGGCTGCACCTTCCTGTGCTTTATATTCATGAATCATCCAGTTTCATTCTTAGTTTGCTTCTATCCCATCCTGCCCTGGTTGCCAATCTACTTCCTGAATCCATGCTCTATCTTACACAGTCCTGTCTGTTCACCTTCCAATGTGGGTTTTCCAAACTTTGGTTCTTTCCCAGTGTTCATTTTAGCCCCTAAGCTAAATATGCAGCTTCAGTCCTTAGCAGGATGTCAACTTCTTCTCTCCATGTCTTGCGCTCTTGTCCTTGTGCTTTTGCATTCCATGCTTAAGGACTAGATAAAGACAGGTTGCTAAATTCAGACAATACTTAGGGCTCTAGGTGCATGTCTCTCTAAGCACTATCTCTGCCACCACCACAGCTATGCAACCCAAAGACAAGATCAGCATTGGAAGTGGCACATGCAATGATGCTGCTGTTCATGACCACACGAGAGTGCCTGAAACAACAATCTAAAGAAGGTAGATCTCTAGATGTTTGGAACCTCAGCTTCCAGAAGCATCTGCCAGCATGATCCATGGTCAGGAATGCCAGGGGTTCAAGTACAAAAAATCTGGAGATCTGCTTTCCGCCAGGCATGGCCTGCAGGAGCATTCCCCAAATCATTCATTCCAAATATTTTATACTTTTTCATCAGACTGTTGCTAATGGTCAGGAATCCTGAACGTGATCTGGAGTGCAACTACTGGCTACTCTGTAATTGGGTCAAAGGTATATGTGGAACAGAGAGGTATTAAAACTTGTGATATTTTAAAAATTAAAATGACATGGATTAAAAATTAACCTGGATTTAAAAAAATTGGGTTTATTATTTTTCTAGTGAGTAATGTTTAGTATTTCTTTTAATTGGAAGTGTGCTGATAGCCAAAATGAAATATTCCTTGAAACAGGCTTAAGCTGAATCAGGTTATATGTCCTCACTGGGATGGATCCATTGAAATAGACCATAAGTGAATTATGCCTAACAGATATCTCATTGATTTTAATGGGTCTGCTCTGTGTGTGGCTCAGTATCCTGGCCACTCACTATGGTTGTGATAACTGATCATCAACAGTGAGCTTGGAAAACAGTGAGTTTTATTGTTTTCTTCATGTTTAGAAGTTAAAATCCATTTTCAGTCAAAACAAATACAGTCCTTATAGTGTTTTCTTTTGGTTACTTGAGTGATCTGACCTTTAATTTGGACAGTATTAGAGGTTAGCCTGAAGTTTATACCAGTTTCCCCTCGAACATTATTGGCAATGCAAAAAATGGGTTGCATTGGATTACTTTTGGTTTCTTTTCACAGATGTTCAGTATTTTGTTAATCTTTTACATTGTTGTCAGTGACAGCTCTACGAAGGTGGATTGGTATGTGAGGCTGTAACATCAACCTACTCATTAATGTGATTCACATGACACAACAGGCTACCATTGATCATGATGGCCAAACCCTGCATAATTTATGCAGGATGGCTTATTTTCCACAAACAAGCCACTCTGAGAATCCATGGTTTGTTATGGTTAACAAACCATATGGGCTCAGACAACATAAAACATGGCTTACAAACTGCTGTGATTGCGGGCGCACTGGGGCAGTGAGAGATGGGCACAAACGGTGTGCTGGGGGTGGGGAGATGGCCTCAATCCCAGTTGCTTTCGTGCAGGAAAGGCGTGCCTAATCAGAGGCGCGCTTCTGCAGGAAAGATAGGAGCAGTAAAGCAGAGCCGTGGGGGAGATGGCCAAGATTCTGCCTGTCTTTCCTGCAGGAGCATGCCTCTGATCACGCACGCCTTCCCTGCACAAAAGCAACTGGGATCGTGGCCATCTCCCCACTCAGGGTGTGGGGAGATGGCTGCAATCTTGGTCGCCACCCAAAGCAGTGTTCGCGACCCAGGTCAAAATTTTTCAGAAATTTGTTCATGACCCGATTTGTTCGTGAACCAAAGCATTTGTGAGCCTATGTACCGCTGTATTACTGACTTGTCTCTGGGTAAGCATGTCTGCCTTTAATTCAGTACTTTGATGATTCAGGATCAGGGTTTTAAGCCTTCCTGTCTTGATCCCATAATTTCTGCCTCTCCTCAGCAATGGTTAAAAGAAGAAAAAGGAGGAGAGATTTCAACATGAAAATAGGGGAGGGGGAGAGAGCTTTAATACTC
This sequence comes from Varanus komodoensis, assembly GCF_004798865.1. Classification (NCBI taxonomy): domain Eukaryota; kingdom Metazoa; phylum Chordata; class Lepidosauria; order Squamata; family Varanidae; genus Varanus; species Varanus komodoensis. The sequence goes on along the minus strand of NW_025335409.1, from coordinate 15,415,850 downwards.
CTCCTGAATCTCCATGGTCCTGAATGGGAGGCACGTGCTTACCCACAGGTAAGTCAATCACATATACCTGTGCAAGGAAGAAGAATGGGCTGTGAGGAATAGACAAGGAACCTTTAAGTGTTCAAGAAGGAAAATAAATAAAACTCTCAGCCACCAAATCCTAAAAGGTAAACACACACACAAACAATTGTATATGTATGACAGTGCAGGTGCTTTGCAAAGCAAATAAGTGTGGCAGTGGATGGGAGAATCTGTTACTGAGCCAGTATTTGGGGGTAGTTGTGTCACAAAGGCACCTGTGAAACATGGGGGAAGCAGGTGGAAGAAGTAGTTTGGAAACAAGCTCTGACAAGCCACTGATCATCTGTCTGCATCACTGCACCCTGCAATGAAATAAACAGCCCATCATGGTTTGTCCTCAGAGTGGCTTATTTTGACTTGTGAACAAGCCTAATGTGTGGTATCTGATTGAGAGGGGGCACACAACTAATCCAGGAAGGAGGAAGCCTTGGCAGCCTGGGGCGGGGGGCGGGGGGGAGAGGGATCGTAAACAGCAGCAGCTGGGGAAATGACATTAAGCAGGAAAGGAGATTATGACTATTGTCACAAAGTGGCATTTGGAGGGGAACTGTATCACAACATTCTTTACTTTCTGACTCAAAACAAAAACAGGCAAATAGCTGGTCAACGCAACTTATATATATTCAATCTACTTGAAATATTTAGCAATTACATAGCCAGGAGTTGCTGTCAGATAGTGAAGAAAAAGCCAACCTGACATATTTCCAATGTGCATTTGTATAGGCTGTGGCAGCCATACAAAACTGCCATGACAAGCAAAGAGACATCAGAATCAGCACAAAATCCAGCAGTCAGAAATCTTCATGGCAGCATTTTCAATTGGGTTCCCTAAATCTGCAAAGCAAACAAGCGTGTCATCCAATAGTAGTGTATGCTTGCTCTTTAAAACAACCGAGCAAGAAGATCTTTTCATATCTTGCCATGTTTGTCATCCTCTACTGAAACTTGGTTTTTCAATGAAAGAGAAACAGATATGCAATAAAGTTCTGTGCACCTGTACCTACAATAACTAGTAATAGCCTCTCTTTCTGGACCTTTCCAGTCACTGGTACCTGTGACTTAATATCCCAACTCAGATAATAGATTGGATGGTGGCCACAATGCTGTTGGCATTTTGTTGTCTTCGGTTCTTTTTGTGGAGGGGGGAAAGCGGGAAAGCCCCCCCCCTTCTGTTTTTGAGGGGATGCTGTTGCGGTGTTTATGGAGAACACATTTTCTATGATTGGGGCACAAGCTAATGAATGCAGCACAATTTTTACTGTGTTGCAAATGGGATCTTGTGTCACAGACAAACTCAACTGTGGGAGAAGTATGAGTTAGAAAGATGATATATGCAAGGAAACATACTTTTAATAAGTGAGAGGTTTTCCATCAAGCTGTGCCATAATATGAAGGAGCACAGAGTGTTTGGGTTTATTTTACAGAGGAGAGGAACTCTTATCCATTATTAAAATAATGGAGAAAGGGGTAGAAAGAGAAGAGGAGAAGGCTATGATAATGCTTGATACCTCTTTTAACACGTGCCTTGGGGTGAAACCAGCAGAAGAGATGCCTCCATTTCCCTCCACCCAAAAGCAAATGCAGTCCACCTACTGTGCTGTCTTTCTAAAGAGTAAGTTCCACTGAAGATAATTTTATTTACTTCTGAGTAGCCATTGAAAACAATATGATTTGCTTTCCCATGTAGGTGTTTGTAAAATCTGAAGATAAAATTTCACGCATCTTTGTTGTCATGTCTAATTTAGCTCCTACTCTCTTGATGGATGTTAAGATATGAGGCATTGCTTCAAGGCTTTCAAGAGCCTCTCTATGTGCAGCATGCTGAAACAATCCTCGTTGCTTGATCACTATTGCTTAGAATAAAATCCAGCTGGAATACCAAGTGAAAATAGGAAAAGGTACTCCTGGCTCCAGGCAGCACCTGAGAATAGGGATGGGGCAAGTCAGGTTAGTTCTGGGCCATATCAGTTTCACATGTTAACTAATTAATCATGTCCAACCAATTTCTGCATTAATCTTCCATTTTAAAAATCCACACAAATCCAAATTTAAATGTGCATTTCCAAATAAATTTTAGCTCCAAGGATGCATTTCTAAATCTGTTTTTTCTTGAAATATATATTTTAAAACATATTTTGATACTGTTTTATCTGAAAGTGTTGTCAGAATGCTTGGAAAGCTGGTGGATAAGTAATTTCCAGTCCACGTATTAGTCCAAGAAGGATGGGTCATGTCAGTTTGTACTATAATGCATAAAGAGCCCTATTTGCGGCTCAGCTAGCAAAGCAGTTTCCATGGACCAGCATTTTCAAGGAAGTGTGAACCAATCTTGTGTGGACTTACTGATCATTTTTATGTCAACACCATCTACATTGCTTTCTTACCTGAATTAAGCTTCAGATGAGTCCTTAAGTACTGGTTTTCACAGTCAGAAATTACACTGCTGAAAAGGACACTTTAATTTTATCTAAGTAAAAATCCTTGAAATTCTGGTCTATCAAAATGAAAGTTCCCAAATTCTGAGTTCAAAGAAAGCTTGACAAAGAATGTGCAAGTGGACTTACCCAGAAATTGTTTTTATTATTATTTATTTCATTTCTATACCATTCCATAGCTGAAGCTCTCTGGTTTGCAGCAAGGTCAACAAAAGCATGGAGTTTTGAACCACATATATATCTAGAAGCTACAGTCTTGGAGATAATATAGATAAGTAACTTTGCGCAAGTAGTAAAAGCATTTTGCAAATGCTATGTGCTGTTGTTGATATGTGAAACTGCAGTGTTGGTCAGATACGTGTGTTCTCAATCACGTGAGCTTTCAGGCATTGAGCTTCGTTGCTCTGAAGGCTGAAATTCTGAAATTGCCCCTGCTTTTGCAGTGGTTCAGGATGCAGCTTCTGAAAAAAAGAGTTCAGAAGGCCTTTCTGCACACCTGGATCTTACAATGAATAGAAATATAGCGAGCCAGAAGGGACCTCAGGCCATCTAGTCTGCTCCCCCAGCTCCAGCTGGCTCTGCTCATGACATGCCTACCATGTGCATGTCCAAGCCTATCCTTGAACACCCTCACCGATAGGGCTTCAGCCGCCTCCCATGGAAGCCCATTCCATACCCTCGGGGTCCTAACAGTCAGGAAGTGCTTCCTGGCATCCAACTGAACCATGGTTCCCTGAGCTTTGCTCCATTGGATTGCGCCCTGCCCTCCTCCGCAGGGGAAAACAGGTCTCTACTCTGCGTGACACCCCTCTCATGTACCTATATGTTGCTAACAGATCTTTTGGGGTCAGAGTAAAGGTACACAAGGAATACCAGCAGGCTGTGGGGATTAGGTTTGTTTCATACTTACGTGGTAGTCAATCAACATAGAATGGGCTAGTAATTAATTATTCCCTGTCAAATTGTCCAAGAAAATTTTTTTTTCTTTTCTCTTTCTTTGTAGTTTGAGATCTGGCTCACTGTTGAGCTTTATACTTTTAAGAAAGTAGTTTTTCAACCAAGCAAGCAGGAGTGCTGCTGCATTCTTTGTTCTTGTCTTACATTTGTGATGTAATCAGTGCCTTGGAAGCCTTGTCAATAGCAAAAATTTTCATACCAGTGTCACCCACTCACAAACATTTACTTTAGCCTCACCAATCACAAAGTGAGGATATCTGTACCAGTCTTCACCAGAGAGAGAGAGAGCATGAACATCTGTGTGAGAAAGATGAAATCAGACTTAGATAGTGATGAGCACAGGCAGAAGCAGCTCTTGCATATACAGTCATTCTGTGCAGATCACTATGATAAAACATAGAAACCCCATGGAAGCAGAGTTTCTGGGTTTGGATGTGAAAATAAGCCATGGTGACATGTGGAAACCATAAAATAAGCTGCTGTTTCTCTGGTGGTCCCACAAGGACCAGAAATATCATGCTTCACCATAGTTGCCAGGTTCACACATAAGTCATGCCACTGTGATTTCCACCTTGACTTGTGGCTCCATGTGAACCTGCCCAACAGTTAACTTCCAACGTCCGTTATAGCCAGCCATCCTGTCAATTGGAAATAGCAATCAGGGGAGTTGTTTAGTTTGAGGGTGCAACAAAAGCCTGCTAGGAGTGTGATAGATATCCCAACACCTGGTTAAAGTTCCACAGCTGTATCTTTACAGATATGGGCATTTCCTTATATTGAATTGTTAAAATGTTTGTCCCTAGAAGGCCCCTGCACAAGGAAGGGAAAAGAGTGAAAAAAGAAGAAATGAGCTGAAGGACAAACTGATACAAATAAGAAAAGTATTTGAAAATAAAGTAAAATGCTGTTTGCATTCAAACCTTACAGTTCTCCATGTTGAGGGTGTGGGGAATAAACACATGGTATCTCATTTCTCAGAGAACAGTATGATATCAGTGGCAAAGAGAACTGGTGTAGTTTACCACTGCCCCCCACCCTGTGCATAGGTTGTACATACTGTTTAGAAGAGAAAAGCATATTCTGAAGTTACTCTAAGTAAACTGCTGTATGATAAACTAGGCAGCAACAGAGTCTGATTCCAAATTAAGCTGGTCAAAGCATGAGGAAAATTGGCATTGACTTAGATAATTCTGGAACAGGTGGTCATTTGTTATTTCCTGAATTTGTTTATTGACTGTACTGGAATAATAGTAAAGATAACATTGTGGTTCAGTTTGTTTGTTGTTCTGGTTTTGCTTTGTTTTTAAAGAATACAGCTTCTAAAATTTGAGCAATTCTGGAAAGAAGCTGAAACTGTCAACTTAAAATAAATCTCAAGTTCTCTCTTCTGCCTGCAAAAACACAAGCGTTTCTCTATAAATGTATCTTTAAGAGCCATATGTACAGAAGAATGTGCATCTCTGCCTTAAATGAGCTTAGGCCTCTTGCTTCCCAAAGTACAGATATCAGCTAAATGAAAACAAACACTTTCCAGACCACACCGTAAGAACAGTCTGCAGCATCTGGGTGGGCAATAGAGAGGCTGATCTGGTGAAAGTACAGCCCTAATAAAGAGACAGCTTTTGGCATGTGCTTTAAAGTTAAACTCAAGCTTAACTACTGTGCCAAATTCAGGCTTCTTGTGAATGATCAAGAGTATGAAGTGTTGGCAAAGGGGTAGCATGCTCCTTTAATTAAGGGATTAGATCTGTTTATTGCTATTTAATCAGTTAAATAACTTAGATACTTGCACCCTGAAAACTCCACAGTTGACTTTTGCCAATAGTGGAACATACCATTCTGTAAGGGCTTCACAATTCTGAATACTTCCTGCCCCAAATGCATTTCCTGTATGGTGAATACAGGAAGGCCAACATGTGCAGTTTAAAAGTGAATTAATAGTGTAGTTTGTCCTACATCCCTAGGACTGCAAATAGCATGAAGATGTTGGGGGAAGGGGAATTTCTCAAGCTCTTGTCAGAATGCTGTACAAAGCTGTTGATCTATTTGGCTTAGGAAGTCACAAGTTGTGCAGGCCTGGGTCAGGAGCATTTCTTTCATAGTGCTTGGCCATCGTGTTGTGAGTTTCCACACTCCATGTCCGCATTCTTGGACTGCTACTGGAAGGAGTGCAGAGCAGACTCCCAACTTGATCTTCACATACTAAATGTGTGTAGTGGTCTGATACAACGCAGAATTAGTTCAGCTTAAACCTATTGCAGTGGGCTTTGCTACACCTTATTCTGTGTAGGATCGAGATGTTGCTTGCTCTCCTTACCTCATGACTGTCTTTGGTGGCATGCTTGTGACAAGAATGTACTATAGTATCCTTCACTGCATGGCCTGAAAGCCACTAGTGGCTTCTACCTCAAGTGTAGCTCTTCACACCTCTCTCTCTCTCTCTCTCTCTCTCTCTCTCTCTCTCTCTCTCTCTCTCTCTCTCTCTCTCATCCACATGTACTCTCTCTTTTTGTAGTAGCTGATCACTCTCTCCAGGCACTCTTTATGGTTGCCTTGTTTAGCTGTGGGCCAGCAGCTAGATCTGGGCTATCAGTTCATACTTCATGGGTGGGGAGTAAGGAGGCTTTCCAGTTGGCAGCAGTAAGGTATCTGGTGGAGGAAGGGAGAGGCAAATGCAAGGGCAATCAAGCAAATATCCCTGCTGAGCCAAAAGGCAAAGAGCAATCCAGTTGAGTAGCTGCAGTAGCACACTGCACGTGCTTCAAACGCACGCAAGAAAGAGAGAGCACCTTAAACCTGCACTGGGTACTTTTGAAGCACTGGGTAGAATGGAAGATTCGCTCAGTGATAAGCAAAAGATCCGATGATCACAAATAAGCCTGTCAGAATGTGTGTGTGTGCGCGCGCGCGTGCTTTAATGATGTGGCAGAGAATGGAAGGAGAGGGAGGCTTACTACACAGAATTACCATTTGACTGGGAGAAAGACTTCCCAAAGCCCAGACAAAGTCCTTATATGACAATGGCTCCTAGAGGCAAAGTAGCTTTTTGACTGAAAAATTGTTAAGGCTGCAGATATACTGAAATGGATAAACAAGTGTATTAAATTTTGCAGCTTGAGCTGTATCTATGATAACTACTGCCACAAATGCCCAGCAAATACTTTTTTCTAGTCTCATTGGGAAAGAGCAAACTGACTCTGTGCATTCTTAGTCCAATCACAGATTTGCCATACACTGTATAGCTTGGCCCCTAAAAAATACAACCAGGTTTTTTTCTGGAAGAGGACCCTCAGAAAGAAGGTAGGGCTTTGGGGAGGTGTTGAAATGTCAAGTTATAAATAATGGAAATAGCTTTTTCCTTTCAAATACACATAAGGTAAGCATTAAGCAAGGACAAAAGGGATGGTCTGATTCTTTAAAAAATAATAATGATACTTACATGTACTTTAAAAAGCTGTGTGTGATGCAGAACAGCTCAGCAGCCATTATAGGACATGGCAGCCAAACATTTGAAGGAAGAAGTTCTCAGATTAATCTTTTTAAAAAGTGGGGGGAGACAGAATCTTCCAGGACAGAGATTCCACAGAGAGCACAGTGATACAATTCATATGCCAGCATTGAGTAATGGGCACATGCATGCATTAATGCTTTCAAGCCTAGAAAAGTGCATGCAGTATTTCTGAAACTCAAGACCTGGGATGTCAAGATCAAAGCTGGTGTGCTGAATATCTGCACATCTGAGGCCAGTATATGCAACCATCTTGCAATGGGGAAGCAATGGGATGTGGTTTGTGTGGTAAAGTGATTGCTCCAACACAAATCCCAATTTTACCCTGCTGCTGTGGAGCTTTGGAAAGTGAGATGAGCAGCACCAAGGAAAGTTGTGGGACCTTCTCTTGCATGGCTTTATTTTATGTATTCACTTTATGTATTGGTTTACTCACATAATTAATTTACAGCCCACATCTTGAGCATAAATTTATGTTCTTGGGACAGTTAACAAGGCAGTAAGAAAGAAAAAGTGTTCCTGCTTCCTTCTATTTCTAACATTAACAGATGACTGCAACAAACTGAAAAACGGTAGTCTATTAAAATAAATAGAGCAAACTGGCCTGAGTTAAAAATGCTTAAGTTAGCAGTTCCTAAACTCCTGGGAAAACCGAGACACTTTTGTCTGGTGCCTAAATGATAATTATTAGAGCTAAAGGTAGCCTTTCTAAAGGTGTGAACCACCACTGAAATGGTTCCCTCATCCTTGCTCTCCGATTTGCTGTCTCTCAGCTCAGCCTACTTCACAGGGCTGTTGTGATGTTTTTCTGACCTAACAGATGGAATGTGACAGGAAAGATAGAAAGTGATAGAGGTTGCCAGTTGCTTTTGAGGTCAATTCAGTGTATTGGTTGTAACCTTTAAGACCCCAAATACATTAGCACCTTGTCACTGAAGGCCACGGTGGACAGAAGCTAGGACTCCAGGATTGCTGGGAGTCAAAAGTCCAAAATATCTGGAGAGTTATTTACTGCCCACCCTGATCTAAGTGACACTATGAACTTGTAAGGTCATTGGGATATGCAGAAAATAACCTCTTGAGTGGACCATTGCCTCCAGAGGCCCATTTGTTAGATGCCCTATGAAAGGGCTGTCTCCTGTGTTGCTCCCTAACCATGGAATATGCTCATTCAGACCTGTGCTTGGATTCCACTTTCCTGGATTTAAAAAAGGGCATGAAGGCACATTATTTTAATTTAACCATTTAAATGATTTAGTGTTAATACTTTAATATTCTGTTTTAGTTTCCTCAATTTTTATTGTTTTAAGGTTTTATTATTTCCGCAGTGTTGTACACTGGCTCAATGGATCCACCACACAAAGTAAATAATAAAGAATAGATGAATGAGTGAAAGAATGAATCAAATAGGTTTATCCACTCATATATTACCATAACAGAGCATGTGGGAGAACTGGGCTTCAATCATCACCTGCACATTGAACTGGCAAGCAGAAAGGTCATGGTTTTTCCCTCCTGTCAAATAGTAGGCTCAAGTATTGGGTTCACATACAATGGGTTCTTGCTGAAACATGGTTTATTGTGTTGCCTGAATCCAGCCATGCTAACAAACCATTGCTTGTTTTCCATGAAGAAAATCCGTGGATTGTTGTTGGGTTGTGAACTGTAGGTCATTCACCATGCTTTGTTATGTTACGTGCTGAAGGCAACACAATAAACCCACATTTCAACAACAACTCATGGTGCAACAACACCACACACTCCGCCATTGACTGTGGGTTATCATGTTGTCTAAACCCAAGGCACTCCCAGGAACCTATGGGAGGGGTAGGAAATTGCAAGAGAAAAATGTAATGCACGTGGAACACAGAACATGATCCAGTCTGTCTCACACACTTCTCTTCCTGGAATATAATCTTGGGCATTGGTTGGCAGGCTTTGCGGGTATATGCTCAGGATTTAATTCTAGACCTAACCAGATGTTCAATCATAAAGAATTTAGGTGCTTTTATTATTAGTTTACAGCACATTGCTCAAAATGTAGTGGCAATGAAAATGTGTTGGCTTCAGTGAGGTTTGCACTTGTGGAAGCTTAAAAAGTAGTATTGTAGAGAGAAAAAGAATGATTATTAGGAAACTGCATTTTCTTCAGCTTCACTTTAGCAAACCACACGTTTGCTTTCTGCTGAAGAAATCATTCTTTAAAGCTGGAAGTTTCTTCATTATGGGGTATCTGATTTCTAATAAATGTACTTCCTTTCTGCCAAATATTGTGTAATTAAACAGATATGGTAGTAATAAATTGCACTGTGAATAGAACTGGCTACATAATATATCTTAATGGATCAATTTATGAGGAGATTAAAATATTTTAGAGAAAGGAGAGAGAGAAAAGGAGAGAGCTTGTTAGATAGATGAAACTGACCATCTGCTTTTCTTTTTTCTTTAATGATACTTTGTTTTCTTAAGAGGAAACTTTAGCTGGTATATGTTGACTATTTCAGAAATACACAAACTTCAGAATGGTGTGTGCCTTTTCAACATTACTTAGCCCAAACCATTAAACTTTAGTTGAAATCCTATTAAACTTAAACCTGAGCTAAGTCCATCCTATTTTCATCCTATTGTAAAATTATTCTTGGCTATTCCTGCATCTGAGTATTAGTAAGCAACTTGACTGGAATGTTCTCCATGTTTTTTTAATGTGAGGCTGAGCCGGGCCAGCAAGTCTTTCCATGCTCACTAAACCACTCAGCTCCTTTCTGGATGTTGCATCCCAGATGAAAAGTTTGCAAGCAAAAAAGTAGATGTAAGCAAGAAAGGCTCTAGCATAATGTGAATACCCTAGTTTTCAGTGTGTATAGACCTTGTTTTGTGAACCTTAACTTCTATTAGACTTAGAAATAAATTCCACTAAAATCAATATCCTTCTATGTACATGTATAATACGATTAAATGCCTGTGACTCATATCTGAGGAAGTGCTGTAGTTCAGCATCAAATAGACATATTTGTGAACTGACTAATTAAACATAAGCATGTATTTAATTTCTTTTTTTGGGCTGGCAGGCCAAAGGGAATGACCAAAAATAAGTGCAGGAAGGGATGTTTCCCTTTACTTTATAGTCTTGTTCTTCCAATTAATTATAAGAATTAAGGTTCCTTAACACCCTTCGTGGGGAATAGCTTCTGATTTGGCACCTTCTTTTTTTAAAACAGTAGCAGCAATAATTTTACTCTTGGCAACATGATCCCAAGCAATCAGGAATTAAGTTGTAAATGAATTGACACCATAATGCCACATAGTTGATCAGGATTGGCTATATGAAACTGTCATTAAGCCAATTCAGGATGCAAGTAGTATTTTCTGGCCTAACTTAGAAAGGGCAAGCATAATTTTCACCAGAGAGTAGAGCTTTTTCCCTTCTGCCACTCCAGTTTTGGATAAGCTCTAAAATGGAAGAAAGCAAGATAATTTAACCTCTTTCTTTTGCAGGTTAGCAAAACAGGTTGGGGAAAGGGATAGAACTGTCATATTAATTTGATAGTAGCATTTTATGCATTTGAAATGTTTCACAGGGGTGATGATTTCAGTCAGCAGACTTCCTGAAGAGCATCTTGGCTGCACAGATCTGTTTGCAGCTGTTAATGTTTCTTTTTAAAAGTATGCACATACATTCATACACACATACATAGCATTTTCTTTTATGTGTGTTGCATCCAAAAGTTTCCACATATAGTTCTCTCTAGGGAGCATTTACTGGTAGGATGAGCTGTAGCTGGGGATTTGCTAAGCATTGTCAGTGCATTTCCCAGAGTGCTCTGGAGACAGTTCCTTGGATTCCTCTAGCTCATGTTTGGAGTTGTAGACAAGATGAATGGGTCAGGCACTAAGCTGCCAAGATGCTTGGTGGAGCAGTGAAAACAATTGCCCTCTTCTCTGGGTGATCCTTAGCCGAGAAATCCGCTGTGTAAATATTTGGGCCTGCAGTCCGTAAATGAGATTTAAAGCTTTTCGTTGATGTCAGAGGTAACTAGAAAATCCTTCCTTAATGCAAACAGGCCAAGATCTGGGAGTCACCAAGTAACTTCCTCTAAGGGGAATTTCCTTTCTCTTGGGTTAAGTGAATGCTATGTACATGTCACTGTAAGCTCTAGAAAGTGAGAGATAAAATAGCTAAGGTATATCTAATCTAACTCATAAAATATTTTTTTTAAATGTCCATTATTGCTGAATGTATGCATGCATTTCTGCATGAGTGCCCTGTGGAAACTTACAGCCATTTCCATGCATAATGTGGAATGGAAATGGTTCAGAGTCATCAAATAGCAAAAGAACATGTCTTACCTAAAGAAAGTGTTAGTTAGTGTCAGGAGTATGGATGGGGAGAACGTATGTTGTCACTTACGAAGTGTTGCCTTGTTTTGCCATCAGTCCATGGGTGAGGATTTAGTGTCTGGGTTCACACAGATCAACAAGCCATGGTGGAATTTCAACATTGTCTGTCATGTTTCTGAACCCAGTTGTGGTAGTTCATATGGTAAGTTTAGTGTTTAGAAACCAGTATAAGAAAAAATTGTTCTGTACTTTCTCTGTATTACCATGATTTGTTGTGTCTGAACCCTGGAACATGGTTTCCATTGAGCTGATAGGCAACTACCACAGTGTCCTCTGGACAGAGTGGCAACTGCAGGAGTCCCTGCAGCCATTCAACCACTATCTGTGAACCAATGAGGAAGAGGCAGGAACATATCCAGGGAAGTGATGTGCCTTGGGACTGAGTTTCAGGCACAGTGACTGATGTAAAACATGCAGAAAGCAGGAGGACTGAATGGAAAGGATGGAAACTACAATAAAGTAGAATCCAGTTGATTGTCTCTCAGGTTGCTTTGGTAAAATTGCAAACGATGGTAACCATTATTATTGTTGTTGTTGTTGTTATTATTATTATTATTATTATTATTATTATTAACATTTCTATGCCGCCCCTTGCCGAAACCTCGGGGCGGCTTACAACATGATAAAATACATTGAAATACAATAGTACATAATAAATTACCATTAAATATAACAATACAAAAAATACATTGATTTACAAATACAAAATTAAGTTGTGTTGTATGAACAAAGCTAGTGTATAAAGGATTTGAATCCCAGGATCTTCTTCACTTGACAAGAAGCTCCTGAGATTATCTCAGTGTTGTCTTGGTCCAGGCTATGGTGTCATGTAGGGCTTGATTTGTGGCAGCTGCAGCCAGCAAGGTAGGACTGAAGACTGATTCCTCACATTCAGGTCCTTGCATTTTGTGGTAGTTCCAATGTGGGATTCTGGAATGTGACAAGAGGACCAAGACGATTGTTTAAGTGCCATTGTCTATAGATTAACTTTCCTCAACCTGGTGCCCTCCAGATGTATAAGATTCCATCTGTCATCACCAGATGATAGATGTAGCAGTACAGCACATCTGATGAATACAAGGCTATTGAATGTTTTTGACCACAGGGTCTCGGCAGAACTGAATGAACATCACTCTCTGGGAAAGCACAGCAATACGAATTGTCTTTTGCATGCTTATTTTGGTCTACCAAATAGGTGTGGAAATCAAATCTAAACTGGGACCATCCCATGAAATGAGGGGGCTTTCACCAATGACAGGCCCCATGGGCCACCAGCTCCTTGCTCCCTGTGGCAGCTTCTTGCTTCAGGAGTGAAGTTTCCACTGGAGCCAAAGGCTGTTTCTTCCAGACACAAAGAGCCCCTTTAACCCCCCCCCCCCCCCCCCTCCCATGTTGTGGTCCTGAGGGAGTGCCTTTTTAGTAAAGGTAAAACAAGTGTGCTTGTGGGTGCCAGTTCTGCAACTTCAGCATAACCAGTTAAAAACATTCTCATGCCCATTCTGCCTTAGCCTATGCAATCTGCTGCTGGTTGGAGTAGAACAGACAGTGCCAGGCTAAATGGACCAATGGATTAGCTTGGAAGAAGACAGTGTCCTATGCACATCAATTTAACAGCCATAATCAGCTGGAATAATTTCACACAATGGCTTTTGAGATTCAAACCATCTCCTTTTGTTGCAACAGGAGAATTTTCCTCCTTTTGAGGAAAACTATTCTCCCTTATTGGCTATTTCTTCAAGTGTTTATGTCATAATACCACCATTTTAATAGAAGGCTTTCAAGTATTTCATATTGTACTTTATAGAACCCCTATAATTAAGCTAGTTTAAAGCCCAATACATGCTGCAATGTTATAGCAGATTTCTTCACTGAGCAATAGTTTAGTTGTCCCTTTATCTGACTATAAGAGAAGTGAGAGCATGATTTTGTGACCTGTTCTCTGAGAAATTTGGAAGGCACCAGTGCAGGTGAGCCACTAATGTGAATGTTTACTCTGAATTTGCAATTCAGTACCCCAGCACAGATGAAACAAGAGTGTTTTGTCGTCAGAAGAACACAGAAAGAAGCCCTGACATTCTTCTCAGAAACAGGCCTGGATGTTAGGAATTCATTGTATAGCTATAATTAAAATATTAATAGATCATGCTTCCTCAGTTTGGACTACAGCTGCCAACATGCCTCAGCCAGCCATAACCTAACACATCTGGAAGGTACCTGCTTGGGGAAGGTTACTGTAAATCATCTTGTTAGGTAGCCTGTCTTTTTATTTTCTGTGCATCAGAATCAAGTAACAGTTGAAGCAAAGAAAAAAGTTGTATTATCCTAAAATTCTACATAGCTACAAATCTCACCAAATCAAAACTTCATAGAAACTGAATAGGAAAAATCATGTTTTCTCCTTCTAAGAAAGCAGCAAGCAGAGTCACATGCTGTATAGGTTGTCAGGCCATACCACCTTACATCATTTACCACTCTAAAAGTACATGGGATGACCATTATTGAAAATAAGACCTGCTTGCAAAATTCAAGTGGTGCTACAAAGTTGAGTTAAGAGGTGCCCCAAGAGAAGTCACTAGCCTTGTTTGTATGACTGCCACAGCCCACCATGCATGCATATTCAAGCCACAGATTATCATGACTTCTGAGCCTTGCTAGAGTGAGATGCTGATATAGTCAACAAACCACAGACAACCATGGGCCGTTTTGAGGTTGTCGGTGGAAGGTGCTAAGTAGCTTTTGAGAGGATCTACTTTAGTACATGGTGCCCTAGTGAACTCTCTGGTATAGATGTGGTCTGTAATGCCTAAGTACTAATTTTATTTAGATTCCATTTGGTACATATGGTTCTTGACCGTGTGAAGGTAAGTGGTCACACCTCCTAGAGGTCTAGGCCCAAATGCCAGTTCTATTTTATAGGAGGCCTGCAGGCATAATGCCTCCTATGGGGCCCCTTGCTCCTCCACCCCACTCTCACCCCCTCCCTTCTGCTCTGGCCCCTGTCCCCACTAGAGGGAGAGGGAGAATGCTAGCAAGCGAGCAGTCAGCGATGGCTAATGATGCTTCTGCTCACTCCCATCCCTTGGAGAGCAAGTGGCGGTGGTGAAGAAGTGCAACAACTGTGGCAGAAGGGCTGCGAGGTTCCAGTGCTCACCACTGAGCCCTCCTGCAGTGGCCTGGGCTTGGGAGGGACAGCAGCGCCAGCCATGAGGAGCCTACCTCGTGTTCCTGTTTGCAGCCTCTTGACGGTGATCCTGGTCTTTAGTTCAGAGCTAGGTTCATCCTTAGGTGTTGTCCACTTGCCCCTGTAAAGCCACAAAAACAGGCCCCGTAGTATGAATGCTCTGTATATTCACATGTAGCCTGGTCACTTTCATGAACTCCTTTCTCACCATGGAACAGTTCCTGTGGCTGAGGCAAGGCAGAGTCAGCGTGTGCCATTCTATAAAGAGCCGTTTGGGTGATTTATTTATTTATTTCCTCTTTCCAGTCTTTTTCATTCTCCCTGTGCCAGGGAGAGCTAAATGTGGAATGGGAAATCCTTTGCTATGACAGTGAAGCAGAGAGGGCTTCAGCACATTAACAGCAACTTGCTGCATTTGCCAAGCTTTTGAGTTAAGCATCCGCTGAAACGTTTTCTTTGTGTTTTTCCAGATGACAGAGGGCCGCCGGTGTCAAGTGCACCTTCTTGATGACAGGAAGTTGGAACTCCTGGTGCAGGTAATAAATTGCATGTGTGGATTTGAAGTCTTGCTACAGCTCTGCATTTTTGCTCTGTGCTGCCAAAGAGGTTTTTAATTTAATTAATGGAATCTCCGTTAGTCGTCTACCTTGTGGGTTTTGATCCTTTCTCATTTGACAAGCTGAGCGGGATCAAGATGGATCAGTGTGCAGATAGGAGAACTGGAAAGGAAATCCCAGGATTCTGTAGGTTGTGTTTCCTCCCCTGACCCATGGTATGGGTGCATACCCCCTCCCATATGAGACGAGTACTTCATTATCATGGTAGAATATCTTTTTCAGATGAGAAAATGAAATCATGAATAACCTCACAGCATTCTTCTAAAAGCCAAGGATAAGGCATCACTTGTAATGTACTGGCCTAATTTCGGTTCCATGAATGCCTTAACAACTTGCTGTCTGTTTGCACACCAGCACTCAAGGGTCCTAAAGCTTCAGTGCTAAGTAGCTGTCATGTACCATCTCCGAGGTGGCAGGGCTTCCGTCAGTGGGTGAACTGACCTACATATAATAGGCTGCAAGTCACATTGAATTTGTAGCACAAATGTTGATGCACAATGGCAATGGGGATAGCTACACACAAGCAACTCCAAATGTGGAAAGGGAGAAGGATTGCTCCAGTTGATCTGCACATGTGGCCAGAAATGTGAATGGGTCTTCAGTTGTGTTGGGTCTGCAAGTTGTGATTGGGCACCCTGATTACACCAAGGTTCCTGATTCCAAGTTCATAGCCCAGACTTATCCAAAACATTCTCAACTTTTGCTCAAGGCATATAAGTCAGAGTGGGGATTGCTATACCTGCAGTCTTGCCTTCTTTCCATCTTTTCAGTTGATGTGTGGAAGAGAAGGTGAAAGTAAATGTGCTGGGAAAAGTGCTTGTTGTGTTTCCAGTCTTGCTGCCTTAGTGCTTCAGGCAAGGTTGTCTGAATTCTTTCCTTTCTAAAATTTATTTTATTAATAGTTATCTTTTGTTCCCTCAGCTAACAGTTTTCTGGAGGAGTATAAGAAGAAACTGCATATTTCTTATTTGCAGAGCCCTTTCCCTAAATACTTAATTGCTTTAGGCTCACAAAGAGCTTTATGCTCACATATATCTCACAGTGGTTTTTACAGTAACCCTGTGAGATAGACCATTGTTGTACCTTTATGCTGCATGCAGCAAGAATACAACAAGAGAATGATTTCCTCAGGGTTACTCAGTAAGTTTATGGTTGAGCTGAGATGACTGAAACAACAAAACAACAGTCTGCTTGTCCAAGCCCAATGTAATTTCTGCATGGTGGCAGAAACTGTGGTTTGATCTAGGGCTCGTTTGACCTAGATGGGCTGTTGTGTCTTTCAAACCCAACAGGACAATTTTATTATGGGTTGTTGATACAGAAATGCTCAGTAAGAGCACTAAAACCTGTTACTCACTTTTGCCATCTTGCCAACAATTATCTTTGTACCAATGCTGAAATAGCACTTTGGAAGGACTGTCACTTTTTCCTCAGTGTTTTTCCCCAAATCCTGAAAAAGTGTACTTGCAGTCACATTTTTATTTTTTCAGCTCCTGGACATGGCCATTTTTAATTATGTGTGTGAGCCCTTCACAGGTGTGCAAATGCACTCTTATGACTAACCAGTACAAGATGAGATTCCATATAGGCTAATTTGTACACTGCTAGAAGGGATCAAGTAACTGGCTGGCAGTGGAAAAGCCATGGTAAAGAGCCAAAACATAGGGAAAGAAGGTGCAGCAGGGTGGCAGTATCACCCATTTAACAATGTAATTCCCTGTGCCTTCCAGTTTTTCATCATCTCCTGGATTTTTCAGCTGCTCTGTCCCTTTTTGAGATGCTTTTTCAGAGCATCCACTTCTGTTGTTGCAGCAGTTTTCTGACAATTCTAAAAAAATGGACTGAAAAATAATCACAAATGTAATGGTTGAGAAGTGTTGTTGTTGTTAATTGCGAAGTTGCGTCCGACCCATTCCGACCCCATGAACAACATTCCTCCACCATCCCCTGGAGTCCACTTAAGCTCACATTGACTGCTTCAGAGACTCCATCTAGCTACCTCATTCTCTGCTGTCCCCTTCTTCTTTTGCCATCTATTGTTCCCAGCATTAAGCTCTTCTCCAGGGAGTCCTTCCTTCTTATTAGGTGGCCAAAGTATTTATTTGAGCTTCATCTTCAGTATCTGGCCTTCTAAAGAGCAATCAGGCTTGATCTCTTCTAAGACTGACTGGTTTGATCTCCTTGCAGTCCAAGGAACTCGCAGGAGTCTTCTCCAGCACCACAATTCAAAGGCCTCAGTTCTTTGGCGCTCAGCCTTCCTTATGGTCCAGCCTTCATAGCCATACGTTGCAACTGGGAAAACCATAGCCTTGACTATACGCACTTTTGTCAGCAGGCTGAAGTCTCTGAATTTTAGTATGCTGTCTAGATATGCCATTGCTTTCCTCCCCAGGAGCAAGAGTCTTTTAATTTCTTGGTTGCAGTCCCTGTCTGCGGTGTTCTTGGAGCCCAGGAAAATAAAATCTGTCAATACCTCCATTTCTTCCCCATCTATTTGCCAGGAAGTGAGAGGACCGGATGCCATGAGTTTAGTTTTCCTAATGTTGAGTTTAGAGCCAACTTTTGCACTTTTCTCTTTCACCCGCATCAAGAGGCTCTTTAGTTCCTCTTCACTTTCTGCCATGAGAGTGGTACCATCTGCATATCTGAGGTTGTTGCTATTTCTCCCAGCAATCTTAATTCCAACTGGTGATTCATCTAGCCCTGCCTTTCTCATGATGTGCTCTGCATATAAGTTAAATAGGTAGGGCGACAGTATACAGCCTTGCCAAACTCCTTTCTCAAATTTGAACCAATCAGTGGTTCCATGTCCAGTTCTCACTGTTGCTTCTTGACCCGTGTATAGGTTTCTCAAGAGGCAAATAAGATAGTCTGGTACTCCCATCTCTTGAAGAACTTGCCACAATTTGTTGTGATCCAAACAATCAAAGGCTTTAGCATAGCCAGTGAAGCAGCAATAGATGTTTTTCTGGAACTCCCTAGCTTTCTCCATGAGCCAGCATATGTTGGCAATGTGATCTCTATTTCCTCTGCCTCTTCAAAACCCTTCCTGCACTTCTGGTAGTTCTCGGTCCACATACTGCTGGAGCCTAGCTTGTAGGATTTGGAGCATAACTTTGCTAGCATGTGAAATGAGTGCAATGGTGCAGTAGTTTGAACATTCCTTGGCATCGCCCTTATTTGGGATCAGAATGTAAACTGACCTTTTCCAATCCTGTGGCCACTGCTGAGTTTTCCAAATTTGCTGACATATTGAGTATAGCACTTTTACTGCATTTTCTTTTAGGACTTTGAATAGCTCAGCTGGAATGCTGTCACCTCCACTAGCTTTGTTGTTGCTCAGACTTCCCAAGGCCCATTTGACTTACCATTCCAGGATGTCTGGCTAGAGGTCAGTGACCACCCCATCATGGTTATCAGGGCCGTTCTTGTATAGTTCTTTTGTGTAATCTTGCCACCTCTTTTTAATCTCTTCTACCTCTGTTAGGTCCCTGCCATTTTGGTCCTTTATCATGCCCGTCTTTGCATGAAACGTTCCTTTCATATCTCTAGTTTTCTTGTAGAGATTTCTGGTCCTCCTATTTCTTTGTGCTGTTCATTTAAGAAGGCATTCTTATCTCTTCTAGCTATTCTCTGGAATTCTGCATTCAGTTGGGTGTATCTTTCTCCCTTGCCGTTCACTCCCTTTCTTTCCTCAGCTATTTGTAAAGCTTCCTCAGACAGCCATTTTGCTTTCTTGCATTTCTTTTTCTTTGGGATGGTTTTAGTTGCTGCCTCTTGTACAATGTTGCGAACCTCTGTCCATAGTTCTTCAGGCACTCTGTCTATCAGATCTAATTCCTTAAATCTATTTGTCACCTCTACTGTATATTCATCAGGGATATGGTTTGGGTCATACCTGAGTGGCCTAGTGCTTTTCCCTACTTTCTTCAATTTAAGTCTGAATTTTGCAACAAGAAGCTCATGATCTGAGCCACAGTCAGTTCCTGGTCTAGTTTTTACTGACTCTGTAGAGCTTCTCCATCTTTCGCTGCAGAGCACATAATCAGTCTGATTTCTGTGTAGATCATCTGGTGATGTCCATGTGTACAGTCGTCTCTTGGGTTGTTGGGAAGGAGTGTTTGCTATGACCAGCGTATTCTCTTGACAAAATTCTTCCAGCCCATACCCTGCTGCATTTTGTACTCCAAGGCCAAACTTGCCTGTTATTCCGGTTATCTTTTGGCTTCCTACTTTAGCATTCCAATCCCCATGATGATAAGGACATCATTCTTTGGTGTTAGTTCTAGAAGGTGTTGTAGGCCTTCATAGAACAGGTCAACTTCAGCCTCTTTAGCACCAGTGGTAGGGGCATAGACTTGGACTACTGTGAGGTTGAATGGTTTGCCTTGGATTCGAACTGAGATCATTCTGTCATTTTGGAGATTGTATCCCAGTACTGCTTTTCCTACTCTTTTATTGACTATGAAGGCTACTCCATTTCTTCTGAGGGATTCTTGCCCACAGTAGTATACTTGATGGTCATCTGAATTAAATCCACCCATTCCTGTCCATTTTAGTTCACTGATTCCTAAGATGTCGATGTTCAGTCTTTTCATCTCGTTTGACCACATCCAGCTTACCTTGATTTATAGATCTTACATTCCAGGTCCCTGTGGAGTATAGATCTTTACAGCATTGGACTTTCCTTTCACCACCAGATACATCTGCAACTGAGTGTCCTTTCGGCTTTGACCCCGTTGCTTCATTCTTTCTGGAGCTACTAGTACTAGCCTGCTGCTCTTACCCAGTAGCACATTGGACACTTTCCAACCTGAGGGGCTCATCTTCTGGCGTCATATCTGTTTGCCTTTTGGTACTGTCCATGGGGTTTTCCTGGCAAGGGTACTGGAGTGGGTTGCCATTTCCTTCTTCAGTGGATCAACTTTTGTCAGAGTTCTCAGCTGTGATCTGTCCATCTTGGGTGCCCCTGCACGGCATAACTCATAGCTTCATTTTGCTACACAAACCCCTTCACCACGACAAGGCGGTGATCCATGAAGGGAGGGGGGGGGCGGTTGAGAAGTAAGTGGAGGCAAATTTGTGCATCTGCAGTTAACTGTTTCAAAAAGATTGGGAGGAATTAAGATCTTCTCTTCCTGGAATTTCTAGAGGCTCAGGGAAGTACTGAAAGGCTAGAAGACAGTGGGCAGTGTCAGTTCAACAATTAAAATTGAGAGGATTAGATTACTAAGTGGGTGATTTTTGCTCCCATCACTTTGAGGTAAACTAATTTTCCTACTTTTCCCCCTGTCTATCAGTGCTTTTTAGTTGACATCTAGGTAAATAACAGTTGACAACTGTGCACAAATTAGCCTATTTACAGTCTTGCTTATGGTCTTTTTACAGCTGAAATGGACAAGGAAATTGACCAGACAGGACTGTAACATGCGTGGTCAATTTCCTGGTGGAGAACAACTCACAGTGAGCTCGATCATCTGCTGGGCACATTGTGGGTTGTTCAGGGAACATCCTGCCCACTGCAGCTTATTTGCAGGGTGGCTTAGTGTGCCATATGGACCTGTCAAATTTCATATGCACTTGTCTGCCCTAGCTCCCATCAAGTCACGAAAGGGTTAATCAGAAGGATTAGAAAAATCACTTTAGAAGAAAACACCACTCGGTACAGTTAGAAACAGGAAATGAAACACACAGCACTTTAATTACCCGTCCGGCAGCCGGCATTCTTGGGCTGAGCAGGTTTGAATGTTAGTCTCATTCTAGCAAAAAAAGGAAGATGATGAATAGAGGCCTTTTGAAAATGATTTGAATCACAGGAAACACTTTTCAGGACTGCTTTGTGTAGTGCAGATGGCTGTACAAGGTTATTTCAGAATGAAAGGAGGCAGCAGAAAATAATCAGAAGGGTTAAAAAAAGTTACAAGGACAGTATTAGGGTACATTATTAAGGGTGTATGTTTGACATTCACTGCCTTTTGGTCAATGCAGTGCTTCAAGGCAAGCTGGAATGCAGGGTTGATTTGAATGATGGCTTGGATGCAGTGAAGAGAGTAGGAAGATGCCTGTTTGCCCAAGGCACCAGATACATCAGTGTATCTTTGGTTGTTCTGAAAATCCATATGTTGGTTGTAACATTACTGAATGGCCACACATGCAGCAGCATCACATATTTATCCAAACCATTTCTGAGGTTCTGTGTTAGTTGGAGCCCATACAGGTTGCAGCTATCTGTAGTGCAACTTGTGCAGATGGGCCTAGACAGGTGGGCAGGCATGCCCAGTGAGTGAAGTGGGTGTATGTCCTTCATGCCTCAGCTGAGGTGGCCCATGAGAAACTGACCAGAACACCTTTTATGGAATTTCCAAGAGTGGTGTCAGAATTTAGGCTTATGAAGGGAAATAATGAATATTAGTATGTTTAGAAATTTATTTTTAGAAAAGTATCAGAAAATAGAAAATTATTTATAGACCTGGAAGCAGAACAAGGAACTTGATAATGTATCCTTTCAAATGAATGCAGTCCAGGTAATGAATTAATTCTGTCATTAAGCAAAAGCAAATGTCTTAGTGCTAACAAGTGATTCATGTTAATTGCACAAATTAGTAAAACAAGGCAGGGAGATACAGGAAAATCATGAAGAGAAATGTGCCAATTTATTTGTTAATTTAGTTCATCTCCTTCTGTACGTACGTACGCACACACACACACACACACACACACACATACGTATGTTGCTAACCTCATTTCCCAATGCTTTAGACACCTGTGCAGCATATCCTGCTGAGGGCCAAGCTACATGTTGCACAATTGAGTCTGGCATTTTTATCTAGTAGGACCTCTGATTAATATTGGGGCTACATCATGCAGGGATAGGATAGCCTTAAAGAAAATTATGCACGCGCACACACTGCTATTCGCACTGGGATGGAAGCTGCTTTTGGTCGCTTCCATGCAAAGGTTTTGGGATTGGTTACTTTAATCCAAACAGCTGCATGCAGTTATTGTGAACCCTCCTTCACCCACCATGGTCCTCCTCCTGATTAGTGAACTTCCCAGAACTGCTTTAAAATGAATGACCAGGCATATTACACATGGTCATGAATTTAAAATAATACATAGTTTGGTCCCAAGTCTCATCTCAATGTACTTTAGGATTGCTAGTTGCTTTTGGCTTTAAAGCATATTTCCCCCTTTTTTCTTCTAAGAATGTACATCCAACATTTCTCCCTGCCAAAATGGAATGATTCAAACTATATAACGCCCCAATCAATAAAGCCTATTTAAAGCAATCTAAAAGCAGCAGCAAAAATGAGAACACAACAAGCAAAAACTTAGTTCATAAATAAAATTAAGCACAGCAAAGTAGTCTCTTCACTTGGCTGCAGAACACAGTTGAAGAGGAAGATGACCTAATCGCTTGAGGCAAGAGAATTCAGCACGCAGGATGCTGCCAAGCTCTTGCACTTTGCCATCAGCCTTTCCTCTGAAATGGTGGTGTGTGCAAGAGAGAGACAGCAGCTGATCCAAAGGAGGTGTGCTTTCAGATGGCAGAGGGAACCCTCAAAGTAGCCAGATTTTAAGCTGTTTAGAGCTCTCTAGAGCACTCTTCTCCTTCATGGATCACTGTCTTGTTGTGGAGAAGGGGGTTGCATATGTTGGCGACATACAGGTATGTGAGGGGATGTCACATGGAGATGGGTAGAGACCTGTTCTCCCCTGCAGAGGAAGGCAGAACGCGCTCTAATGGAGCAAAGCTCAGGGAGCCAAGGTTCCATTTGGATGCTAGGAAGCACTTCCTGACAGTTAGGACCCCGAGGGTGTGGAATGGGCTTCCACGAGAGGTCGTTGAGGCCCCATCGGTGCGAGTGTTCAAGGATAGGCTGGACGTCCACATGGTGGGCATGTCTTGGAATGTAAGATCTATAAATCAAGGTAAGCTGGATGTGGTCAAACAAGAGATGACAAGACTGAACATCGAGATCTTAGGAATCAGTGAACTAAAATGGGCAGGAATGGGTGGATTCAATTCAGATGACCGTCAGGTATACTACTGTGGGCAAGAATCCCTCAGAAGAAATGGAGTAGCCTTCATAGTCAATAAAAGAGTAGGAAAAGCAGTACTGGGATACAATCTCCAAAATGACAGAATGATCTCAGTTCGAATCCAAGGCAAACCATTCAGCATCACAGTAGTCCAAGTCTATGCCCCAACCACTGGTGCTAAGGAGGCTGAAGTTGACCTGTTCTATGAAGGCCTACAACACCTTCTAGAATTAACACCAAAGAATGATGTCTTTATCACTATGGGAACCTGGAATGCTAAAGTAGGAAGCCAAAAGATAACCGGAATAACAGGCAAGTTTGGCCTTGGAGTACAAAATGGAGCAGGACACAGGCTGATAGAATTTTGTCAAGAGAATACGGTGGTCATACCAAACACTCTTTTCCAACAATCCAAGAGACCAGGAGCTGACTGTAGCTCAGATCATGAGCTTCTTGTTGCAAAATGGCCAGGGCGCCTTATTTTATATTGTTAATTTATAGTGTTTTAATTGATTTATGTTGTGAGCTGCCCCGAGACTTTGGTGAATGGGGCGGCATAGAAATTTTCTGAATGAATGAATGAATGAATGAATGAATGAATGAATGAAGAAAGAAAGAAAGAAAGAAAGAAAGAAAGAAAGAAAGAAAGAAAGAAAGAAAATTCAGGCTTAAATTGAAGAAAGTAGAGAAAAGCACTAGGCCACTTAGGTATGACATAAATCATATCGTTGATGAATATACAGTAGAGGTGACAAATAGATTTAAGGAATTAGATCTGATGGACAGAATGCCTGAAGAACTATGGACGGAGGTTTGCAACATTGTACAAGAGGTAGCAACTAAAGCCATCCCAAAGAAAAAGAAATGCAAGAAAGCAAAATGGCTGTCTGAAGAAGCTTTACAAATAACTGAGAAAAGAAGGGAAGCAAAATGCAAGGGAGAAATACACCCAATTCAATGCAGAATTCCAGAGAATAGCTAGAAGAGATAAGAATGCCTTCTTAAATGAACAGTGCAAAGAAATAGAAGAAAACAATAGAATAGAGAGGACCAGAGATCTCTTCAAGAAAACTGGAGATATGAAGGGAATGTTTCATGCAAAGATGGGCTTGATAAAGGACCAAAATGGCAGGGGTCTAACAGAGGCAGAAGAGATTAAGAAGAGGTGGCAAGATTACACAGAAGAACTATACAAGAAAGCTTAATGGCCCTGATAACCATGATGGGGTGGTCACTGACCTCGAACCAGACATCCTGGAATGTGAAGTCAAATGGGCCTTAGGAAGTCTGAGCAACAACCAAGCTAGTGGAGGTGACAGCATTCCAACTGAGCTATTCAAAATCTTAGAAGACGTTGCAGTAAAAGTGCTACACTCAATATGCCAGCAAATTTGGAAAATGCAACAGTGGCCACAGGATTGGAAAAGGTCAGTTAACATTCCGATCCCAAAGAAGGGCAATGCCAAAGAATGTTCAAACTACCGCACCATTGCACACATTTCACATGCTAGCAAAGTTATGCTATAAATCCTACAAGCTAGGCTCCAGCAGTATGTGGACCGAGAACTACCAGAAATGCAGGCAGGATTTCGAAGAGGGAGAGGAACTAGTGATCAAATTGCCAACATACGCTGGGTCATGGAGAAAGCTAGGGAGTTCCAGAAAAACATCTACTTCTGTTTCATTGACTATGCTAAAGCCTTTGATTGTGTGGATCACAACAAATTGTGGCAAATTCTTCAAGAGATGGGAGTACCAGACCATCTTATTTGTCTCTTGAGAAATCTATATGCGGGTCAAGAAGCAACAGTGAGAACTGGACATGGAACCACTGATTGGTTCAAATTTGAGAAAGGAATTCGGCAAGGCTGTATACTGTCACTCTGCCTATTTAACTTATATGCAGGGCACATCATGAGAAAGGCGGGGCTAGATGAATCACCTGTTGGAATTAAGATTGCTGGGAGAAATATCAACAGCCACAGATATACAGAGGATACCACTCTCATGGCAGAAAGTGAAGAGGAACTAAAGAGCCTCTTGATGCGGGTGAAGGAGGAGAGTGCAAAAGTTGGCTTGAAACTCAACATTAAGAAAACTAAGATCATGGCATCCACTCCTCTCACTTCCTGGCAAATAGATGGGGAAGAAATGGAGGTATTGACAGATTTTATTTTCCTGGGTTCCAAGTTCACCGAAGACGGGGACTGCATCCAAGAAATTAAAAGATGCTTGATCCTGGAGAGGAAAGCTATGGCAAATCTAGACAGCATACTAAAAAGTAGAGACTTCACCCTGCCAACAAAAGTGCGTATAGTCAAGGCTATGGTTTTCCCAGTTGCAATGTATGGCTATGAAGGCTGGACCATAAGGAAGGCTGAGCGCCGAAGAATTGAGGCCTTTGAATTGTGCTGGAGGAGACTCCTGTGAGTCCCCTGGACTGCAAGGCAATCAAACCGGTCAGTCCTAGAGGAGATCAACCCTGACTGCCCTTTAGAAGGCCAGACCCTGAAGATGAAACTCAAATACTTGGCCACCTAATGAGAAGGAAGGACTCCCTGGAGAAGAGTCTAATGCTGGGAACAATAGATGGCAAAAGAAGAAGGGGACGGCAGAGGATGAGGTGGCTGGATGGAGTCACTGAAGCAGTTGGTGTGAGCTTACCTAAGTGGACTCCGGGGGATGGTGGAGGACAGGAAGGCCTGGAGGAATGTTGTCCATAAGGTCCTGATGGATCTGACATGACTTCTCGACTAACAGAGCATTCTTCCCATTGTTCAAATCATCTCTATTCTCTGCAAAATCAGAGTTGTTCCTTCTTTTAAATATCTTTGATCCATTTTGCATTTCACAGTCATCTCATTATGGAAACAATCAACAGTTTGACAGATCACATTGTCAGAAGGAGCACAAGGTGGGTATTCCTAAAAAGGAAGCCCCTCATACTAGGTGCAGCTTCCATTTCAGCCCTCTTCCTGTATGCCAAGCCTTTTCTTATAAGGTGATATAAACTTGGGTCTCGGCTGTACCACTTTAGGCTGCAGAAGGGGGAATCTCATGATTGACTGTTCCTGAATATTTTGCCAAATATTCACTCAGTCTGAACAATTTGAATAAAAAAGCAAACTAAGTGTTCTCACATGGAAACATGATCAGGAAGGTGCTGAATTGCCAAGTCCACTTTATTTGAGATTATGAAAGCATGAATAACTATGAAGACAGATGACATATAAAAAGAGCTTACTCTGAATCCCTGAGGAGCCATGCAAGTTGGGCTTTTGCACAGCTTCATGACTGCATACCAGCAAATTGAATGCTGTCTCAGACAGCAGTCCTGTCTGTGCTTCATATGCAGTGTTTCTCTTTTTAGTCTTTCAACAACATTGCTTTTCAGCATAGTATTAATGTTTAAAAGGTAATTCTTCTTAAAAATATAAAATTGCTCCAGGAATTGAAGATTGATGACATCACAGAGAGCGAGCCAATCAGCACCATGCACCACTACCTTCTGCTTCAAACTTGCATTGCCATTTATCCCCAGAGGTTGACTGAGAAGAGGAATAGGTGTGCCTGAAGCGAATGTAGAGTAAATGCCTTTAGATTATTCTGGTAATCTATTCTTTTTGGTAAACATTTGCTTTGTCACCTGAACGAATGCAAGGTTGTTTTTTCTTGAGAAGCAGCAGACTGTCTCTTTTGGTTGCTTTTCTCCCCATTCCCATTCTTTATATTTCTGTGCATTTAGTTTATAACAGTGTATTTTTTAAGGTAATTTTTGACTGTGTGCAGTTAATCCTTTCCAGACAGTGAACATCTTTTCTTGACTCTGGAGGGAATTAATTTACTCAAATCATCTTTCCTGCTTTCAAATCATTTTTGCATTAGCTATTTTATTACTTCTGTGCTGCCATTACCATTAGGCCTTTGCACATGAAAGCTCTGTCGGCAACCAACTTTCTCCTCTTTATCAAACAGTTATGCATAAGTGGTGTTTCATTTCTTTTTATGTCAGCTTTATAAACACATTCATGTGTGTGTGCAAGTTGAATCACAAGCATTTTATCCTATTGCCTTTGTTTCTGCCATGACTGTTGGTTCTTGTTATCCAACTTCAGCTTGGAGGATTGCTGCTTTAACATATAAGCTTTTAAATCCCCCAGCTAGGAAGAAGAATGTTAAAAGCTTCATGGGCAAATGTTGCAGCAAACAAGAGAATGGCAAACATTAGTTTTGTACTTTGATCTGGATGCATTGGAGCCATAAGCTTAATTACTTTATTTGAATTAGAGTAAGGACAAATTCACATGTTAGGTAAAAATAGGCATATTTGAATATGTCTGCAATCAAGCAGGTTCTTTACCTATGATGTGTTCCTGCTTTCATAATTACCATGACGAATAGGCCTGCCAATTATAATACTTGCTCATGTTTGTGTGTTTATTAAACTGCAACTGTATATTTATATTTAATGGTATATGTTTTTCCTTGATTTTATTAAGCATAACTGCAAAAACAGCAAATTGCAAAAATGCCTTATGGGGGAGGGTATTGGTTATGGCACAAATGCTAGCCAGTTTCCTTACACACATCCAGCTTCAAATGACTGGATCTAATGAGGCTAGGATTGGCAGCATACACCCCTTGCTGCAGGAATGGAGGGTAAGAATTTAATCAATTGATCCCAAGAGACTTAGGAAGTGTATTGGATCTTGAATCTTCTCAGAGAGCTCCCTATTGAGCTGACTGTCACTCCAGTTGAAGATCTAGTTTCACTGCGGAATGGTGAAGTAGAAGCATCCTCTCACACTACGTAAAAACTAATTATCCCTCTGGCAATAAAATGTGTAGGAAGATACCAGAGCACAAGTTCAGTGGCACAGCCCTCCCTGTAGAGGTGAAAGAAACTAAAGTAGGCATATGTTGTGAGGCTTTCTGTGTGACATTGATGGTAGCAAAGAAACATTTTCCTACTACCATTTCATCCTTGAGTCTTCGTACAGCAGAGCTATCCTAAATGCTTAGAGTTCTGTTAGAACTTGGCCCTGTAAGGTATATGGGAGAACCCTTGGCTGTGCTCCTGTGACATGGGAGTGGGAGTAGTCCAGCCAACTTGATGGAGGCAGTTGTGTAGTCTCTCTTGCGTATGCTTATATCTAGCAATTTTCTGGGATGTAGTTCTGGGATGTATAGAATGTCTATTCTGGTGGCCCAAGATACTTTTCCCAGCTTTGGCTAGTTGGCCTACAGTTACCATTTCTGGGCAAAAATATACTGGTTATGGCAATCCTTTAGGATTATTGCAGGGCTGTACTTGGAGGCTTCCGTTGGGTGCAGAATGTGGCCTTGAGGATTTGACTGATACAGCCAGATTTATGCATTTGTCCTGTTTATTTCCACATTTGCCAGCCTTCCCTTGCCTTTAAAAGCTAAACTGCTTGGGATGTGAATACCAAGGACCATTTTTTCCCATGTCAGCCTTCCCGAGGAGATGAGACGCAGCTCTCCCAAAATACAGCATTCTCAGCTAGCTCATTCAGATTCTGAGGAGGACGAGGAGGAGTTGGCAGATAGCCCTGAACCATCAAGGTTACCCAGTGAGATTACTCAGACAGTGTCTGAGAGCCAAACTGTCTTGGGAAAGGAGGGAGACATTGTAGAACAGGGAGGGGTGGAGGAGGAGGGGAATTCTTGGACCTTGTAAATGTTCTGAAGTCGGCTGAATGCAGGCTGAATGTTCTGCCCTCTGGCCTCGAGCAGCATGAGCCACTCCAAGGGCGGAGTTAAGACCTTGCAGAAAAGGAGGGAAGGAGGAGATCATTTCAGTTTGGATTCAGCTCTTCACATGGGCAGAAGCTACTCCCACTTATTATACAGAATCATGACTTTGACTTATGCTGCTTGTAAACCTGACATGCTCCAATAGAGAACTGTGTTTCCAAAACTTTCATCTGCATCTGCAGGACAGGGAAAAGGAGGGGACAAGTTCACAACAGCACCCAAAGCAATTTTCAGTTTCCTTTGCCAGATAGACAGTAAAAGAAAGGGATTTTTCAGCACCAGGACCCCAATTATGGAACTCACTTCCCACAGAAGCTATCCTGGCACTGACATTGCAATCTTTTTGACTCTCAGGGAGCAGGAATTGGTGATCCATTTTCAGGAACAGTGTTCTTATGAGGACAGAGTAATGGAGTCTTCTGGTGGTTTTGTAATATATGTTTAAGATGTCTTGCACTGATGATAGCAGGGATAAAACCATGCATGCTTGGGGTGGGGGTGCATATAGTCCATAGGATATAGGCTGATATGGACAGTACTAGTTTAAAGTAGCATCCGTTCTCCCCAAAAGTAGACAGTGTTCTCTTGAATCCACTTAAATCATTTCCCAAACCACAGACATCTGCCTTCTTTTCTGCCCAACCCTAAGTGAAACATATGAGGAACCATTTTAGCTAGTGGCGACCAACTAACAAAAACCACACAACAGGCACCCTCTAGCAAAAAGGGCCCATCAGGGAAGCATATTTAGCTATTAAAGGGAACTAAACATTACAGAACATTATGGCCATCTCCTTACTTGATAAACTGTAGCAATGTGAAGTGGCCAAGAAAGACTGTTATTAGGTTGGTATTTTTTCCTGTTTGAAAAAATATGAAGCAATTGTGTTCAGCCAAGCAGAAATTAGTGAGAACAGTTTTTAAGAAGTGCGAGCGCAGATGCTCAGAGACATAGGCTGCTAGGACCAAGTTTGGGAGTGGGGTGGGGGGGGGAGCAGAATGTTGGGCCTAGTAACAATCCAGGCAAGGAATCCTTGTGTGCACAAAGGTCATTTTGGTCAGATAGCTCCAGGGAAATAAATGCCACAGCTAAGAAATGCAAGGCTAAGAACTAATGAAACCCAGCAGGGTTAACCGGATTCATCTAGATTTCCTTGCTTGAACTGCCTATGGGAAAAAAACTTAGCCAAGACAATGAGGAAAGGGAGGTAGCAGTATCCCAGAGGAATGTGCCAGCTAGTCTGTCCTTGACCTTGCATGAGGGGAAATATGAAAAAATAGAGCATTTGATCTTCCAGCCAATTAACTAAAAGGATAATATTTTAGAAGTGCCTTCAGCATTGCATTCCCTCCATCTTTTAATCCAGGGAAGTCAAAATACTGAGCGGCTAAATTTGCAGCCTATTCTCTGTATGTGGCTACATTTGGTTTGGTTTGCTATCTATATGATAATTGTTATTTTTCCAATAGTAGTAGTAGTAGTAGTAATATAGTTTCTCTCTCTGCTGTCCTTTTTGAACCATTTGGTGAGCTTGACTAAGTACATGCAATCAGAAAGCCAAGGAAGGTGTATTTGGAGGAACCTACAGCCTTCACTTGGCAGAAAAACTCCCCTAACCCCCAGTTAATATTCCTTCTTCTTAGGAAATACGTGTGTGGAGGAATTTCCCTGCCATTGCGCATCAGCAGCCACTATAAGATCAATACCCATCTTAATTCCAGATCACTAATGTCCAACACACTTCACAATGAGGAAGAGATAAGACGACAATGCCTCACACACCTTTAGCTGAATGGACAAGAATGAAGGTAGCCACAAGCACATCTGTTTAGCTAGAGTAGCTTTCCTCAACCTCTAGATTTTTTTGGACTTCAACTCCCATCAGCCTTAGCCTAGCCAGTGGTCAAGAATACTGGGAGTTGTAGTTTAGGACATCTGGAGGGCACCAGGTTGGAGAAGGTTGGTTAAGGACCTGTTATTATGGTTCCATGTCTATTAATGTAGTCACTTTTAGATGGGAGTTCACCAGTACTTTTGAGTTTGTTCTCCTCTAGATGAAACTTGCTGGTTAACCTACATCAGGCAGAGCATACTGGGTCACAAGCAAAGTACAAGAGGGAGCACGAGTTACTCCTATAAGTGATGCCTGTGCGGTAGTTCAAGAGATAAATTACATTCCAGGTGGCTCAAGCAAATGAAACAGCACAGACACCACCAACAAAGTAAAAAAAAAAAAACCCTAGTGACCTCATAGCAAATGTGATTTCATGAACTCTGAGGGTTTTCTCACTCCTTCTGTTTAGTGTGCTTTTTCTTGGAAAAACTAATGTCTGAGGAAACTGAATTTCATGACACTGAGATTTGGACTCTTTGCTTCATGTTTCAACCAGCAAACTGCTCTGGCTTTCTTCTGACTCAGTTTTTAAAATGCATGACTTTGAGAAGCGCTGAAGCAAGAGAAGTTGACTGGTAGGCATTCATGGAAGCAGCAATTGCATTTCATTGAGGATGGTCACTAATCTGTCACCCAAAAAGAGCTTTTGTGTATGCAAATTTATAAATGTTGTGTAAATGTTGAAATAGCAGTGATAGTAATAATGATAATGTAAAAAGAAATACAGAACATGCCACCATAGTGTAGAAGACAGACTAGGCGACCTGCCACCTGCTTCAGCTGCTTGCCTGCATCAAAACACTTGTCTCTTCTTAGGTTCCTCAGCTTTTAACTAGGCTTGGGCTAGACATCCTCAATAGAGGGCATCTTCAAAGAGAGGATTGTCCTTAGTGCCCTATCCAGAACAGAGAATTGCTCTCTGTACCTATCTGGCCATCCTACTTTCAATGTATCACTGAAGATCCGCTGTTGCCAAGTACTTTGACTAGATGTAGAGCAATGTATTATACAGGTGGCGAAACTCCGCGGAAAGACCAATGAAATTGACATTAATCAGCATGAGAGATGATTTTTTTTTCAGACAGAGATACAAAACTTCTGTTCTGAATGTGAAATTGTCATTCTTGCCAGAAAAAATCCTTTTATAACTTTATTCACTATCCCTCAGCAAAAATAGTACGGTTTTCCTTCATTGACAGGAACCTTTCTAAAATTGTTTGAAAGATAAAGACACTCTTATTCTGGATCCATTTTCAACTGCACCCACTCAAACAAGTACGATAGCTTTATTTTAAATCATATATTTAATTGAAAAAATAAGCTTTTTAATGCACATTTACACTCCACATTTTTATGGATTTGGAACCAGTGGAATCCCCATATCTGTATCCAAAAGAACCTGGGCCGATGGGTTCCATGAATGGGATGAGAGTGCTGTGCTAGGCATTCACGCCTAATAAACCTTTCCCTTAGTTTCTTTAGTAAGGATTGATGAGTAAGAAAAGCTTTTAAAATATATAGCACAGTTTGGCTTTGAATAACCAGGTATGGAAACTAGTGGAACTTATTGCTTTGAACTGTGTGGGTCAGTTTTGTGGTCTTTAGCCTGTTTTCTTATCTTGCCATTTAAGATTTGGTGTGTCTCAGAGTATAACATTTGGCTTTATAGCATCCTGGCTTCCTACAAAAGTCTCCCATCCCCACCCCCAGCCCCTTAGTTTTCTGAAACTGCATTTGACCTCATTCTTGGAGGAAGTCCACTCATGACAGTTGACTTTCAGGGAAGTCTGGTTCCTGAATGAATTTCACTCCCCTCTGTTCCCCAGCCTTTGTCTTCTCAGAGCCCTCCCCTGTCCTCCAGGGACATGTTCACTTTGCTTTCTGTAGGGAGTATTGTAATTTGCTGCCTAGAAAGCAAAGCTTTGTTGAGACATAGGGCCTTTCCCTCCCCCACCCCACCCCCACGTCTGGAGGAAATACAGGGCAAAAACCACCCTGTGGCATTTGCTGTGCCTGCTGTGATGTGGCATGTCAGGATGCTTTTATGCCTAAAAAATATTGCTTTTCCTAATTGCTTGGACAGAGAAGCTGACTGTTGGCTCAGAACTGGGTCATGTTTAAAAATAAGGGCAACTTGCATTACCTCATCATGAGGAACAGGACATGTGGTCATTCTACTCTCAACTTTTTTCCCTGTCCTCATCCCCACAAAGAGCCTCACTGATAAACCAGGCACAAACAGATTATCTAATTTATCCCTACTCATCTAGCTGTCAGGCTGTCTATCCATCAGTAATCATGCAGTGGCTATCATAATACTTAGGTTCCTTCAGCTGTTGAGCAAACCATTATTTATTTAGAATGAGAATGACTTCCCACTCAGAATGACCAGGACATGAGATTTGAAACACTGTGTACAAATCTTCTGGAGTTAAACCGTAATTGCAACAATTTCCCTTAGTCCAGGTTACCCCAGCCTAGCAGCTATGGTCCAACTCATCGGGAGGGCACTAAGTTTGGGAAGGCTGTTTTAGCCTGATACAAGTCAGTGGAGTGATGAAATAGATGGGATCACATGCTTCAAGTCTAGTGAATTTCGCACTCACATGCACTTAAAAAAAGATTTCATGATTATCTTAATTTTGTACCACCCAAACTGGATAGTTCACCATGATTAAAACTATAAAATATGGCATGATAAAACATAGTATAAATATAACATAATAGTTCTCTAATGTAATATAAAACTTTAAAACTACAGGATGAACCAAAGTAAAAACCAGCAGCAGTGTAAAGATTTAAAATACAGAACAGATTTATTATAGTAACAGATAATGACATTATTAAAAGCAATAGGCTGTGTTAGAGACTTAATATATTCATAAATCAAGTTCATCCTCTGTTGTCACAACTTTCTCCTAAGATGTTCAACTATCTTTGAAAATTGAAAGCACTATCTTGTAACAGCAAAATAATAACCATTGGGATAATTGCCCTTTAAATGAGTAGCTTTTCATAAATGTCAGAAAAAAAGTATTAGTACTTTATAACAACCTCTTGGGTGTATTTGCATGTTATGCCACACTACCTGGTAATAAACCATGGTGGGTTGGTTGTTCTGTGAACAATTCATGGTATTCCTGACAGACAATTAGGCTCACCATGATTGCTGACCACTTCCTTCCTCTCCTTTCTCGAGGTATTCCCTGGGAGAGTGAAGCAGGACCAACTTGTCTCTTCTCCCTGTCACAACTGCAATCTGTTTTAGGCTTGCCACTTTTTTTACACTTTACAATTTATTTTTTACCCTTTATAAGCTAGCTTCATCCCAATTTTGTCAGCTATTGACAGCTTCTTCAGAGTGCCCAAGATGCAACTTGAAGGGCATGTCCATAATCACATACCAATTTTTAATTATGTCCCTCTGAACTGTACAGATAATTTGCGTCTGTGTATGCATGAGTGCTTGCTTTTATTTTTGCAAGTACAGGCCTGTGCAGCCTCTCTTAGGCAATGTCTAGGGAGGCAATGCTGCAGTACCTACCAAACCTAGACATTGACCCAGAGAAGCTCCCAACAGCTGTTTCTTCTCCTTTTTTCTTTATTTTTGTGGGTAATTGTTGTGAAAAGGTGAAGGTTCAAGTCAAACCAGAGGTCTGAGTGAGCTGTGCTTGTGAGAAGATAGTGGTGGTGGAATTTATTTACCCCTTTGTGACAAGGGTTCAAGCAACACAACCATCCTAGAGCAACCAGTGGGTTGTCAGATGGCAATGCAAGCCACTCTACAGGAAATGATCTGGGTGTGTATAACACAAAAACCTACCATGGTTCATTACTACAAAAAGGGTGTTGTGTCATGATAATTCAGTCATGTGAATGCAGTTTCAATCTGAGGAACTTGAAGAATTTGATTAAAATGAATTTTGATACAATCTGATGTGATCCACAGCTCTCAGGTTAATGTGTGGATTAAAATGGTTATTCTTTGAATTTTCCAAAGTTTGAGATGAAATTTCAATTTTAAGACATTGAATGCATTTAAAATGTGTAATTTGAGGTTAAAATCCCTATTATGTGAAGAAATAAGTTAAAATGCATATTAAAATGAGAACTTGGTGCAGTTTGCTTTAAAAGAACCACAGACTGATGTGGAAATGGTATGGAACTGATACATGAATAAACACATGAAAAAGTAATAAAAATTGTAGACTTGTTCTTCCATCCCTAGTTTCAGTGACATGCTTCTTCTACAGCAGTGAAGGTAGTAGTTGTTGTAGTTTCTCTTCTGGGACTAGTTTTTTAGAACAGAGCTTTAATCATCCTGAAAAATTGCAAAACAGGGTTGACAGGAAACTGGAATGTGATGTCTTTTCACAATCTAAGGCCATACTCAAAGCACAGTTACTAGAGAGTAAGCCTGATTGATTTCAGTTGGACTTACTGCTGAGTGCTAAGAACTGTAGTGGTAAAAAAAAACCTATCCACACCATGGCCATTGCAAGGGATTGTTGTCCCCGCTCTTTGTTTGTTAGTCTTTCCAAGCATCAGATAAACAAAGATCCTAACTTGCAGGCTTGGCTTGGCTTGGCTTGGCTTGGCTTGGCTTGGCTTGATGATATTTTTGCTCCTGAACTGAAACCAGTGTGCTGGTTGATTGTCCCCTGATCAATTCATGCATGGAACGATAATGACAGGGATCGTGCAGCCTAGGAGAACCAGTGTAAATCTAATGAGATTGTAAGGTCAGCATCTTTTTTGATATTGCTCTTGATGCCCAACTTTTGACAGCTCAGATGTGGGGTATTGGTGCCTGTCTGGATACCCAGTTTCTTTGTTACTAGGTGCACTCAAATTGTGCTTTCTCTTTATTGGATAGTGTGTTGGGTTTTTGTTCACTTGCTTGTTTTCTTTTTTTGAAGGAGGGGATGGGGAGAGGCTTCATATTTTCTATAACTGGGCAATACCTTTACTATGACCAAACAAAATGCCACACTGGGTGCAGGATTTGGAGTTTTCCAGAATTCAAGTTCAGCCAGATCCATCAGACTATGTGGTAACAAAAAATAAGGAACAAGGGAAGAAACTGATGCAATGATGCTGTGCTTCTTATTGTGCTATTGACCTGAGACTTCTGTGAGAGGACAGGATAGAAAAACTTTTAATAAATAAATAATGTAATAAACAGAAAAGTCCTGGCATCTTGTGGCCTTGAGGTTTGCACTGAGCCAGTTTCAAAATGGACTTTTACAGACTGATAGAATCACTGATAGGTGTACCACATACCTGATTACACCTAGCAATGTATTCTGGGATAGAGAAGCAACATTTGCTATCCATTTCTTGAAAACACAAAGGTTTCCACCAGTTCAGATCACTCTGTTGCCATGAGCAAAACTCATAGTCTCCTGAATCCGCAGAAAAGAATAAAGAAGCATGTCAGTCTTTGTATTTGCTAAACTAGGGGCTAATTTTAGATGGTGCACTAGATTGAAAAAAAAAATCAGTTGAAGCCAAATTCTGAGTATTATCGAGTTGTTGGAGGGAACAGTAGAAAATCTTCCTCATTTCTACACAAAGTCTCATCTTACAATCATTCCTGTTTGGAGCTCAGCAACATTTGTTTATGAAATGGATCATAGTTTCTTGGAGTCGCTTCTCTCTGCTTGTTTGATCTTTATTAAGGAGGAATGTTACTGCCTCGTGTCCATTCACTCTTCAGCCATATGTCAAAGCCAAGACTTGCGTGGGAATAGATTTTAATAGCTAGGGGTCATGGGACAGCTAAGGAGATGGTGGGGGAGGACTGGGCTGCAAAAGAGAACAGGGTCTTCATGGTTACCAAGAAGAATGTTCTCCTCTGTGTTTAGAGGAACCATCTAGCTGTCTTGTGGGCTAAGTTATATTACTTCCTTTCAATAGCCATTCTGCTAATGTATGCCATATGTTAATACCTTTTGGTTCTGTGATTTGTGACGCTGTTGGTATTCTTTTTTCCTCTTGTAACCTAGAAATTTGGCACAGCTAAGACAGATTTATGCATGCCTCTTAAAATAAATCTCAGGAACAATCTTTTTTGGTCATGACAAAGCATTCCAGGACTCAGCAAGGCTGCAGCCCATATTCCCAAAGTCTTCATTCTTTTAAGATGTGGCTTTTTGAAAAAGCACCTTTGACCCACCTTGGGAGGTGGCAAAAGATGTATAGTGTGGGATATGCACGCATGTTTGGGAGATGAAAATGTTGCGGGAAATTGCAGCAGTAAATGGCAGTGACCTAACAGTGATCTTAGGCTGGAAATGTATAATAGATTTTTCAAAAAAAAAGTGAATGTCCTATGTCAGGGCCATCCTTGGAGTCTTCCATCTGATTTTTCAGTGAGAAAATCAGCTCTGGTTTTAAATGTGTATCTCTTAGCTACACACCTTCGGATTCCCTACAGGTATGATAGATGTTAGCTTTGATGTAGGCAAAAGTAGGCAATTTTAAGGCCTGGGGGTTTTAGTACACAATTAAGTCATTGTGTTGTGCCTATTACCTTCTAAGTGTCATATTCAGAATGAAGAGTTGTGTTCCCTGCCAGTATGTATGTGGCTCAAGTTTAGCTTCATTTTTTTAGGATAGATTTATGTTTGTTCATTCCATCTGGGACCCTTGGCTTGCAATACTATACAAAACCAAGGCAGAACTTTTGTATGTATTTGGTCTTCATTCATTTCCCTAAGTTGAGGTCCCATGCTACTGTTTCTAAATAGAGGAACTGCATGGGCAGGGCCAAGAGTGTGAACCTTTCCCACTGAACAGTTGCTTCACTGGAAAAGCTGAATAGCAATGGTCTCAGGTGTTCGTTTAAGATGTTTTTAACCATGTGGATATGTGCATATATAGCTTTATAAAAGAAGAGGGAAGGAAATACTACAAAACCATGTAGAGTGCCCCAAAATTTCAAGATAATTTTCTTCTTCGTTAAAAATGAATTTTTGACTTAACAGTGTGTATGTTCTTTCTCTCACAGTAGAGCAAGCATCTCCTGGATTTTAAAATTGTTTAACAAAATGAGCAAAAATACACTTTTTACCCACAGAAAATTCTTCTTTGCTATATTATTTGCACAGCTGTCAAACTATCAAAGTTGAACTGGAACTAACTGGAGCCCCCATAGCAGTAATGAGTGGATTGTTCTTAAAATGTGGCATGCACACACCATCTTAGGTTTGAGAAGAGATTCTTAAGGTATCTAATTATGAAGACTGAAAAGGATTGGGAGAGGGCAATAGGCCTGCTTTCTCCAGAAGAGTACCAAAAACCTGGTGATCCCACACAGATTCTTTATTTGTGTTACCATTGGGCTCTATTTAGGACTACAGAGATTAAGAAAGTTTAGGGAAATGCAGCCTGTGCTGTCTGCATTGTTAAAACAGGAAACATTATACTTCCTGTATGCTGTCCCTGAATGCCACAGGCATGATGCTCATCACCTGATTCCTGCTGACGGAAATGAGTTGTGCTGCACATTCCTGCTTATTTTCCTTTTATGGGATCTTCCTAACAGTTCGAGCCAAGCTACACACAGAGAAGAGCCATGCATTACAGCATTTTCTGAACTGTACCAGTTCATACTATAGCAAAACAAACAAACAAAACAACACTTCTAATAGATAAATCACTTTGGGAGTGACAAGGGTTTTAAGCTTCCCATTGTGCTAGCTTTTTGTGTTCGGAGTTTTCTTAGTTCATTTTCAGTTAATTTGGCTAGGGATATTGAAATCTGATATTCCTGCCTGCAAACTGCAGTGACATAATATTAAGGAGAAGTTGCATCTCACAATGTTGCTGCATGTACAGTGGTACCTCGGCTCACGAATGCCACAATTCGGGACCAAATTGGGTCACGAACAGAAATTTCAGAAAAATTTTGCCTCAGGTTGTGAACTCTGCATCAGATGATGATCGTGACCGCTCCCGTCTTTCCTGCAGGAGCACAACTGCGATTGTGCCTGTCTATGGCCACAATCGCACTCGTGCAGGGAAGACAGATGCAATCACGGTAGTGCTCAGGGGGAGGGGGAGATGGCCACGGTCATGGTCGTGGGGGGAGATGGCTGTGATTGTGGTTGTGCTCATGCAGGGAAGATGGCCATGATTGCAGTCATGCTCGGGGGAAGAGAGAGATGGCCACGATTGTGCTGGGGGAGGGAGATGGGCACAATCTTTGTTGTTCTTTGTTACCTTGTTTCAAATTTTTGTGATTTAAAGAAATGGTTACAGAATGGATTAACCTTATTTACATTGAACCCTATGGGGAAATTTGACATGGGTCATAACCAATTTGGGTCGCTACCAGAGTCGTGGAACAGAATAAGTTCATGAGCCAAGTTTCCACTGTATTGATGGGATATGAAGGGCTGTTTGAAAGGTAGAAAACTCTTACTTATTTTTGAAAGATATTGTATATCCTTTCTTCATCATGGTCTCTGTGCATCACACATATATGGGTACTACCTTAATTTGAGCTGCTGGCTGTCATTCTTCAGGGCTTAGTTCCCTACTCATGGACTCTGGAATTGTCTTAGTGGATCCGTCTTGTCTCTAGGGTATATCCATGTGAGTGCATGCATGTAAACACGAATACCCAATTATCTAAACTCCTGACCCCATCCCATAGTATGACTGTTTAAAAAAATTATTCTAGAAGGCTATGAGGCTTTGTCCATACCATCCCTTCTGCTGTAGAAATCTTATAACTGTTTTTACTATTTTTTTTTTACATTCAGAAAACATGTCTGGCAAAATATGTGCGTGCACTTGCTTTTCGATGTAAATGCAGTGAGCAAC
The DNA here is from genome assembly GCF_004798865.1 of Varanus komodoensis. Taxonomy (NCBI): domain Eukaryota; kingdom Metazoa; phylum Chordata; class Lepidosauria; order Squamata; family Varanidae; genus Varanus; species Varanus komodoensis. Next base: position 15,376,125 of record NW_025335409.1, on the reverse strand, counting down.
TACAGTGATGTATAAACGGAAAACTAATGTCCTTCCCATCTCCCCAGATGGGTAAGAAGGGATCAGGCTGTGATCTCCATAGCTAAACATTTTTGGCACTGAGTTGGAGAGTTACAGAGGCTCATAGTCTAAAAGATAAATGAGTTGTGCAAGCTGCCCAGCTTGGTTTTTTGCCTTAAGCAAACTTGTTTCTTTGTTTTCAAATGCTTTAGGATGAATATCTCAAAATAAAGATTATAGCCTCTATGGTAGTACTTGCTGAGAAAGAAGTGTTTAAAAATAATTTTAAAAAACATCAACTGTAAAATAAATATTTTAGAAGATGCAGGAGAAAAATTCCATTTGGATATCCTGCTTGGCTACTTAATTCTTCCGAGGCTCTAATCCAGGCCTTCCTGTCACAGTGGATCCTACCAGGCATAACTGTCTCAGAACATGACATGATGTTTGAAGTGTGATTTGCTATGCATGGTACAGTTGGATGATTTTAAAATACAATTGCATTTCTTGACTTCACCTATCACTTATATTTAGAGCATTTAGGGGAAACCAGTCTGAAGGGTGTTCTGCCCTTAATACGTTTAAACTATCTTCTTGGAGTATTACTTGCTTTTTTAAAAGATTCAAACGGCTGAGTTTCTTGGAAGAAACCTAATGGAGCTTTATCAGTAAGTAAAACTCTGAAGAAAAAAAAGCTAAGGAACAGAGTTATGATCTATTTCACAGGCTCACTACTGCAGGACTTCCTCAGAATCATGTTTTATTGTGGTTTCCAGAGAAATACATTTTTACACTTGCTGGATTTTCAGCAAAAAAGGGCGGAGTTTGAGACACCTAGGGCACAATACAATGCATGTTTAGACAGGAAAAAAATCTGCAATGACCTGCAAGTAGTAGGATGTTTTTCTGCCTAAACACGCACAGGATTGTGCCCTCATTTGGATGAACCTGCCCAGCTGTTCCTCTGGTGTTCGGTCTTTTATGAAAGAATCTCAAAGCTGGGGAAAGAGAGATCCTAATGGATCCATGAAAGAGAACGGGGGTGTCTTGACCAGAAATACAACAATCTTGCAGTTGTATACAAGCATTGACTCAGAGTAACTTTTACTTGCATCAAGGTTTTTAGCAGAGCAGATACTGACTTTTGCCAGAAGCACAGAGAGGAAACTAACTTTCACTTTCATATAGGACTTTTGTATTTCTTGAAGAAGAGAGAAGCAACTCTCATGTTTAAGTCAGTAAACATAGGAAGCTCCTTTGTAATGAGACAAACCGCTGGCCCATTAAAGCTCAGTATCACTGATACAGTCTGGCAGCAGCTCTCCAGAGTTTCAGGCAGTTTTTTCTGCCCTGTGTGGAGATGATTGGGATTGAAACAAGGACAGCTTACCACTAAGTTACAGTCCCTTCCTTACAGCCTGTGGCCCCTCAATTGCCAGTTTCCTGGCTGTTGGTACAAATATACAGTTGCCTGTTGTGATTATTCCTGCGGTCATCCTACCAATGAACATTTGTATACGTGGAAGGAAAACTGGCATAGGAGAAAAGCAGAAGGACATTTTCACAAAATATTATATTAAATTATTTAATATTATGTTAATATATTATAATTAATATAATAGAGCCGTGGACATTATTTGTGTTGCATGTAACTCTTGGTCAAACGGGGATTAGAATATGCTTTTATCATAGGCTTAACAATCAGGTCAGGGTGGATTTGATTTAATCAAATCGAATTAAATCATTATTTAAATCACTAGTGAGTAAAACTAGATTTAAATCATGGTTTCCTACATAATGTGCATGCATGCATGCATGCCTTACCAACAGCTAGAGCTTCATTAAAACATTCCCAAACTGGGTCTGTGTTACAGCCTGCTGCAATTATACACTTTCTCCTCCAGGGAAAGAATATGATGATAAACCTCAAGCTATACACAAAAAGATTCAAAGACTTGTGGAATATTCTGCTCAAAGGGTTTCACCTTTATTTTTACTGCTTGCCCCTTACTCCTCACACTTTGCTTCTTGTGCATATCTCTTCAACTGTCCCACTCCCAACAAACTTCTATTCATTGATTTTTTTGAAATATAACACTGAAGAGGTAAGGAGTTAATTTTGTGTACATAGATTTGCAAAGGAATAGGGAGACAGATCTTTTTGTCTACTTTTTGTCTATTTTTAACATTTTTGCTGTGAAGAAGGGGCAAGTGATCTCCGCAGACAAATTCACAGTTTTGAGAAATGTAAAACCAAGCAACTGTGATAATATCTTCTAGATAGAAAAATTGCCCAATAATCTTACAGAAACCCCTGGAAGAGCATGACATTGTGAATGGATTAATGGAATTCATTTACCATGAAACTTAAACATTGCATGAATATACAGCCTCATGCTACATAATTAAAAACTAATCCTTATTTTGTGATGAAGAACCTTTGGACTATAATGTATCTTAAATAATAGAAAGCTATCTTTAGATAGACTTTTCCTCAAAAAGCATCTTATTTTTAAGAAATTCAATTTAAATCAAAAATCTGATTTAAATTTTAAGAATCTGATTTGTATATTTTTAAAAAATCTATGATTTCTATCCACCCTGAATCAGATTATAGAAAGTGGCAGCGCAAAATATGCTTTAACACTTCATGCCTTGATCCCCAGAAAGAGCTCTATTTATAGAATGCTTTGCTTCGCATGCAACTTGCAGCCTGATCACTGCCCCTTTCTCAGATAAGTGCATCTATAACAGACAAATTTAATAAGTGTCCATTCATTCATTCATTCATTTCAAAATGTGCATGCTACCTATTAACAAAAAGTTATTGGGTAGTTTACAGATAAATGATAAAACCATGACATATAAATATAAAACATGACTACAACACGACACAATTACAATTCAGTCACTTGTAGAAGTATTCATCACTTTTGACTTTTTTCACATTTTGTTGTATTACAACCTGGAATTCAAGCAGATTTAATTGACATTGTTACTACTTGATATACACAAGAGACTCAACCCTGTGAAAGTACAAAATATTTTTATTGTGGCACAAACGTTAAGTAAATGAAAACAGGCTCTTGCGGTTGAACCAAAGGTGGACCAGAGTAGATTGAAAACAAGAACCCAAATGGCCCAGTCAAAACCCAGTGAAAGCTTCAGTCTGATTAAGAATCTGTGGCAAGACATTGCTGATTGCCAGTGGTTCCCATGCAATCAGACAGAACTGGAGCAGTGTGCCAGGAGGAACAGGCAAAAACTGCAGGATCCAGATGTGTAAAGCTGACGGACAATTATCCAAGCAGATGCACAGCTGTAACTGCTAGCAAAAGTACTTCTACCAAGTGTTGATTCAGGGGAATGAATCCTTATGCAGGTGACAAGTGCCTGTTAGTTTTTGTTGATTTAACTTTTGTGCCACTTTAAAAATATTTTTCACCTTCACTGTGTTGGGTATCTTGTGGAGATCAGGCATTAACAATGCCAGTTAAATCTGTTTCAATGCCTACTTGTAATACAGCAAAATGAGAAAAAGTCACTAAAACAGCAGAATGAAAGGCTCTAGTGTTCCCATTCATTTCAAGGAGTCTACTCTAAGCAGAACTAATATTGGATACAATCCATGATTTCTTTCTGCTGTTGAACTGAAGATTTGCTTAGGTAGGAAACCTCCTGAGAACCATATGTAAGCCCTTTGTAGGAAAAGCAAAGTAGAAGTATGATTAATAAATGTAACCTAATGTAAAAATGTTCAGATTTCAGTAAGTCTGTGCAAAAATGGATGAATGTTTATACAAAACATGAAAATTCTCCGCTTCGTGAATAGTTTTTTTTAAATGCTCAGAATTGTCAGTGAACTCCATGGAAGTTCCATATATGGATCTGATGTTGTTACTGTTACAAATTCCTAATGTTGTTGTATTCCTGATGTACAAATTCCTGATGTTGTTCTTAATTACAAATTCCTTCCATGAGTGACGCAGAACAAATGTACTTGTTCGGTGATCTACTTGTGCAACAGAACCTACAAAGGGTCATATTTCCTACATATAACCATTATATATTCAAGTCACACAGCGCTCTCTGGCTCACTCTCTCTTGCCCTCTTGCCCTCCCCCCACTCTCTGTGTAGATTAAATAACCACTCATGGAAAATCTTCCTGCACATTAAAAATTAGTATGTCAGGGAGACAGAGTCTAAGCCAAAGAATAGAGCCAAAATAAAGCCAAAATATATTATTCTAATGAGCTAGCTTTCTGTTTGCAAGTTTTCTTTTTCCATGAAGGAGCATTTAAACAAGGAGAGTACCATAAATTCAGCTTATTTTCTTAGAGAGAGGGTTCATGCACTGGTTATTAGTATATATTTATTGTTGCAAAGAATTCTGCACTGCTCTGAAAAATGCTAATTCTTCTCATAGGAATGCTCATATATTAGCAGCATTGCACTGAGTCCAGGCTGCTTGCCAAGTAGGTGTGTATCCTTCACAATTATTTGTATTTTCCTCCTCCTCTTTGGGTCCTGCTGCCAGACAGGAAGGTGGGTGGCTTACGATTTGCAAAATCTCCTGTGGAATGGGGTGCTCTAAGCAAGAGGTTTAATTTGCTGGTGCTTAAGGCTTATGAATAGAAAATAAAGCTATGTTTAAAAAGTGCCAACTCCAATGAGCTATTCCAATTCAGCTGTCCTTTCCTCCTGTTTTCTTCCACCCATGCAAATGACATCTTATTCTGGGCTTACCTATCAGTGAGCTCTAGAGAATGAGGAAGAAAGAGCAGTGAAGCCTGAAAACAGGGAAAGGGGAGCAGGAGGATCCAGGAGAAAGAGACCACATGGCTCTCCATTTTACAGTAAAACATTTTTGTGGCTAGAAAGGTTCCTGTCCTTCCTGTTAGATGGGAGTGCAAATCTGTCTCCTAACAGAAATTTTTCTCTATGCTAAACACTGCAGCTCAAGTCTCCAACCTGAATAGGTTTTTACACAAAAAACGGTTTTGTTCAACATAGCAACCCGCTATGTTTAGCCAATGGTTGTCATGTCATCTGAACCCAGCCCAGGCTAACCACAGTGGCATTTCCCCCCCAAACAAGCCACCCTGTGAAAGCATGATCTGTTCTAGTGTTTTACCCATGATGGGTTCTCTGAACCTAGACAACTCTGCTCACCATGGGTAAAGTCCAGCACCTGGTGACTCAGTTGGCAATAGCAACAAAACCATTGCTGCTCTTCCCAAGCTTGTCCTGGCCACTTGCCAAGGTCAGCCATCCAGCAAGTGCCTGTGCAGCATTTGGGGTGACTGGCAATGTCTTGCTGCTCTCCCTGCCAGGTCCCAAGTTGATTTTATATTATTACTTTTTAAAAACTAGCAGTCTGGGGCATGTACAGCACCTTCATGCAAAGATCTTCATCTTGTCCCTGTCACTGGTTAGTCCCCAGCCCCGACCATTTTTTGTTCTTTGTCCTGAGCTTTTAGGTGCTCAGAAAACTGCAAGTATGCATGCTCACCCCCCTTTTTTTTGGGGGGGGGGAGTTTTGGCAACTATCTTAGAACCCTTAAAGGTAGAATTTGAAAGGGTAATGAGTGGTTTTTTACTTACACATATGATGGTATGTGTCCTAGTCTCTTCCCACAAAAATTGTGATGTCAGTGCCCTTTGTTAAAGGGACCCTGAGATTTGCAAGCTAAGGGGCAAAACTCCTTTCCCCTAGAAAAAGTCATGGTGCACATTTGTGCTTTCCTAAACAGCTAGAGGGTTCAGACACAGTGAAAAATATGCCCCAGGATGAAGACTAGCTGGGAGGGGGGGAGATCAGTGGGGATCATGCTGTTAAGGGGGTATAAACCACACCACCCTGATTCCACAACCAGTGATTACTCTCACCTTTGGTATCTCTTGGCAGTTCAAAGCTGTCAAGAGAGAGTAAGTGGCAGGGGGACCTGTCAGAGCCTCCATGGGGTCATGTCCAGGGTTGGCAGCAGGAACCCTCTTGGATATTGCCCCAATTGAGGTTTCAAATTCCCACAGTTGTGCAGCTGTGCCTAATTTATGAATGAATGAACAAATAATGTGAAAATATATGCAACTGTTTTTTATGCAAAGCAAGTTCATGTCAGTCATGGACAACTCCACCAACTTGCTTCTCTGTCACTTTGAAAGGTCTCTTAGCAGCTGTCAAAACAAGGATCATGAACATCAGCTGTGAAGTCAGCATTCATGATCTCCAAAGGGAAAAAAATCAAATTGCAAAAAAGCCATGGTGAGCTGAAATCAGCTTGTGATTACAACAGGAAGGGGAGGAGATGGTTCAGTCCTCCTATGGTATTCCCTGGGATACCACCTTCAGTGAGGAGGAAGGAGAGGAAGGATGTGAGTAACCCACAGTGAGCCTGATCATCTGTTGGGCTTGCCATGGGTTCTGCTCAGAACTGCCAACCCCCTGTGACTTTTTGCTTGAGCAGGTTGGCATGATGTACACCTCTCTCGATATTTTTGTTGTTCCCTGGTGAACAGAGCTGCAAAGAGCATTAATTCATTTTTCTATGATGTTTGTGCTGGTTGACTACCTACATTACTGAATACCTTATTTTTTCCTCTGAAAACTTACCAGTTATTTTAAACGTTTTTCTCTATACTGGAGGACCATAGAGTATTATGACTTTTAGTAATGGGACAGCATAGAAAAACTTTAAATAAATAAATATTGCTGATACCAGTTGGCCTTTCAGTGAATCACATTTCAGCAATACATACATTCACTAAGGACACAGTCCAAGATCCTGGTGCCCTCCTGAGCTGTAGCCAGCAGGGCAGGAGGGGTGGTCAAACCTTTCCCTTCTTGTCTCTCATCTTTGCTAGATGGACCTTTTGGCTTATCGAACAAGTGTGGCTTGAAGGAGCATGAAGAAGCTCAGGATAGCTCATATCCTGATCTCTCTGCTTTTGTTTCCTCACTACCTATCAGAACATGCTCTTTCCTCCTCCAAGGCTGCCTTTCTGACCTCAGAGAGGCAGCTAGCTTGGTTCTTTCCATACCAGCTGTGAGGTGGTAGTGGCAGGGGGTGATTCCCTATCTCTGCCTCTGACCTCAGAAGGGATTTTCTAAGCCTGGGATGATCACACACAGAAGATAGGCGTTGCTCTCTCAAGGAATCAGAAAGCATTCCTTGTCACATGGAATGACCCTGGTGAAAAAGAAGGTAAATCATAAACACTCATTTTGCAGAAGGCCCGCTGGTGAGGCTAAAAAAAAGAACTTACTCAAGAACCGAACTTCAAGGCAGAGGTAGATCTGAGCTCCAGATCAATAAACCACTCTTTTAAAATCAAAGATGGTTCTGGGCAGTAGAATTTCATTATTTTAGCACACCATCTTCCCAGTTAAAAGACAATTAAATAAAAGGAGAGTTAAAATAAAAAATCCGAAAGGACCAAGAGCCTGGTGCATCCCGAGAGAACTGTCCACAGGCCTCATATTGAAGGCCCCATTCAGGACTAGACTGACACAGAGTTTCAATTTCTGGCATTGGGTTGACCATGAATCTCTTGTTTCACTCCTATATCTCTAAAATCCCCTTTGACTGACAGTGATAATTACTGGAGATATAGCACTTAACTTACTGTTAGTAGCCTCAGTCACTGAACTGAGATAGGAACACTTAGGATGACCTTCTTGGCAGACAGGGCAGTACACTCACCAAAGTCTAGGGATAGGTCACCACTCCCCCTATGTGTATCATGAGTCAGCCATCCAAATAGCATGTTTCAAATGGGTCAAGGAAGCAAGGGCAGTATGTTAGTTGTTTTCCCCACCCTCCGTTTATCTCTCTAATCCCAGCTTCCTTTTGCTGTTAATTTCTGGCAATAGCAATGATGCAAAGTGTTTTGTTTAATGGAAAGCAAACAAGCGCCTAAAAACACAATTCAAGAAATTTAATTACAAACTGGAAAGGCACTCAAGATGCTGCCTGTGTTTCTAATGAGCCTTTTCTTTTCTTCCACTTGCATGGAAGGAGGTCATTGCTCATCACTTTTGCCTTCTGAGTGAACACAGATCAGCTTATCTCAGCCGCAGCTTTCAGTGTGCAGGTCTCTCTAGGGACAGGAATTCAGCCTTACTATTCTAGATTTTCCTCCCACAAGGATGTGGCTGCTCCTCTGGGCAGTCCAGGTACACCTGAGCTCCTATTGTATATAGTCTGGTTTGCAATTAAATAACACAATTATAACTGAACACCTCTGGTGTTTGGTCATGTAAATACTCAGATGGCATTCATTAACCTACTTCTTCTCCTCAGCCTCTCCCTCCTGACAGCAATCATAATATCAAGCCATCAGCATAAGTTTTGCTGTACATGAAATGGTACTTGTATTTTTTTAAAATTTTTCATTTCCATTCCTTATCCCCTTTGTGTTTTGCTTATTAGATGGTAAAATATAGGTAGGGATTTGTTTTAAATGGATATACATGTGCAATTATACAGCTTGTAGCATGCTAGGAACAATAAATAAATGCAGGCAAATACTTCTGCACAAGCATCCTGGCAAGTTGCTGATCGGATTAAGAATTGCCCCCAGTTGGCTGGGCAGGAGAAAAAAAAAAGCAGCTCAGTTTTTGGCTGCTACATTTAAAATTCATAGCAAATTAGTAGCAGAGCAGAGGTTATCACTCTGAGTCAATATAAAATTACCTGGTGTATATATACTAACTTTGTGCAATTTGTTTAATTAGTCTTTAAACTGTTTGATTTGAATTTGATTAGGTGGAAATGCTTTAGAAAAGTTATTTTGGTTTTCTTGTTAGGCGCCAGTAAGAATGTATGAGAAGTTATAGATTTGTAGATATACCAATCATAATAAGAATGATAAGTGGAAAATGTAATTATGTCCCACAAAAACTTTACTGCGTGACTTGGTGCATAACTGACTGCTTCTCCCCTCCGCTGCCTGGACCACACTATGCTTGTGACTGATAATGACTCATGAAAAGCAATTTTGTGTGCCATAGCTCTCTAGGTATGTGAAAGGTTTGTTGTAAAAGGAAATATTTCATGTTGTGCAGAGATCATCACAAATATTGTGTGCTTTTAGTGGTGGGAAGGCCATGAGGTTCTCATGAGGGCCTCCCGGACACCTTAAGACACTGTGTCTGGTGGCATGTGTGGTGAAGGCAATAGTGTAGCATTTTGGTATGACTACCATCAGTGTTGATAGTATATGGCAACTCACTTCCCCTCTCCCTCCTGTTTGGCATTTTGAAAAAATAAACTACATTTTGAATACGAAAGCCTCTGTGCATATCTCCATATAATCAGATTAGATAAACATTTTCTCTTTGGAATGAAACTTATTGGACCAGAAACCATTTACATGCTGGTCTAACCAACTGCACATATTTAGTTGGTTAATTATTTTTAAAAACCTGTCTGCTTTTCTGCCAATCAAGGTACGCAGAGCCATTTGCAACACAATGCAAAAAATAAACTAAAATCTAAATGCAACCTATTAAAAATGAAACAATTTTTTTCGTGGTCTTTGCATTTTGCAGGTTGAAAGGAACAACCATTTAGAAACAGACTATTCCAGACAGGGCTTTTCCTTTACAGGAAAGTAGTTTTCCGTTAAAATAGCTTGATTATAAAGCCAGTAATGCCAGCCGAGTGATAGTGCCATGGCAGTGGTAAGGAATAAGGGGTTCCTGTTGCTGCAGAGAAATAGTGGTCTATTTAAAAAAAAAAAGCTTTACGAACTCTTTACAACTGATCAATTCCACTCAAGGTAGTAGCTAAGGTTTTGAAGTAGGAACTCTGAAAGGGACAATAACTTTGCACAGCTGCAAACAAAGCTTAGAATGGAAAGTAATCTTGGAGAGGACTAGCAGGACTTAACTTCACAATCTTAAATCCTCCCCCAGGGATGCCGAGCCAGTAACTAACCTGGCTTGCAGCCACTGCTGGCTTTGGCACAGCTACTGTTCTCCCCACTTTTCTTTATCTCTCAAAGAAAGGGCCTTGCTTTCTTATCTGATGTAGCACATTTGAAAAGAGGTGTGGCATTTGCCAGGTTCAAGGAACATAGATCCTTGTTCACTGCACAACCCAGCTCCTGCTAAACTGTAAACCAGGAAGGAAGAGTAGTTGTAACCAACTGTGTTTTATTAGAACTGCGGGGGGGATGGGAGGGGATAGGGGAACCCTGTCTCAGTGGTATCTGTACAAAAGCCCCCAAATGGATGACCTCATGCATCTTTAGCAATCAGAATTTTCCTGTCCCCAGAAACAATGAGCAATGCTTTGCATATGCTTGGCTTATAAGATATCCCATGGGATAACAAGATTCTCTCATCAACTGCTGTTGCTACTGCTTAGGTCCCTAATCCAGTGCAGTATCTACAGCTATTGTAGTGTGTTGAATAAGAAGCTGAGCTGTGAATTAAGAAGTCCCTCCAGTTCAAATCTTCTCTATCTGCCATGCATTCACCAGGTGTTCTTAGACAAGGCTTTGAGTAGATTCAGACAGCATGATAACCAGCAAGGTTTGAGTGTGGATTGCTCCTGAATGATGACTTGTTGAAACACAGTTTATCATGTTGTCTGAACCAGCAATGTATAGGGCCCATTGTTGTTGTGCTGAGCCCTTCAAGGAGTACAAGAACAGATTCTGATTCAGGTGAGGAGAAATTCCCAGCTGAAATGCCAAATGTAGTTGAACCAGAAATAAGGAGAGAGGTGGAAGAGGCTCCATTAGCCTCATGCCTGCAAGAAGCACATGGAGAAAATGGATGTAACTAGTCTCAGGGTATGCAGTCAATGGGAAAGAGAGGATCAACTAAGAACTGTCAGATGCTCTAAGCAGTTAATTGTGAAGCAATTGGATCCGTCTTACAGATGAGTTTTGGCCATCGTCACCCTGAGACATTGTAAAGGGCGGGGTACAAATATTTTAAATAAATAAAATAGGAATTTGGAAGGGAGGAGAGGGCCCTTTGGGCTGAAATCAGCATCTTTCTATGAGACGGCATTATCTAAAAATCACATTTCTTACAAGTTTAATTATGTTTGTTCCTGGTTTTGCATTACGGTTTAAAGCTGGCCTTGCTGTTCTTCATTAATGTAATAAAGCACTTGTAATAAAGCAGAACATCAGTGTCTGTTTCTGGCTTTGGAAGCAGGGAGGGATTCTCTCCAATGCGTCATAGTTTGTTAACCAGAAGCCCATAAAGAGAACCCTTGCTTTGTTGTGGGTTGTGAACTGTGGGTTGCTTACCATGGTTTATAATTTGAGCTGGGTTCATTCAACACGATAGCCCACATTTGAGCATGTGCTATTGTGTTGTCTCAACTCAGTCACTCTTGGCATCAACCTCCCAAGCTGTGATATGAGTATGATACTTCTGAACTTCTTTACAAGGCTGTTTTCATAAGGAGGACTGACCTGATGTGTGTGGGATGCCTTAAGCCATGAGCCCTCAAACTGTGGCCCGTGGGACGGACCCAGCCCACCATGCCCATTTATCTGGCCCAAGTCGCCGTCCACATGCACGTTTGGCTTGCTCACTCAGAGATGGTTTTGGACTCAGCGGGAAATCTCGGAGCGAGCGAGCCACCGCCACTGCCTGCTTCCCCCATGTGCGCGCACTCACTGCCCACCTCACAGCGTGGGTGGAGAGGCAATGGTTTGCTCGCTCGGAGATGGTTTTGGACACTGGGAGATCAAGTGAGCCGCCGCTGCACGCACCCGCCACCGTCTCACCAGCGCGCATGCCCAGGCCCCCTACCTAACCGGCCTCCGTGGGTCATCACCACCTTTCACCTGGCCCCCTATTGAAAAAGTTTGAGGGCCCCTTCCTTAAGCCCTGTAAAGCAAGTATGCATGCTGAGGATGGGGTGGGGGAAGCTGCCACGGCTGGATACCAGCTTGATCTTTTGCATGTTTACTTGGAAAGAAATTCAACTCAAGCCAGTGGGATGTTTTCCCTGGTAAGCATATGTAGGACTGCAGCATATGACACTGAGTTACAAGTCAGAGGTTCTTCCAAGACTGAAGCAGACTCCCACACAAGAACTACATGAGAATTATTTTCACTAACCTGCTCACATCTGCCCAAGTTAGTAACGTCTTGCTAATTTTACTTACTTATTCCATACCGCCAACAGCCAAAGCTCACTTTCTAATGGGTAGAGGGTAGATCTTTGCAAAGCTTACTCTGCCTTGTTATCTAAAACTCACTGCAGATTACCTAGTCTAATGAGTGGGTGTTCTCAATAATGATACAAAATCTATTTATTATTCTCAGGGCCCATGAGTTAACAGACTGTGTACCAGAACATGGAGCATGCTGTGCAACAAAAGAACATTAACCTATTAACTGTGCTTAGATTACCTAGGATACCAACAAGGAGTAGAGGCACATTCTTTGGAGTCCTTCCAAAAAATGTGGGAATGGAAGACCTGCTATTAGTACTACTATTATTACTATTACTGGTTGCACTTCTACAACAGGTGCAACTTGCAGTCCTCCACAACTCCTGTCAGTCCTCACCATTGGCTATGCTGGCTAGGCCTCAAGGGCCCTGAAGACCAAAGCATCTGGAGAACCACACGTTGCCCACCTCTGCTTTATAATCTGCCAGTGCTGTTAGCAAGCTGCATAATATAGAAATAACACAGTCCCTCCCCAGACAGCTTGCAGCCTGTATTGGGAAATTTGGTAGGAAGAGATATCCTGAGACTGGGCAGTAGGGTGGGGTGAAGTGTAATCATAAAAACACTAGCAGGGTGAAGGTACAGATGAGTGAATCTGTGCATGTTATGTTTGCATGTATCCACCAATGAGTCCATTCCACACTGATCTGTGAATTTTTAAAATGCACATAAAGCTTTGCATTTAAATATTCTTAACTGTGTTTTCACAAAATATGCACCTCTAGATATATTTTCTTTCCATACAGGTATCTGTAAACATCATTTTAAAGGGGGGTTGATCCAAGAACAACTTCAGAACATTCAGGAAGTGTGAAAGGCAGTGGAGAATTAGTAGTGCTGAAGGTGCAAATCAGGAATTCAATCTTTGCCATTTGCAAAGATTGCATTCCCAAAACATCCATACATGAGGGGGCACAGTAGTCTAGGAGAATGCTTTGTCAAAGATGCAGATTTAAGCAGAGTTGGGAAGAGAAAATGATTACCTTGATGAACTGAAGACATAGACCCATCCTCAAGTATAAGGTTCAGCATTGGAGGAGGAAGCCATACCACCTATCACTTGATCTTATGTCTGAAAAACTAAATGTATTTACTTAGTGTGAATAAATGAAATCAGAGAGGAAGTATTCATGGTATTACTGGATCAACTTAATACGAAGTAAATAGTTCTGGTTCCCTTAGAGGGCAATGTGTTAAGGCAAGTTTTAATAGTTATTGCTTCCCTGGATGCAGCTGCATGAAAGGCATACGGTCTGATTTGGCAGTTCCCATTACTGTCTAGATTTCACCAGGAATAGTTGGCATGAACGTTGCAGTACTTGGAGCAATTCACCCCTGTCAAGTAAAGACTGTAATCTGGATTGCCTGAATCAAAGATTATTTATTCCTCACACTTGCATTCCCTGGAATGCTCGGACCTTTTCAAGTAAGCCACAAATTTCTGAAACACCCCCAGAGCCTCCATTTATCTCTCTTCTGTATTGGGCAAACCAAACAGGTTGCTCTGCAAATTAGTATTGTAACACATTTGTGCAAAATTAATTTCCGTGTGACATTTTCACCTGGGTCCATAACGAGTACTGTGCATTTTCCTGAATCCACCTACCCAGTTTTGTCTTATTCTTAGAGCACCCTTTCTCAGCCTGGTGGCATCCAGATGTGTTGGACTACAACTCCCATTATTCTTAGCAAGCATAATTTGCCATATAGGCTGGAGATTATGGGGTTGTAGTCCAATACATCTGGAGGGCACTGGACTGGGTAGAACTGTTCCAGGTGGATGAAAGCTATGGGAGGAAATAGTCTTTACGAATTCTGAGTTGTGAAAGAAGATAGGGCTGGGCGAGGCACAATGCTATCTAGTGGTGATTGTGATTGCGATTCTTCCAAGCTTAGTTGGGAATAATTTTGCGAGTGTTCTGGAGGGAAGCCTGTAGTCAAGATGCTCACACAGCACACCGTGATGAGGGTTGTACATGCCTGCAAGCTTCGAGGCTGGTGCCAGTCTTTGTGCCTGTGCAACATAAATGCTTATTTACAGAATAATGCCCATTGTAGCAGAGATGTAGCTGCCAGACATTGCCAGGTGCAGAGCACAATGCTGCAGTATATGAATTTGTGTGGAGCCTGGCCCAGCCAGCCTCCATCAGCAGCCCTGATTGCATAGATGATGCTATCGTTGTGCACATGTCTTGTGAAGTCACCACTGTATTGTTTCAAAGGGCAGAATTCTCCTTGAGTTCCCTGTCTCCTTTCCACTCTGTAAATATTCTGTTGCCTTAGCTAAGCATAGGGTTTTTTGTCTTGTTTTTATCTTCTAGCCAAAGCTTTTGGCCAAGGAGCTGCTAGACCTGGTGGCATCGCATTTCAACCTGAAAGAGAAGGAGTACTTTGGAATTGCCTTCACAGATGAGACGTAAGTGTTTCAGGATCAGGGTATGAATATTTCTAAATCTTGAGGGAATGCATATAGGTTTCTTTCCTGGAGGCTGCAAAGGAAGGGTAGGTAACTCCATGGGGCAAAGATGTCTGTGAATAGTGTTTCCTGAGTTGCAAAGTCTTCCTGCAACCACAAGGATTAGAAAGCTGACCCAATTTATTGAAATCCCATGTCTGTATACACTATACTATGTGGATATAAGCATGATGACATTATAGAAGACTTAATCATGTAGCCCAGAAAGTGCCAGATGAAGCGCAAATACAATAGACTTCATGCAGAAAAAAGAAAGCAGCTGCTTCTCCTTTGTTATGTGTAATCATACCTTCCTGTCTTTCTATACTGGATGCTCTTTATAGGTGATAAAGTCTGTCCTAGTTAATCATTTATCACACAGTGACTAGAACACAAAGAGTCCAATAGTTGCAAGAAAATAATCAATATTCAATTAGTATCTTCAAGACTCCGAACTGTTTTTTCAGCATGGTAAAATATCTTAGTCTCCCAAGGTGCAGTCCAGCAATTGCTACTGATACACAGCCAACACTGATTTCAGTGAACCATAAGCAGGTTCTAGACACTGATGATTCTTAGCACTCACCTTGCCTAGACTGGAGCAGATGTGCCTGCATACCCACAAAGAGCTAGTATTTCATAAACATCAGGACTGCAAATACTAGCTGCTGGAATTCTTTAATCAATTAACTCTTTCTCCTGTCATGTAGTACAATGGTTTGAAAACTTTCTAGGGAACCATTTCCACATCTGTTTGTCTGCCACTTTTGTCTCCCTTCTTACCTTCCATGAAACTTTTTGTGCATTTTGTTCTGCATCACACATGCTCAGTTCATGTGAGAATACTGACCAGACTGCATTGTTGCTTCTTGTGAATTAAGAAAAAGCCCTGGGGGGGTGGGGGGAGTATGCATGCAACTGTGCAGATTAAGGGACTGTCATTAGTGATAGACAAGCTTTCTTTCAAGGATATTTGTCTGTCCTTACCAAACTAAGGAACTCCTGATATACTTTTCAGAACATGATTTGGAAGATGCTGTTTAAGGAGGCTAGCGAAAAACTTAGGGAAGCATTTGTTGGACAAATGGTTGACAGAAAACTGATTGTGATATATACTTAGTTATTTTTCTATAAGAACATTCTGCCCATAAATGTCATTAAATGTTGCTAGCAAAATAAATTGAGATGAATAAAATCTCAGTTAAAATATGGTATGCAGACAAATTTAAAATTCAGCAATAACAGAAATGAACAGCACCATCTAATTATAAACCACTTTGGTTCTCTAAAAGACCAGCTTACATGCCAAAGGCCTAGTTACTAGAGAGGGGAGCCAACTAGCTTTCTTTGGCAAAAGGAGTTCTAGAGCCTGGGATTGGCTGCAGAGAAGTCCTTTTTTGTATCTTCTCCAAATGAGCCTCTGATGGCAGTGGTATTGAGAAAAGGGCCTTCCACAACAATCTTAAAATCTGGGAAGCCTCCTATAGGAGAAAGGTGCTGGTTCACTGGCTAAAATGTCTCTAACTGCAACTGAATTTTGCATTTAGCATGTGGAATTTGTCTGTTTAAACTAATTTCAGATTCATATCTATTGAATGCTTTGTTTGTCTTTATTTTATTACTTGGCACAGATATTTTATACATAAATGTCTGTAACATGCTTTAAGCTGAGAAGCAGGACAGAAATGTCATAAATAAGCAAATATTCATTCATTGCATGTTATACTGTGGATATTAAATTGTTCTGACCTTTGCAAGGTAGGATTAACAAGTGAGGATTGCTGTGAATCAGGAGTGTTCAGATTTTCTCAGGATGAAGAATTGATTTAGTTTTGGAGCAGCTCTCTCAGGCTGCATTTCATTGGCAGGTGAGGTCAAAGGTAAAGGGGGCATTTCAACCATTTAAATGGGGCAAAACATGCAGAAGTTAGGAAACCACCAAAAGATCATTGGTCAGGCTGGGAAAGGAATTGGCATCAGGGAAGAAGGCATTACTTCTGGGGAACTCCAGAAGGCTAGATCGAAACATTGGATTTGGATTTGGCCTGCAGACCTGGAGTTCAGCACTTTCATTGCATATATAAACATTTGTTCCAGTTCTAGATTCTGACAAGGGCTGCTATCCAAAGTCCTTGCAGGCCCACAGCTTCCACTGATGTCTTTGTAGGCTGGAGTTCAAGGTTATTCATTGGCTAACAGAGGGAGACCCCTCCTTGTATAGGTGAGGTTGCATTGCTGAACTGCAACCAGTGACTTAAAGATCATGCCTCCCAAAACACCGTTTGTCCCCAGTCCAGTGGTATCAACTTGCCCTTTGGAAGAACCTTCAGTTGTGCCTGTCTGCTTTTTGGCAGGGAAGAAAAGGCGTAAGAGACTGAATCCAAGCCCACTGTGAATGCTGTTAGCAGTTTTCTGAAGGAGCTCTGTGTTCATTGTGCTCACAGCTGGCCTAGGAAGTAATCACATATATACAGCAACCCTTTGTACACTAGGCTAACCATCCAGTGTAAGATAATCCCTGCCCATCAGCTGGCTCTGTGTAATCTCATACCCAGCGTGCTGCCACAATTTCACTGGTGGCAGTCAGAACCTGTGCAAGGGCTTTGGCTCATGCTGTTCCATGAGTTGCACAATTAGCTTTTCATGCAAGGAGTCTAGCTCACAAAAGATGTTGTGGTATGCTAAATATACTGCTACTGGAACCATGTGCCCAGAAACATCT
The DNA here is from genome assembly GCF_004798865.1 of Varanus komodoensis. Classification (NCBI taxonomy): domain Eukaryota; kingdom Metazoa; phylum Chordata; class Lepidosauria; order Squamata; family Varanidae; genus Varanus; species Varanus komodoensis. Next base: position 15,358,737 of record NW_025335409.1, on the reverse strand, counting down.
GAACAGACCTGAATTGTTGCAGCAGCAACCACAGAGGAGAGAGGAGATATGCTGGTCAACTGTGCTGCAGGGATTTTTATAGTGTGCTGTTTAGTCAAGAAAAGTTATTAGCCTCCAGATACCTCTACCTCAAAATGTCCTGTTTTTAATTGAAAAATTAATCAAAAAGTACCTGACTTGCTTTAAAAAATTCATCTAAACCCTTGAGAACCCTTGAAGAAATCCATTGATGTTGGTTTAGACTCTGTGTTTAAAGGAAATGGGAGGTTTGTGGTGGCAACCCTAAAATAATATGGAAGTAATTCTTCAGCTCAAGAGGAAAACCTCTGCAGGTGTAATTTATTTAGAAATGATTTGTACTGGGGACTTCCATTCATTAGCTGTACTGTCTCATGACAACTGGAATAGAAAATCAATAGGAACAACCTTTGTGTTGGTGACTTAATATCTCCTTTTGGTAATATAGGGTCGTTATTTCATGCAGCATGACCAGGATTAGATTGTCATGCTTTAAAAGCAAAATGTTTTAGAGATCTTAGGAACATTTTACAGCATTAATCATCACCTTTAAGGTCAAGCTGTCTCCAAAAAAGTTATACTGCAGGTCGTGGGCTGTGGATGTTCTGTGATTTAAACCTGTACAACTGCACAGCTAACAGAGTTAATTCAGCAGAAAAGAGACCTGGTTCTGCCAGACTTCAAGGGAAGCGTGGTTTAGACTGAGTTTTGGCAAGAGTCATTCTGCCACGCAAGCAGATAGCAAGGCCAGACTCAGGCTTGTCAGGACCTGGGAGAGCTCCTAGGAAAGCCAGGTATCAACAGACTGACAATATTCACTATCTCAGCTGAGCCCTTACATTGGGGATAGGCAACTTGTGGCCCTCCAGTTGTGTTGAACTACAACCCCCATTAGCCCTAGTAAGCAAAGTGAGGGATGGTGAGGGATGATTGGTGTTATAGGCCAAAACATCAGGAGGGATACACATTGCTCAGCCTACTTTATATTCAAGAAGTACTTAGCGACTGTCACCCCACCTCTTAATTAGAATTTCAGGGATATTTCTGTGCACTGATAGAACCACTAAATAGCCTCTATGTTCTCTGCCTTTTAAAGTGGGGATCTCTAGAAAAAAACAGCTTTGGAAGGTAAGAGTTCCCCAAGGTCTGCTAACTCATCCTCCTTCCCATCTAACTCAGGTGTCATGAGACAGATCCTGTCTCAAAGACATAATCACAAGAGATTTCACTAATAGGGTCAGATTGGGCCCACAGACCAATGATCTTGTAATTACAGCACAGGGTTTTAAAGAAATGGGAAGGTTGTGGGGCAGCCTTGAATAGCAAGGGGATGCTGTGCGATGGATGTCTCACTGGTTCCCTTCTCGGTACACCAGCATTATCAACATCTATCCAAGTGAAATGTTTGTAATGAAATTTGAAACTGGGGGCCCAGTAAAACCTCAGATGCATGAAATACTCATACCAGAAAACATTTGCATTTATATCCCCATCACAGTGGACCTATGCTTCTGAAGAGCTGAAAGAAAAGCAAATAAATTGTGGTCCTTTTTCTTCTACATCTAGGTGATTGGAAAACCTTTGTCAATATAATAGGGTTTAAAAAAATTAAGCCTGCCCTAGGAATGAAAAGTAACTGTCAGATAATCAGAAGAGGGGAAAGTGCATGTATCTTTGAAGGCATGTTTCATAGTAGTGATGGGCATGGGTTTAAAAATTGACTCAGAAACGAAACACCATGGATTGCAACAACCATAATCTTCCCTCCTTCCTGGCCAAGAGCAGGTTGCCCAAAAGTTTTTGCACTGGTAGAATCCATGCTAGACCATCGTTGTTACCATGACCACATGTTCTTAATAGCTTGGCAATAAGAAAACACTGTACATTCAATACTGCAGAAAGTGGTTTCATTGTCATTCATGCAGAATACATAAAACATCAGAGGAGAGAACAGAGTCTCTGTCTAGTGAAAGCTAGTAAAGTGAATATGCAACTGAAGAAATTTGGCTGAAGACCACTTTGAAGTAGATGGTGGTATTAGAGAAGTACTGCTGAGTATGGCATACATACTTATGGGTTATGCTCTACTGTCTTCATTAAATAGCTTTTGTGGGTCAGTCAAGGAACAGAGACAAAGGGCAAGGGGGTGAGTGTACACAATCCACGCAAGAAACAGATCCCTACATTGAGGACCAGCCAGACCAACTCATTTACTGTGACCATTACAGATCACAGGTGGAAGTGGGTCTACACAACCAAAATATTCCAATCAGAGAATCAGCTTATCTCTTCTTTGGTACCCAGAAACTGTAGGCTGCATAGTTGCCTTTTTATGTCCTGTCTGACCCATCCAGAGTCTAGCTGCAGAGAACACATATTCACTACATGCAGCACAACGTCCTGTTAATGCAGGAGGGGAATAACAGTTCTGTGAAGGGTATGGTCTGAGGTATATAAGACACCCACCATATTGAAACTAAGCAGGTCTGGGGCTGGTCTGAGCCTGGAGGGGAGACCACCTGGGAACCACATTTAGCCCCCTTGAGTTTCACAATGGGAGAAAAGTCAGATGTAAATATAATTAATAAACAAGGCTTACTTTGCATCAAAGGGTTTCAATTTAATTTCCTAACTTAGCAGCAGTGCTGGCAAAGAGCTGTACGTGATTCCTGAGAACTAGATAGTACTGGGTTCGATGAATTAAGGGTCTGATGTAGTGTAAGGTGACATCTAATGTTCATGCATCCCTGCATGCCCTCATCTTCCTATGTTGTGCACACAAATAACATGCTTTTTTCTGCCCAGTGCCTCTGACTAGGCAGGGGATAAAAAAACCTCTCTGCCACAACTTCAGCAGTGTGGGAAGAAAGATTGGCTGTTGTTAGCTTTACTGGAGAAATGGGACAAAATAGTATCGCTATGTCAAACTGAGAGCAGCATGTAGTAACTACAGTTTATTCCATGTGTGTGCACATGTGAGTGTGCAAGGCAGAAGCAGCAGCACTTTCAAAAACTCTCCTGAAAGGCAGCTTGGCAGGCTCAATTTACAAGGCTGTTCCAGACGTACTGGGTGGCAAATAAAATGTCTGAAGCATTGTTTGGCTCTGTTTTAGCCTGACGTGAAATATTACAGTTCTTGTATAAACTCCTTGCATTAACGACTTTTAATGGAAAACCTGACAGGCTTTCAATTGTATGGTCACACCAAGGGTGGCACAGCTAGAGTAAAGAACAAAACTCTTATCTGTTTGGTGCTCCCTTTTCTCATTGTACATCTTCCATTCGTACTCTGACAGGTTTATATGTTAAACATTTGTGCCTAAAATGATATCGCCGCCTTCTCCACTGCAATGATGTGTGTATTTCCCAAATACCACATGGTCACCTAGCTTTTCTGTGTCATTTTCCTCTGCCAACTGCATTGGCTGCCTGTTACTGCCTGGGCCCAATTCAAAGTGCTCAGACTAACATATAACACCTTAAACGGCTTGGAGCTGGGATATCTACAGGAACGCCTGTATCCATATATCCCTACCAGACCACTCAGATCATCAACAGAGGCTGTCCTTCGTGACCCCCCTCCCCCAATGAAGTGAGGGGGAAATTAGCTAGGAAAAGGGCCTTCTCTGTTATTGCACTTCACCTTTGGAATTCCCTTCCAAGGGAGGTGTGACTGGCACCCACATTATTTTGTTTTCATCACCAAGTAAACACCTTTTTATTTATTCATTCTTTGTTTTTAGAATTATGTTTTCTTTTGTTTTTTCACTGCTTGTTTTATTGTTGTTTGGATTATTGTTTATCCTCTTGTTTTTGTACTTTATATTAGTATGATTTTATGCAGTTTTTAGCTGTTATTGTTTACTTATTATTTTTATGTCAGCTGATGTGCTATGTATGCTATACAAGCTGCCCAGAGCGCCCATGAGCTATGGGGTGGCGTACAAATGCAATCAGTCAATCAATCTTTCTTAGGGTGCATCTAGTGGTTAGAGAGCCAATGTTAGAGTGCTGGACTGGAAACCTGGAAGATCCAGAATCTGGTCCCCACTGAGTCATGGAGCTCATTGGGTGAATTCAGGCCAGTCACACATTGTCAGCCTAAACTACTATACAAGGTTGTTGTTCAGAGGATAGCAATGGAGTGAAGGAGAACTATGGAAGCTGCCTTTGTTTCTTCACCAGAGGAAAAAAGGAAAAAGTTATTCACACTGTAACAATAATAAAATGAAAACCAGATGGATGTCTTTTAGCACTACCAGTTGGGAAGTATCATGCAGCAATTCTGCTTTTTTCTCCTTAATGGATTTTTTCTAGTAAAGAAGAAGTGGTGGGAAAACAGGAAGGTTATGAGTAGGACACTCTGTTGCCTGGATTCCCCACAAAACTGCATGAATGGAGCAAGGCAATGGCATGATCTAAATCATTGCAAATAGTCTAATAATGCCTATTGTTGCTATTTGAGCCAAGCATTTTTTGTTTTCCTCTCTTACCAGTGGCCATCTGAATTGGCTTCAGTTGGATCGCCGAGTGCTGGAACATGACTTCCCCAAAAAGTCAGGACCAGTGGTTTTGTACTTCTGTGTCAGGTGAGTATATCTTTTGTCCTGTCATCTCTCAAAGTGTACCTTGACAGGCTTCTGTCCTTTTGTCCTTATATGCACCTCTTCTTGAAAGTAGGTCCTTTTGAGTTCAATGGGACCTTTCTCCCAGGTAAGTATGTATAGCGTGGAAGCCTTAGCATGTGGAGTGGCACACATCATAGGAAGTTGCTGGATCCAAGCGGGGGAAGTGCCACAGGTGAGTGGCATGTCCTTGACACAGGCAGTGACTTTGGTCGGTAACTAGAGAGGCTCCTGTGGCTGGCTGGAGAAGCGCTGCCCAGCTGCTTGGCAGTCATGAGACAACGATGGGCTTCTCCCAGGATTCAGGGCATGCAATCTAGAAAGGAGCTGCCAGTCAAAGTCGACAAAATGAGACAGACCAGTGGTCTGGCACAGTATAAGGTAATCAAGTATACGAAGGTACTTTAACTTTAGCACCCCATTTTTAATGTGTGTGCTTGATGTAACGAAAAATATAGCTGCTTTCAAAGTGGAAAAGTGGGATATAAATATTTAAAAATAATGATATAATCTACTGGAGTGACTTTCTCCAACTTGGTGTCCTCCAGATGCACTGGAGGATGACTGTTTGGGGAAGCTAACCTAAGGTCAGATACTGCACTTGACACTTGCTAGAGACATACCTAGCAACATTTCTGCTGCTGTTCTTAGTGCATCTTTTATCTAACTCAGTAGACATGCATGTAAAAATCATAGTTCCTGGGCATATTGGCCCTGTGCTCTTGTATCTGTCATGAAACCATGCATCTGGTGCTATACTGGTGTAGCAAGATTTTCATCATGTTGTTTAGGTTTTCAGCAAGGGTATCCCAAGTGTAAGATTGTGCCAAGTATAGAATTGGTTTAATTGGAACACTCTCTCCTCAGGAAATCTGGGAAGTATAGTTATTGAGTGGGGCTGCTAAGAATCTTAACAGAGAATGTTCAGCCTCCTCACTGACAATTTCCAGGATTTTATGAGGGAAGCCATGCAGCTAAGTCAGGGTAAATGTAGTATGTGGTTGTACTCATATTTGATAAATAAGTGCTGAGACATGTGCAGCAGAAAAATGCATGGGCAGATATGGGCTGTGGATGGACAATTAGGAGCTGACATTTGAACTGTGTTCAGTTATGCATATGTCATTAACTAAGCATCAGAGATGTAGATCTTTATGGATGCATATAAGACTCAGTGTCAAGCCATTTTTTGCAGTCTAAACTAAAAAAAAGAATGCATTGGGGAACAGTGCAAGGCAGGAAGGAAATTTGTAAAGATAAAGCGCATGTTGTTTGCAGAAGTAGGCATTAGGGAAGCATTTAAAAAGAGAGGAGTGACAGATTAACTCAGCACACAGGAAGAAACCATGAAGACAGGAGTGTTATTCTTTCAATCCAATAGTTAAGTTGAGAGAGCCAGAGAAAAACACATAGGGGACAAGACAGAAGGAAGCCAGTGGTGTGAAATGTAAATGCAGGAAGCTATAGAGAGGATCACCAAGATTTGATCTAAATGGGCAAGGAAGAAAGGGTTAGAAAGTAAGTAGGAAGACTTAAAAACCTAAACACACCTTAAGTAATGTTAATGGTACGGCTGTCTGCCAGACTGTCATCCTGCTCCTATCATCTCAATAATAGAATGCCATAATTTGCAAACTTGCTTTTGTGCAGTAAATGCAAGTCTAACTGCATAAGAACGTAAAAACCCATCTAGTCTAGCCAGAAGCCTCTGGGGACACCACAAACAGGCAGCAGCTCTTCCCTTTTCTCTGAAATAAGTACCTGTTACTTAGGAGTATACTGTCTCTTAACATGAAATTTCCATTTAGCTGTTCATAGACCTCCATTCCTCCATGAATTTGTCTCAGACTTTTAAAAAGTCATCTAAACTGTTGGCAATCATCACTTCTTCTTAAATAAGCTATGCATTTACCTATTGTAGCAGACCTCTAAAAAAGCTGCTATTGCCCAGTTTGGGAATGTATTATCACTCAAATACCTTCCCAGACATCCTTATGATTAGTTATTTGGCACTTCAGGGAGGGGAGACAGCAAACTTCCTGTTATTCAGATTGGATCAACCAAATGTCCTAATTGTTTATCTGTCACAATCAAATTCCCAAGGCTGGCTCTGTTGATAACTGGACCTAGGCAGCTTATCTGTGGCAGCTGGGAATGGTGCTGCTGGATGTGTCCTCTGCTGTGCAAGAATCAGTACTGCTAGAACAATAGGTCCACTGGAAATAAATCATCTCTGCTTGATCTAGTCACCATCAGCAGAGGATACATGCACTCAAATCACTATGCAGTGAGTTAAAAGGGAGAAAAATCTCTACTGAAACTCTCAAACACTTCTGAGTAGCAAAGATTGCAAGGTAAAAAAGCTGCTTCCTATTTGTGGAAAAAGGGGGACATTAAACCTAAAAATACTTACCATACATAATTCAGATGACAAGGCTGTGTCTACACTTCCAGCTGCCTTGTCTCTTAGCATCCTTTTGTTGTTGGGTACTTTGCACACAACATCTTTTGGCTGGGTTCACACAGCATGAAATGCAATGGCGGTTGTTTACCTCTGAACCCTGTTGTGGCATTTCCACATAGCAAATTTGGTTTTGAGGCACCATGCACAGAAACAAGGGTCTGTGGCATGGTTTCTCAGCAGCACAACTACTTATGGTGCTATCCGGACTGGAAACCAAAACTCCTGGCAGTACTGACGCCGAGACTATTGAGCCACTTGGCAAGAGTGGCCCATGACAGCTTCCATTTGGCACAGCTGTCACTTCTGTTCTTCCTACCTCCTGCCCTAAAGAGCAGGTGATTAGCTGACGAGTGCTGGGAGAAGAGCAGCACTGCTCAGTGGATTTCCCCACTGCAGCTCCCACATGAGCAGGAGTAGCAAGAATCTTATCGGCAGCAGAGCCCAGTCGGAGATAGTGCACAGTTGCAGGTTCTCCCATCATTTCCCTTTCTCACTGGCTTGCCAAAAAGGCATTCCCAACTTGCAAAAACACTTCAAAAAATACCTTTGGCAAGCCAGATTGAGAAAAGGGGGACCGCTGTCACTCTCCACCCCATGGCTAGCAAAAGGCTGCTTTTCTTTCCTGCCACTGACACATGAGTAAACAGCACAAGGGACAAGGACCAGAAGGGGAATCAATTGAGCCATTCTGCTTTCTGTGGCACTTCCCTGTTGTTTACTCACAAGTAGCAGCATGATTCTGATCCCAAAGAAGGGCAATGCCAAAGTATGTTCAAACTACCACACCATTGCACTCATTTCACATGCTAGCAGAGTTATGCTCAAAATCCTACAAGCTAGGCTCCAGCAGTATGTGGACTGAGAACTACCAGAAGTACAGGCAGGGTTTCGAAGAGGGAGAAGAACTAGAGATCAAATTGCCAACATACGCTGGATCATGGAGAAAGCTAGGTAGTTCCAGAAAAACATCTACTTCTGCTTCACTGACTATGCTAAAGCCTTTGATTATGTTGATCACAACAAATTGCGGCAAGTTCTTCAAGAGATGGGAGTACCAGACCATCTTATTTCTCTCTTGAGAAACCTTTACCCGGGTCAAGAAGCATCAGTGGGAACTGGACATGGAACCACTGATTGGTTCAAAATGTGAAAGGAGTTTGGCAAGGCTGTATGCTGTCACCCTGCCTATTTAACTTATATGCAGAGCACATCATGAGAAAGGTGGGGCTAGATGAATCACCAGTTGGAATTAAGATTGCTGGGGAAAAGAACCACCTCAGATATGCAGATGATACCACTCTCATGGCAGAAAGTGAAGAGAAACTAAAGAGCCTCTTGATGCGGGTGAAGGAGGAGAGTGCAAAAGTTGGCTTGAAACTCAACATTACGAAAACTAAGATCATGGCATCCAGTCCTCTCACTTCCTGACAAATAGATGGGGAAGAAATGGAGGTAGTGACAGATTTTATTCTCCTCGGCTCCAAGATCACCGCAGATGGGGACTGCAGCCAAGAAATTAAAGGACGCTCCTTGGGAGGAAAGCTATGGCAAATCCAAACAGCATACTAAAAAGCAGAGACATCACCCTGCCGACAAAAGTGCATATAGTCAAGGCTATGGTTTTCCCATTTGCAATGTATGGCTGTGAAAGCTGGACCATAAGGAAGGCTGAGCGCCAAAGAATTGAGGCCTTTGAATTGTGGTGCTGGTGGAGACTCCTGCGCGTCCCCTGGTCAGCAAGGTGATCAAACCGGTCAGTCCTTGAGGAGATCAACCCTGACTGCCCTTTAGAAGGCCAGACCCTGAAGATGAAACTCAAATACTTTGGCCACTTAATGAGAAGGAAGGACTCCCTGGAGAAGAGTAATGCTAGGAACAATAGATGGCAAAAGAAGAAGGGAACGACAGAGAATGAGGTGGCTAGATGGAGTCACTGAAGCAGTTGGTGTCAGCTTACGTAAGTGGACTCTGGGAGATGGTGGAGGACAGGAAGGCCTGGAGGAATGTTGTCCATAGGATTGTGATGTGTCGGACACGACTTCACGACTAACAACAACAACAAAAGCAGCATGATACACTTTGTTCTGGCATGTGGCAAAGGACAGAGGGTAGTCAAGTCAGCAGAACTGTCCAGTGGGTTTCTCTCCCTGAACATAGATCGGCCTGCCCCTCTTGCTGTTCCTTCTGGGATATGTGGAGAGGGTCCCTAAACAGCTCCTTGTCCTTTCAGTTGCACTTCATGTCTGGCAGAAATTGCTTGGCAGCCCCACTCACAAAGGTCTTGTATAAGTGCAAACCACACATTGAACATCCTATGTGGTTTGATCCTAATTTTCCATTATGCCTAAGCATAACATTCTTCTTTCATCCAGAAATCACTCCCATTAAAAGGGAGACAGCTGTCCCATTGTTTTTGTTGTATATGAAATGGCTGAGGGAAAAAGAAATGATAACACAAAGAGAAAGTCAGGCAAATAGGGCATTGAAAAAGTAAGTCCTATAGTCTATGTTGGTGGCCCTTAAAAGTTTGGAGAGTACTGGCTTAAACTCACCTTTTTAAGAAAAATAAATCCAATAGCATGCCCTCACATTGTTCCTTGATTCCATGCTAGCTGGGCTTGTGACTTCAGTTCCCATAATTTATTGTTCTATCAGCCGTGCAAACCATAACACTGGCAACAATGATCCTGATGCAAAGCAAAGTTGTAGCAGCTGTATCCTGTTATGAGGAAAGACCAGACAGCAAATACATTTGGTATGGTCAAATAAGTACCAGGGGTAAAAATCAACACACACACACACACACACACACACACACACACACACACTTTGGTAGTGTAGGGTACAGCTATAGAATTAAAAGGGGAAAAAATCAGACCTCACACACTTGGACAAAGACAGAAGCAGAGGAGATGTATTCTCCTCAGGTTTGGTCTCCAGCATAACAAAGCTAAATTGCTCATGATTACTTCTGATTGCTAGCATTTTGGGATAGATTGAGAATAGGGCTGAACATGGGAGGGATCCTACTTTCTCTGCTCTCAGAAGACTGTCACGCTAAATGATAAAATTGATATAAAGAGTGCTGCTCTCAGAGGGGGAAGCAGAAATGGCTTTATTGCTTTTCTTATTCCTTTCCAGCTGATTACTTAGCATATCAGCAAGGGGGTTGTTTTTTGCTCCATCACACCCCAGACGGAAATGCACATCAGACAGGAAAAGTGGACACAACCTCATTGAGCTTTGTTCAGTGTTCATCTGTGAATGAGACATGAATTCTATTTTAGATGTCCGTTGAGTCTGCCTATGTAGTGTGTGTATTCTTCATAGAGAATTACAGTAGTGGAACATGAGCACAGGAGATGCTTGTGTGACAAGCTCTTGCAACACAAGGCAGGCTCTCTCATGGCTGTGTCAGTGATAGACTGCATCATTCCAAAGCTAGTTGAGTGCAAGCCTGAAATGTCTGTCTAAAGGTGAAGACTGGAACAGGGTTGTGTGTTAGGGAGCAAGGCTGTCAGGTAATTAGGGAAGCTCGCATACTAAAAAGCAAGGAGCTTCAGGAAGAGACACCCAAAGCAAGATTAGGAAGGCCATGTGATTTTTGCAAGGCTCAGCAGGGGGTTTCCCCGCTCTGATTTTTCTGGGAACTCATCCAAAGTATTAATAGGGGACACTGGGTGCCCCAAAACAAGCTTCATGGCACCATCATTCCCAGAATTTTACAGAGGTTCTCCATGATGCCATCTTGCTTTCATGACCATCCCATTTTTCCAGTCATTTTTTCCACCTTTTCTCTTATAGCAGAAAACCATCGGGGGAAAAGATGGAATAGCCGCATGATGTCTTCTGATCAGTATTGCAAGAAGCCCTTTGTTTGAAAGTACCCAGTGTGGTCAGGAAAATGCCTTCTCTTTCACCCCTTATGTATTCCTATTTAATCGTTAGAAGTCTAGGTTGTTTGCATTCTACTTAGGCTGCTTGGGAATTCATACAGATTACATTAGTTTTTACAGTCTTGCATGACCTTTGTAGATAGATACTGTGTAATCCAAAGCCAAAGCCACTAATGTACAATTCGGTAAGCCCATGCTGATAGGCTTACCTATCGAGGTTTGCGTGTATTTTCCCGCACTTGCAGTGTGCATTTGGGATGTATCCAGATAGAGATCTGTTCAAGGTCACATAAGAGTCTGCAGCAGAGATGGCAGTTTTGAAGCACAAGAAACTCTGAAGTTTCCAATTTTGATGTCTTGCTTACAGACAAGTCCAACTTTGTGTATTTTTCTGCACTGTGTTCTCTCACAAAAATTACTGAAGTTATGTTTAGTTATTGCAATGAGAAGATATCATTTCTTCTCATGTATGGTAAGCAGTTGCTACTTAAAAGAACATTTTGCTCTGCTTAAGGAGAGTTTTATGCTTTAAAAATGTTAACATGGGCAAAATAAAAACAGAAAGCCATTGTTCTAATTCACTGTAGGCTCTGAATTCACAGGGAATAAAGTTCTAGTTTTCCAAGTATACAATAAGAAGACTTTCCATCAAAGATTTTTCACAGAGCATAAACATTTTTTAAATAAAGATAATTATTTTCATGGAAATGTATACATTTTTTGTTTATACTGACACATATTTTCCAAGAACTTCCCAGCAAATGTGCTTTGCGGATCACTGGAGAGTTACAGTTTCTTTGAAGTTCTCAAACTTCAAGTGAAAACTCTTAGCTAGGCAAGAATGTATGCTTATTCTTATTCATATAGATTTTAATGTCCAAGTACTTTAATTTGTATGAACTGAGTAGTTTTGAAGAGCAACTGGGTGGGCTTTCGTTATAGGTTTAAGAGATTCAATGCTGCCCTCTGGTGACTGACAGAAGCATCTAAATTGTTCAGCTATTTGGAGTAGGCCGCATGGTACCCTGTACATGTTTCATCCTACAGTTCCCATCAGCATCAGCCAGTCAGTATTACTAATGCTAAAGTGCTATGGGAGTTGTACTCCAAAACAACTGGAAAGCACCATAATGGTTACCCTGATCTAGATTGTGCAGGAAATGGACACATAGCCATTTGTTAAATAGTGCCAATTACTTACCACTCTGGTGACTTTTCAAATGCTATGGTTTTGCACTTTTCAAACATTACAGACTGAGGTTGGAAATTCACCACTGTTGTCACTAAACTTCTCATCTGGGGAACACTTGAGACTGAGCATGTTACCTTAGCAACCTTTTCAATAGCCCTGCAGAGCAAAACAAAATTCTTAGCCACATATTGAAGGGTGGTGGCAACAGAAGCCTGATCCAGGACCACCTGCTGTTATTGTGGTCCATATGGGAATTTGAAAAGTATTTCCACGTAAGCTTTCACAGTCACTTATGCTACATTTATCCCACTTACTTATCTTTGAAGGTACAGAGGTGTATGTAACCTGTCACTTCTAAGGAAGATCAAGAACAGGTTATTTGGATGAGTGGTACTATAACCTTTGCAAATGTTTTCAGCAGAAATCAGCCAATCTAATATATCTGGATTAGAGCCATTACTGCTACATTATCCCAATTTGGAATTAATATCCAAATGTTGCATTTGTGGCCAAGTGCTCCAGAAGAATTTTCCTATCACTACTAGCAGATACCCAGGAGGTTACAGGCCTTGCTGTGCCTTCTCCAACCTGCACCATCCATGGTTCCATTGCATGGTTCCTGATCTGGGACAGGAAAATGAGCATTTGCTCTGACCGGTGGTGAAAGTGGCTGAGTGATGAAAATAGGGTGGGAGGGGCAATGACATTGAAGACTTCACTGGGTTTGTGTTCTGGTGATTCTAAACTGTTCTATCAAAGAACTTAGCAGGCACACAGTTGAGTCCTGGTAAGCATTCAGGTGAATAGAAAAAAAGATGGCTGCAAGATTTGTTACTTTATTTTTTAAACGGCATTGTATTTAATAATAATAAATAAATAATAAATGTGTATGCATATTTGTTATTGTATTGTATTTGATACTTGCATTATAGTCGAATTCATTGGCTTTTATGCTGAATTTTAGTGTTAACTGCCTTGGCTTAACAAAACAAATAAGAAGCTGAAGGAATAAATAAAGAACTAAATAAAACAAGCCAGAATCAAGATCCTGAAATTCTCAGTGATGAATCTTGTAACCTCTGACGATGCAGGTCTCTTCATTGGCATGACAGAGTAAGGCCTCCCTAAATTGCCTTAGGCCAGCCCTCTCTCACCTGGTGCTTTCTGCAGTTGTGTTGAACTGTAATCCAACATATCTGGAGGTCAGAAAGCTGGGAAAGGCTGCTTTAAACCCTGCGTTGACCTGCTTTCTCCACAATGCTACTGAGAGCCACCTTTAAACATTACCGACATTTTAGCAGAACTTACGTAGAACAACATTATTTTCATGCTGTAGATTCTGGGGCTGAGGCTGAGAGAGAGGCCCCTAGGCAGTTCTTGTTGGGCATGATATTTTGACTATGAACGTGTTTCACCTCTTCACCTCATAGTCATTATGCAACAATGTCTCTTTCCATGGGCCAAGTGCAGGATTGCATCAGGAGTTGTGTGCAGTGATGTAGAACTCCACAGATTCACTACCCCACTGACTGTGGTTTAGCTATTTTCATTTACATCCACAGTCAGGGGTCATTTCTCTCTTTAATTATTTTCCCCCAAAAGCCATTTCAAAAGCAATTACTCCCAGGCTGCAATGTAGCTGTTTCTTAAGAAGCAAAGCAGCACAATTGTCAAGGACAGGGAATGGGAAAAAAGAAAAGCATCCCAGCCTAAAATATTTATGGAGCCATATATCAACCTGTGAAAATAAAACAAGCATTAATGTATTTCATATTGCAGAGGACTTACACATTCAGCAATGCTGAATGATTATGTCTTCAGGGACACACATATCTTTCTAACAGTCATAACACAATCACCAAAACAAAAGACCAAAGAATTCCCTTTTCTCTCTGTCTCAGCACTGCAGATTTTACTGAGCACATTTGTTCCATGTAATAATAATAATATCTTAGAAGTTTGTTGACTGAAATTTCTTTGCTAAGTTTATGGAATTTTTGTGTTTCCCTTCCAGGTTCTACATTGAGAGCATATCCTACCTAAAGGATAATGCTACCATTGAATTGTTTTTCTTGAATGCAAAGTCCTGCATTTACAAGGTATGGCCTTGCTTTGACTTCCTCTTGGTGTTGCCATTGAGCAAGTTTGTGTTCCATTTGTCCAGAGGTTCTGTGACATTTGCCCTTGTATGTATGTAGCCCCATTCAGTGTTCCTAATTGTAGTGGGGGGATCATTATCACACCACACTAGCACATGATTAGGATTCATGGCACTTGGATATGGCATCTATGCATTTCAAAATCCCATGACTGCTATCTGTCTAATTCAAGAGGAAAAAAAGTCAGTGCCCACCAGATGTTTGGGACTACAATTCCCACAAGCTTCAGCCAGCCTGACGAATGTCAGGGATTATGGAATTTGTAGTCCTGAAGCTGATCCATCCTAACCTAAGCAAATTAAGCTAATTTGACAGCAAATTATAGGGTCAGCTTTCCCTGATGAATGTGTGGCCTCATTCTGCTCAGAAATGCAAGGAGCAACACACACTCATGAGAACAAATATAGCATCGAAAAACTTTGAGTTAGAAGTTTCAGAAAAGTTGCTTTTTCCAAGCAAGGAAAAATACCATCACCTTGGATTACCAGGTGGAAAGCATACTCTAGATCATGCAGGCTAACCTATAAGAAGCATCATGTGGGACTGGGAAGAGGATAATTTGCATGAAAGCAGAGATATGGACTCTGTAACCTTCAAGATCCATAGCGTGCTGAGTTCATGCATGAATAATATTTTTCCTGTTCAAAGTGGTATCAATAGGGTGCTAAATAGCACTCTAGCACTCACCTAAAGTAAAGCAGGATTGATAGAATGGCTTTAAAAATATGCTCCAGAAGAGGGCACCCTTGTAGCTGAATCAGATGGGAGGAAGAGTGCTGTTGATCCCAGCTGGTTACAGAGAGGCATACAAGTTTGTTGAAAATGTGCCATGGGCACCAGAACAAAAACAGTTAGATGCAATGCTGAAGAAATGGCATCTGTCCAAGTTGTTTGGCCTTCTGGGGTTTTGAAAAAAAGACACTGTTGCTGGTTACTTAAAACAAAATAATCTCAAGTGCAGAACACTGTGTAACACACTGGGAGATGAACAGCTCCCTGGCTTGCAGCAAGAAGACTGAATGCTGTGTTAGATCTAAATTACGTAAGGATGTGCAGCTGCTCTATACTGTATGATGAAATAAATCCCTTTCGAGAAAGGAAAATACCATAAAGGGAAAGATCTTACAGTGCCTCTGGGAACACTCCAGGCACATACTGTTTCCCATCACTTGATTCTGCTGCTATCTGAATATGTGAATTCATTCCACTGAAAAACATGGCTTATGAGCTGATATGGGAGCTCTGTTTCTCATGTAAGACCATCATGTGATTGGCTTTCCACATATCCAGATCAGGATGTAAGAATTTAGGAAGATGACTTATTCTGGGTCAGACCATGAACGCTTCTGGTTTAGTATGGTCAACCCTGAGAGGCGATGGTTGTCCCGGACTTGCGACAGGATTGCTTCCTAGTCCTACCTGGAGAAGCTGGGGACTGAGCATGGATCTTCTTGCATGCCATGCAGAGGTTCTCCCACTGAGCTACAGTTCCTCCACATGATCTTGCCATGATTGTTTAATGGCCGCGGAGATGCATGAAACAACTTTTGGTAAAAAAAAAAAATCAGGGCCAGTTCACTCTTGCATAAACTCACTATGGTGCATGCAGTGCCAGCCTGCACCCCTGTCTGCATAAAAGGTAATGTGGGACACAAACTTGATCTTCATGGATTTCCCTATGTCTGTTTGAGAGAACTGGGTCTCTGCTGGACCTTATGGTACTTGCCTTGGACAACCATTACACTTACATTAGTCCCCACTCTGGCATGGAGCTCACTGGCTGACTTTGGGCCACTCACATGGTTGTTGTTATGAGGATAAAATGAGAAGAGAACCTTGTAAACCACCATGGCTTCCTTGCAAGAGGAAGAAGGTGACATATAAATGGAGTGTAATAATATTATTATTATATTGAATTAGAAGCAAGTTTAGCGTATTTAAATGCCACATCCTCTTTTAAAGATCCAAAAGTGGTTTACAATAAATTATAAAATGATACATCATTATAAAAGTATATTGACATGGGAAGGCTTGCATACTTAGACAAGTTAAAGGTTGGGGGAAAGCTAGGATAAACGAGTAAGTTTTAATCGTTGTTGCTGCTGTTAGTCGCGAAGTCGTGTCCGACCCATCACGACCCCATGGACAACATTCCTCCAGGCCTTCCTGTCCTCCACCATCCCCCGGAGTCCACTTACGTAAGCTTACACCAACTGCTTCAGTGACTCCATGTAGCCACCTCATTTTCTGCCGTCCCCTTCTTCTTTTGCCATCTATTGTTCCCAGCATTAGGCTCTTCTCCAGGGAGTCCTTCCTTCTCATTGGGTGGCCAAAGTATTTATTTGAGTTTCATCTTCAGTATCTGGCCTTCTAAAGAGCAGTCAAGGTTGATCTCCTCTAGGACTGACAGGTTTGATTGCCTTGCAGTCCAAGGAACTCGCAGGAGTCTCCTCCAGCACCACAATACAAAGACCTCAGTTCTTCGACACTCAGCCTTCCTTATGGTCCAGCCTTCATAGCCATACATTGCAACTGGGAAAACCATAGCCTTGACTATTTGCACTTTTGTTGGCAGGGTGATGTCTCTGCTTTTTAGTATGCTGTCTAGATTTGCCATAGCTTTCCTCCCCAGAAGCAACCATCTTTTAATTTCTTGGCTGCAGTCCCCATCTGCGGTGATCTTGGAGCCTAGGAAAATAAAATCTGTCACTACCTCCATTTCTTCCTCATCTATTTGCCAGGAAGTGAGAGAACCGAATGCCATGATCATCGTTTTCTTGATGTTGAGTTTCAAGCCAACTTTTGTGCTCCCCTCCTTCACCTGCATCAAGAGGCTCTTTAGTTCCTCATCACTTTCTGCCATGGGAATGGTATCATCTGCATATCTGAGGTTGTTGATATTTCTCCCAGCAATTGTAATTCCAACTGGTGATTCATCTAGCCCTGCCTTTCTCGTGATGTGCTCTGCATATAAGTTAAATAGGTAGGGCGACAGTATACAGCCTTGCCAAACTCCTTTCTCAATTTTGAACCAATCAGTGGTCCCATGTCCAGTTCTCACTGTTGCTTCTTGACCCGCATATAGGTTTCTCGAGAGAGAAATAAGATGGTCTGGTACTCCCATCTCTTGAAGAACTTGCCGCAGTTTGTTGTGATCCACATAATCAAAGGCTTTAGCATAGTCAGTTAAGCAGAAGTAGATGTTTTTCTGGTACTCCCTAGCTTTCTCCATGATCCAGCGTATGTTGGCAATTTGATCTCTAGTTCCTCTCCCTCTTCGAAACCCTGCCTGTACTTCTGGTAGTTCTCGGTCCACATACTGCTGAAACCTAGCTTGTAGGATTTTGAGCATAACTTTGCTAGCATGTGAAATGAGTGTAATGGTGCAGTAATTTGAACATTCTTTGGCATTGCCCTTCTTTGGGATCGGAATGTAAACTGTCCTTTTCCAATCCTGTGGCCACTGTTGAGTTTTCCAAATTTGCTGGCATATTGAGTGTAGCACTTTTACTGCATCGTCTTTTAAGATTTTGAATAGTTCAGCTGGAATACTTTCACCTCCACTAGCTTGGTTGTTGCTCAGACTTCCTAAGGCTCATTTGACTTCACATTCCAGGATGTCTGGCTTGAGGTCAGTGACCACCCCATCATGGTTATCAGGGCCATTAAGCTTTCTTGTATAGTTCTTCTGTATAATCTTGCCACCTCTTCATAATCTCTTCTGCCTCTGTTAGGTCTCTGCCATTTTGGTCCTTTATCAAGCCCATCTTTGCATGAAACATTCCCTTCATATCTCCAGTTTTCTTGAAGAGATCTCTGGTCCTCTCTATTCTATTGTTTTCTTCTATTTCTTTGCACTGTTAATTTAAGAAGGCAGTCTTATCTCTTCTAGCTCTTCTAGCTAGTCTGGAATTCTGCATTCAATTGGCTGTATCTTTTTCTTTCTCCCTTGCCTTTTGCTTCCTTTCTTTCCTCAGCTATTTGTAATGCTTTCTCAGACAGCCATTTTGCTTTCTTGCATTTCTTTTTCTTTGGGATGGTTTTAGTTGCTACCTCTTGTACAGTGTTGCGAACCTCCATCCATAGTTCTTCAGGCACTCCATCAGATCTAATTCCTTAAATCTATTTGTCACCTCTACTGTATATTCTTCAGGAATATGGTTCAGTTCATACCTGAGTGGCCTAGAACTTTTCCCTACTTTCTTCAATTTAAGCCTGAATTTTGCAACAAGAAGCTCATGATCTGAGCCACAGTCAGCTCCTGGTCTAGTTTTTACTGACTGTATAGAGCTTCTCCGTCTTTATTAACCATCATTAGAAGCCAATTATTGTTGGTGCCTGAGCTGTCACAGAGGGGAGAGTGAGGATGTCCCCTGAGAGAAGGCCCATGGCTGTGTTGATGCCAGAAGGGACTCTCCAGAATATGACTTGGACAGCAAGGCCTCTTGTGAAGATTCTCGTGGGTGTAACTTGGTCTGTGAAGATGATCTGCAAGCAGATGAATACATGAACTGGCCAGCTTGATGTAGCTAGCCGATGTGGTGCAGCACTTATGTTTATTTTCTCTTGTTGTGCTTTTAATGGTTTTTAATATTTATGGATTGATTTGTTTTTAATGCTGTTTTAATTAAGATTCTGTTTATAATCTATTCTCGTATGATTGTTGGCCCCCTGGAGCACTGCTTTGGCAGAAAAGCAGAATATGCATTTAATTAAGAAATAATAAATAAATGTTTAGAAGAGGAGGAGGAGAGGTGGACAGCCTTTTGAATGCTTTGGTATGCTTATAGTAAGTTACAAGATTGGGACTCAACACACCCTGCTTCAGGCCAAATTTAATGAAGAAAGTGCTAGAATGGAGAATTTTACATCTGCTATTTCAATCAAATGACTGCTGGTGCTAGGCTTATGAACTGTTATGGATCATTTGAGAAAAGCTGGCCCATGCTGTATGAAGGCCAAACTAGACAATATGTGGGTACTTTTGGGCGGTATATCAATGAATCGAACAAACAAACATGCCCTA
The DNA here is from genome assembly GCF_004798865.1 of Varanus komodoensis. Classification (NCBI taxonomy): domain Eukaryota; kingdom Metazoa; phylum Chordata; class Lepidosauria; order Squamata; family Varanidae; genus Varanus; species Varanus komodoensis. The sequence continues at coordinate 15,339,357 of NW_025335409.1, read as the reverse complement.
GTTTAACTTTCAGAAGCCCAGCTGCAGGGCTGGCAGATAAAGATTTGGAACTACAACAAGTGAAAAGAGGTTCAGCCCTTCACTCTCACTACAGCCCCAACAGAAAATCCCACTCCCAGCAGTTACTTGTTCCAGAGGGAAGCTACTTTTGATACCACTTCCAGGGATGGGAAGTCTGTATGGTTTGTACCACTTCGGCCTACAAGAGGGGGCTCCCAAGGCTGGATACTGCTCCATACAAAGAAGTCCCATACCTGTAGAATACGCTAGTCCAGAATCCTTTCTCTTAATATTGAGCTCTGTATATGCAGGGATTTTATTTTATTTTATTTTATGGAAGAATATTCATTTGAGTGTACCCTCCCTTTGCAGTCTGGAGTGGTGCAGCCCAGGCACATGTCTACCATCCAAATGGGAATCAGGTTGGAGTTGTAAGCTGGAATTCAAGTGGCTGGAATTTTCCCTAATCTTCTCACAGAGGAAGCAAGAGTTGCTTTGAAGAGGATTGACTTCTGGGCTCATAGAAGAAATAGGGAAGCAGTTCAGATTTCAGGAAAGAGATTTCTGTATGAAAGGTGGGGGTGGGGAGAACAAGATTTCAATGAGATTTTAAAGTTTGTGATGTGATATATTCAATTAATGTAATTTAAGAGAATGGGTATTGTTTAGTTTTGATGCCTCATATTAATTATATCAGTGCTATTAGAATAGACACAACTGCACTTACTGGTACCTTTGCAATGTAAGCTTACAACAGAGGATTGTTTCACTGTCTGTATACTAACCTTCCCTGACCTGGTGCCCTCCAGGTGCTTTGAACATCAACTCTCAGCATAACTGACTAGAACCAAAGGGAGTTGAAATCCAAAACATCTGGGGAATAGCAGGTAGGGGAAGGCTGGTCTCTGCAAATAAGCCCTGAGTTAGTCAGAAATATAGGCCCTCCTGAGGAAAACTCAAATGTGGACTAAAACACAGGGAGGATCCATACCCATAACACATTAACTCATGGCAAAAGGTCGGAATGAGAACCCAGGTGTAGATAGGATGCCTTTCCTTCCACCAGTCTCTGAAATGAACAGACTGTTACATTCACCATTAAAGCAAATCTGTCTGGGGTCTCTTTAAAAATGTCACCTTTCTTCTTTGCTGTAGAGCACAGGTTGCTTCACCTAAGTGCCCAGGGCCTTTTCCATTTTCATGTGATCTATGTTTATGGACACCCCCCCCCCCCATTGTGTGTGCCATTTTCAGCAAAGAGGCATTTTTCAGTAAATGGGTGGCTTTGTAGTTAAAAGTAAGCTGGAGGTGGGGCAGCATTGAATTTGATTCCCTTCATTGTCCCGCAGTCCCCTAGCATGCCTGGAGGGGAGAAAGAGTTTGGTTAATTTACTCAGTGTCTTTGCTCTGCTGTGGGAACTATCTGATTTCCTTTCTCCCAAGGTGTTTATGAATGGTCTGTCTTGTATTACACTCATTAACTCTGCCTGAAATACAAATTAATAACATGCCCTTATCTGTCTGAACTGTTAGCCCTTCTAACATCGCAAATCACATTCCAATCACTATGCAGAGGGACAGAGAAGGAAGAGTAGTTGCTCTCATAGTAGGTCCTGGTACAAATCTGATCACTTCTTAAATTCATGGGATACACCTAGCCAGACCTCTCTAAAGTACCATATCAATGCATGTTCCACTAGCACTACCAACATCACCATCTTTCTTCAGCTGAGACTACTTTATGGTACTTTGCTAGGTTTTACACTGGAATTGCTAGCTGTTTGCATGGCACTTGAGCTTCAGCAAAGTGACAATTCATTCATTTTTAGTTGTAACCCTTTCAGAATAGTAATCCAAGGCAGACAAAAAAAAAAAAAAAACAATCAAGTTACAGAATTTAACAGGATTCAGTGTTTGCTTTTTGCAGTCTGAGGTAGGAATTTCCAGAAGGCAGCCATTTCTGCATTTAGCTGATCATAGTGAACCAAGGAAATTTGGAAAGAAATTATGAGTAGGCCATAGTTATGCCTATGTAATTTGCCCTATGGACAATGGTTACCAGTGTGTTATGCAGGCTGTATGCAGTTATGCCATGTTCAAAACTGTTCTTTAATGGATTGTTGTTATCTTTATTTTAGTGATGAAGAATGGGAGGTTGAGAGAGAATAATTTGTCCAGTACCACTGTAATAATTGACTTCAGCTAGGATTTGAATGCAAGGGCTTGCGAACCTTTCTCAAACCAAGGTCCACATTTCATGGTGATCTTGTGTCAGTGGTGGGTGGGGCCACTCCCAGCATATTTTGTTTTAAAGCTCTTTCTGCCACTTATTAAGCCTTAGGAGAAGCATTTCAAGTTTTTAGAATGAGGGAAAACACTCAATAAAAGCTGGGAAGCTACCTGGAGTTCTAGTATTTCCCATCTGGGAAATACTAGAAGTCCAGATTGTGACCCCAGGCAAGCCAGATTTGGCCCTCAGAATGGAGCACAATTTGAGTGTAACGTTGGGCATTTCAAATGCAGAAAGATGTGCCTTGTCTTCCACTGCTTGGTCCAGAGCTGAGACTGCCCATTTGCTCTTGCTCTAGGGACACCAATTGTTTGTATTCAGCTTCAAGGTGTGTATATCATTGTTTGAGAGAGTCTTTAGACATTTGAAACAAAAGAGGGGAAAAGCAGTTTAAGGGTGCAATCCTAGACATGTTTAGACAGAACCAAGTCCTAAAACTCTCAGCATTCCCCAACCAGCCATGTAAATACAAAGCTGTGCATCTCACACACTCAGAGATGAATGTTCACATGACATCATGGTGGACTTTTTAATTCATGGTGAATTATTTACTCCATGGTAAGGCTGCAGTGTGTCAGGATTTCAGACCACTCAACAGTTTATTCACAGCAAACGGAAATTCCTAAATTACAAAGCACTGAACATACACAGAGTGTTTTCTGGAGTTGGAGTCATATTCTCCTTTGCAGGGGTGAGGAAGGAGGCTTTGAATGGGCAATATGCAGAAGCATGAAATTATAATACAGAAACATCACAAAATCATCAGAGACATCAGGAAAACAGATAAAAATAAAACAATCACGTTACAGAATTTAACAGGATTCAATGTTTGCTTTTTCAGTCTGAGGTAGGAATTTCCAGAAGACAGTGGGGAGCTGGCCCAGTATTTGAATATTCAGACCCCTCCTGTCAGCTGTGCTCTGCATTTGAGAGCGATTAACCAGCCAGTGAATCATTCACATGTCCTGGCGCTCTGGGGCTCATAGAAGTAACCTGAATGGGAAGAAGCCCTACAGATTGGGGGGGGGGGGGGGTGAAGGGAGACAGGCAAAGCTTTCTATATTCCAAAATATAAAACTTATAACTTTTAATAGGGCAACTCCAGCAGGTGCACTTGGGGTGCATGTAGCCACCATGTTGAATATACAGCTCCTTCACATAACTCGTGCATAGTTTTAGAGTTAAATAACATCATGATCCACAGCATGTTGCAGCAAACCTAATCATTCACACAAAGTTGAAAATGCCTTGAAAAGGGAATCATGAGTATGTTGATCATGTGCCTACGCATTCTTGCAAACAAGTTTTACAGGTTCCCAGCAACTCCCACTTTGCCAAAGAAAACAATAGGACAAAAGAAATAAGGGTAAACCATGGCAAATGCAGCTTTTGTCAAACTATCTTCAATATTCTGAAAAAATGGTCTTCCTCGGAAGCTAGCCAATGAAAAATGCTTAAGCATTTTGTGAAGCAAATCGGTAACAAGTGCCAACTTGTAGCTTGGAGCCTGAATTCCTATAGGAAGAGGGTAAAATTCAAGCCCCTGCTGGGATGTCTCTGCTCTCTGCCCACAGGACGCTCATGCACACGGAGAACCCACAGATCAAGAGAGCTCCTAATGAAATGGCTGCTTCATCTCTCATGGCTGAGCGCAGGGATATTTAATTAGTATATCAGTAGGGGAGCTGGCTCAGGCATACAGCCAATGGGACTAATGAACAAACATTGCTGTGGTTGTCCATATAGAGGGCTTTGCTGAATAAAAAGAATAGGGCAAAAAGAACAAGAAACAGCTTGGTCTGATTCAGCAGGAATGCCTTACCTCTCTTCACAAGACAGAGATATGCTCACTCAGCGCATTGGTGATCACATGGTGAGCTCTGTGTTGGTTTCCAGAGAAAGCACCTTTGGGAGTCGTTCCAGGAAAAGGCTTAGGCTGGGGGTGGGGGGGATCTTTGTTTTTTGTTTTTTCAAGCTGAAGATTAATATGTGACTGTTCAGTGTAAAGCCACTATACTTTTATTGTATGTTTTTGTTCTTGTTTTTGTTGTAAGCTCCTTCAGGAGCTTCATGTGAATGGCAGACAGTTGAAGCATACATTAATAACTTCAAGTAAGGAAGTTCTTGCCTAACTCTCCCAAACTTTTTAAGTCTAATTTTTCTTGATTCCCCATTCCTTTGTGTAGTAAAACCTAGAGACACCCTTGACAGGCCCTATAATTCTCTCTTCCTCTTTGTTATTCTTTCTGGTAAAAAGCCCTTCTTGGAACCCCCCCCCCCCCCACTGCAAGAACTCCTTGGTCAGTGTCAGCCAAAATTCTGATATGTATGGCATGCTACTTTTCTGAGTTAAAAGTGAAGACATACTTGACTATTCAACTCTATTCACTTATGGCTCTAGAGATGTGTATTGTGAAAGAGTGCTTGAGGTAGGACAGTATTTTAGCATGCTGGTTTGATACAGCCCCAGAAGGCTACAAAAGCACCTGGATTAGTTCCGTTGTTTAATATTTGCCAGGGGCAGACTCAGTACCTTTATTATGCCTTGTGAAATGAGGCATGTCATTTTCTGAATGGTGCCTGTTATTGCATTTATCTAAATTTAGATCTCTGAAGTTTTGTGCCATTTTTCTTTCCGTATGAATTAGAGCCATTCAAACAGGTTGAAATATGAAAGGCCAGCAGAGGCATGCAAAATAACAATTCAGAGGTTAGATGCCTTTGTCAGGGGAACTGGAAGATGCTTTAGCCCAGTCTTACAACTGGCATACCGAACCAAGAACAAGAAAATGCTCAACTATACAAGAGAAAGAGGCCAGTTTATAAACATATTGTGGGACAGTGGTGAATGCTGTAATGCACTAAGGGATTTTGGGTGGCAATGATGATGATGGCAGGGTTTTCTTGAGTTGACCAAATGTCACTGTGGGGCAAAAGAGGCAGAAGTGTCCGTAGTTACCATTGGCTGAGCTGAGAATTGGCCACTGACTGAGTCACAGGTGCCTTTGGAAACAGAAAGGAGGAGGACAAGCAGGGCCTATGGAAGAGACAGCAACATGAGAAAAGGCAGCAGGCCAAGAGGAGGAGGTTTTGGAAGAGGGTGGTGCAGGGAATTAAGCATACAAAAGAAAGCCAGAGTGAGAAACAAGAACGAGAGGAAGATAACCACAACAGAGGAAGATAAATGGGCTGAGCTGAGAAGGGTATGTGTTCAAAAGTTCAGGGGTCAAGAGAGTACAAGGCACATCTGATGAGCCAAATCTCTGGCTGTAGACCTTTAGACTCCATGTGTTATGAGGAAAGGAACAGCTAGAATGTAGCACACTTCTTAGATACTAGACCCGCCTTCCCCAACCAGCTGTGTTCCAGATGTTTTAAACTTCAACTCCCAGCATTCCAAACCATTGGTCATACTGACTGGGGTTGATAGGAGTTGATATCCAGAAGGCTGCATTACAACAGTGATGTAAGCACTTTGTGTGTGGCATTAAGGCATGGGTGGTTGGTGTGTAGAGGGCCTGAGCCATAACAATCTATGCTGAATCATCAGACTGGCTTTCATCCAATATGAGCAGTGGTCCGAAAAATGCTTATATAGCATCAGTGCACCATTTTGGGCAAAACCTGAGCTGTAAATCAAAGCTCTGTTAAACTTATAGTAATTTCAACTTGTCTCTCATAGTTTTATGGAAGGTTTTACTAGCTGCCAGAAGAATGATCTGAGCAGTTTCAAGACACTCTAAATATAATCTCCTAAGGGGGGAAATGTATCAGCCACATTTTCAGCATTGAACCACCATTCTGCGCATTGTGATGAAAATTCAATCCAAACTCTGTGCCCTGGCCTACTCTTCTGGGTCAATAATTTTATACACTAGCATGACATTTGTGTCATTTGCTAGGAGTTGATTTTGTCAGCTGCATTTTGTCTCTGTTGGGGTAGAGGGTGTCAGCCTCAATTTTCCTTTCCTTGTTTGTTGCTTAGTAAAAGGGTGCCTAAAAGGCATACACATACAAGTACACAGATGTGCACAAACACAGAGAGTTTTACATGGGAATGAATTGAAATGAATAGGAGACGTGCTACTTTGTTCTCATATAGCTCCCATTGACTTTAGGGGGTTGTGCAGGAGGACAGCCAAATAGATCTATTCACTTCCTCATTCTGCCATCTGAAGTGCAAGTCATATCTTGCTTATCGCACACAAATTTTGGAACGATGTTGCTTAAAGAGCAGCATCTTCTTCCTAAAATATGAGTGCAATCAGCATTTTGTTTTTCATGTGCTAGTATAAATAGATTTCTTTTATTATGTCTAAAGACTACATTTTTAAAATCATCTTAATGTTTCTAGCTGCTCAGCTATCTTTTTTTAGGGTGCAAGCCTGTTGAAGTTCCCATAAGCCCTCAAGGCAGAGGTTTATGAGCATCTAATGCAACAGCTGAATTTGTGTTGATGCTTTTTTAAACAATTGTGTTTTATTATGTGGTTTGATTGCTGGTTTTATTTCTGCTTTTATTATGTACCCTGCCTTGAGAACTTCAGTTAAAACGTAATTCATAAATTGAGAAGAGACAATATTGGACACTGGTTGCCACTTTATCTTCTGCCATTTCTCCTGTGCCTTTATGAGAAACAGAAATCCAACTGGTAAAACCTTTGTAATCGTTCCATCTCCAGGTTAGGAAAGATTCTTGCCCTGTTCATTTTCTGCATGCTGTGCAGCTATTATAGTGACTCAGCTTTGAAAGGATTTAGAGGAGCACTGGGGGGGGGGCAAGAAGTTTGCAGAGAAGCTGATTTTTTTTCATCACTCTGCACAGCAGAGAATGCAAAGCAGATACCTGTTCCCAAGCTTATGTATTCTGGAAGGGAGTCGGTGGAATTAAGGGAGACGGTAGTGACAAAAGACAAAATTCTCAGCTTTATTGACAAACTGAAGGTTATTAAATCACCCAATCCAGATGGTATCCATCCTAGAGTTCTGAAAGAACTCAAACATGAAATTGTTGACTTTCTTAGCAAAACATGTCTATAAAATAAGCTCTTGTGCCAGAAGATTGGCCAATGTAACACCATTTTTTTAAAGATATCCAGGAGGGATCTGGAAAATTACAAGCCAGTAGGCTGAACATCTGTTCTGGGTAAACTGCTTGAAAGCATTATTAAAAATAGAATCAGTAGTCACACAGTGGAACAAGCCATGCTGAAAGGGAATTCCACAAGGGGAAATCCTGTCTCACTAACCTATTAGGGTTCTTTAAAAGTGTCGATATGTATGTAGACATGAGTAATCAAGCAGATGTCATTTGCTTGGACTTTGAAAAGGCTTTTGACAAAGTCTCTCACCAAAAGTTCCTGAGCAAACTAAGCCATTGTGGAATAAAGGGGGAGGAGTCCTCTTATGGATCACTAACTGGTCAAAGAGAGGACAGAGGGTGGGAATAAATGGCATTTTTCCCAATGGAAAGATGTCACTAGTAGAGTCCCACAAGGTTCTGTATTAGGTCCAGTACTTTTTAACTATTCATAAATGATCTGGAATTAGGAGTAAGCAGTGAATTGGCAAAGTTTGCTGATGACACCAAAATATATATGGTGGTTAATACCAAGAGGGATTTGTGAAGAGCTCTAAAGGGATATCTCCAGCCTGGGGAAATGGGCATCAAAATGGTAAATGCAGTTTGGTGAAAGCAAATGTAAAGTAACACACGTTGGGGGAAAAACTCCCAACTTCAAGTAGAGGCTGCTCGAATCTGAGTTGGCAGTGACCAAGCAAGAAAGGGATCTTGGGGTAGTAGTGGACAGCTTGAAGAAAATGTTGGCCCAGTGAACAACTGCTGTGAAAAAAGACAAACTCTATGCTAGGCATAATTAGGATTTGTATAGAAAATAGAGCTGCTGAGATATTGTTCCCCGCATACAAATATTTGGTATGACTGCATTTAGAATATTATAACTTTCTCCTGTGCAACAAGAAGAAACAATTTCTTTTTGGAAAAGATAAAGTAAACCAATTATGTTGCTGCTGCTGCGGAATCCTTATTAGGGCTGAAAAATGGTATAGAAATGTCCTTACTATCCGATAAATAATTTTTCACCTTTCCCATTCTCTTTTCTTACAAGGAGCTCATTGAGGTTGACAGTGAAGTTGTGTTTGAATTGGCTGCATACATCTTGCAGGTAAGACAAGTGTTGGAGTTTGTTTGTTTTTACATTTCAAGGCATGTTACTAAGGTTTTTCTTTTAAAATCTCATATAGTCGGATACAGAAAAATGTTTTTTTCTTCTAATCCCTGCCTCCCATGTTATGTTCACATGTGCCCACTGACTTAGAAATATCTCAATAGCACTTTTAGAATTTTGACTTGCTGAAGTTGCTTTTGTGATTCACCAGTCTGTCTTGGGAGCGCATTGCCTGCAGTTCCCATTTACACAGGATATTTTGAACATGCAAACATGGGAGAGATCAGTAAGAGCAGAAACTTAACTATGCTTAGTTCTAGCCATTGTTTCTTGCTTTAACCCAGGTTATGCTCTCAAACATTCAGTGAAACCATAGTTAGCCTACTGAGGGCATGTCAGCAGTACAACCAGGATTAAGATCTTCAAAAATTTAGAACTGGGGTGTAAAATGGTATTTCTATGGGAGCCTGAACTGCCCCCTCCCCACAATCTCTTTGTTGTCCACATGATCTTATACCAACCCCAAACATTTTAGCCTTTCTCCATATTGAAAGAGATATGGAGTTTCAGTTCTGTATGGAAAACCAATAGATTTAGTTGACCCTGAAAAATTTCTGCCCACTGGAAATGCTAGTGAAGAGTTTTCTGCACATATCTGACAAGCATCTTGAAGGACCACCCAATTCAGGCTTTTGCAGTTGCTTTTCAGGAAAATAGAATTAGAGGCTTCTTCTGTGCAAGGAATGTTCCAGTTGATGGTCAACAAACACATCAAAGTCCTAATTATCATATTCTTAGCAGTTCATTTAGTTAATCCTGTTTGCTCAACAAGAGTCCAGTTTGCTACCAACTCAAAAATTGTATTCAGTCTTTCATCTCGGCAGCCAAATGTGGTAGGAAAGACTGTTTCAGTTTACAGTGGTTGTTTAGAGCTCCATTATAAAATCAAGGTCAGTGAGGTGTCCATTCAGTGGCTTTCATAAATGTATATTTTGTTATAACAAGTTGGAAGCCCGTCCTATGACATAATTAGCAGGAAAGGAGATTGCCAGCCCCAAGAGTACTATAGAGTAGTTGTTTGTGCCTTCCACTGTAGCCCCAGTTAATTGATTGCCAATTAAGTGGAATTAACAAACACAATTATAAATTCTGCTATACACATCTACAAACATTTCCTCAGAGCTTTAGCAGTCAATTAATTTGAATTACTGCAGGAGTAGTTAAGTCTAGTAAAACCTCCATAGTATAACTCTGCTTCAGAAATGAGAGAGGGACAGTGAGGGATAAGGAAACATCTGGCATATGATTTCATACAACCATACTGAACAAAGTTTGTTGTTTCCTGAGCATCAGTGATCAAGACATACAGACTCATTTTGCAAGAGTTAGTGAAGGGTTCAATAAACAACAAATTAAAAATTAAGGGCTATGTAATTCCACGTGCACTATAACAAGGTCAAATACCCACACCAAACTGCACTGATTATATTTGATTAGCTGCTGAAGTGCAGAATATATTGTACGAAATAGCAAAATATGAAATAAAATTGCAAACAAAATTGTTCAAATGTGTGTTTATATAATTTCTCATCCAGGTTTTTGGATAGTCAGGATGCAATTTTTAATAGTGGTGAGAAACATCTGGCTGGTAGTTACAAGTGTTTTGCTTAGTTTGAGTGCTTGTGGTACTAATTAATCACCAGTTCTGGATGGAAATTTCAGGCCAGAAAAAAAAAACCCTGGAGATTCTCTTCTGTGATAGCAATTCTTAAGGCAAACAGGAACCCCATATCCTTGAAGCTGCATATATCCCAATCTGATCATAGTCTCTGCTATAGCCCCTATTGCTACATCCTGTGTTAAAAAGGCAAGCAGGAGAAAACTGAAGGGCTCTACCCAGCGAGTGCTAATGAGAAGTTAGTGATTTCTGGCTGCTTGGTGCTGAGCAGGTGGAGCTACAGACCTTAGGTGCTCATGACCACTCTGATGCACCTAAGGATGGAACGGTGTCCCTCTGGTGGCATTCCCATCCTACTGAATATCTAAGCTTACAACCATACCATGTTGACCTACTGTTGCGAATGAATACTCATCTCAGACAACAGACCTGCTCTTTTCACATCTAGCAGCAGGATAGTAAGCTGCAGTGAATGTTTTGAAAAAGGCATTTTACTGAATTGCTTGAACAATTGCCAGATAGACATCAAACTCAAAAATAGACAAATGTCTGGAGTAAACTGATCTCATTTTTCTAGATATCATACATTTTTCTGTGGGAGGCTTGCTTTGCAAAATCATTTCCAAATTTAAGAATTACTTAATTACTTTGATCAACACTAAGTAGTTAGTAATGGGAAACTAAGGTATGTATTTGGGTGCATTTAGGTTGTTGTATTTGGGTGCATTTGGGTTGATGCACAATTTCTTCATCGTGGCCTCTGTGCATCACACATATGGGTATTGCGCTTGCACAGTGCCTGTGGCCAGAAGATTGATAGCTAACAGTTTGGTGGGAAAACTCTGCTCCCCTCTCCCGCTAGCAGTATATATGGAGTGGAGTGTCTGCCATTTTCCAGTCTTTGCGACCACCGTTCGTTGTGCCTCGTGCCGCTTTCGCTCTCGCTCTGACCGTTTTCTTGTCTTCTCTAATTTACGATTGTTCTCTTAATTCCAAGTTTACATCCCTGTTCTTCGATAACTCCTGTTGTCTCTCTTCTTGTTCTTCTCGTTTACTTACTTCTTTCTTCTTTCTAAAAAAAAAACACCAAAAATATATTATTACCCTCTGCACTTCTCTTCTCTTTTCCTTTTCCAATGATGGCACAATGAGCGGCTTTCCGCAAGTGCGTGGAATGCGGGTCAAAAATGTCTCCGGCAGACCCGCATGACCTATGCCTTCTCTGCCTGGGAGAAGGACATAGGACGGACAAATGTGCTCACTGCCTGGCCTTCTCTAAGCAGGCCAGGAAAAATCGTGAGAACCGCCTTCACAGGCTTCTGTGGGACCGTGCACTCCTCCAATCGGACCCACTGGTTTCTCGCCCTTCTGTGACTGCGGCTGCTTGCCCAGCCTCGTCTGCCTAGCTGGCTTCCTCTTCCACGCTCACGCCCTTCGGATGAAGGTGTGCCCACCGTGGGGGCTCGACCTCCCTCCTCGCCTGAGAAGAGGCGTGAGAAGTGGAAGCATAGTCTTTCCGACAAGCCGTCCGAATATAAGAAGGCTAAGAAGGACAAGACCGTGAAGCCTCCCAAAAAGCCTACGAACCCTGAGCATTCCAAGCCCCGAGACTCAGGTTCATCGGCGCCTCGGTCCCGACCACCATTGCGGTACCGACACCACCAGGCCCGACAATTCAGGCAGCCATGCGGGTTACCTCTCCCAGGTCCCCTCGGCGCACAGGCAAGCCAACGACGGAGTCTCTTCAAGCTCCACCTAGGGACTCGATCTCCAATGGGGTGATTTGAGATTCCCCACCCAGGGCTAGGTCCCCCACACCTATGCCCCCAGCTGGATTCAGTGTGGAAGCGGCGATGTCTCCTAGGAGTGGAAGAAGTCACTCGTCCGGGCGAAGCTCGGACGAATGGTACCATCCTCAGTTGTCTTTCTATCATGGATGGGGGGATTACTATTCTGTTGGACGCTACCCGGCTCCCAGAGGTCACTCCTCTCCGTCAGCTCCACGAGACCGCCCTACGTCCTCGGTCCTGAGACGTGCTTCTGAAGCTCCAACCAGGGAGAGCAGTCAATCCTTCTTGCCGGCAGGGTCTTCCTCCACCTCCCCCGCCATACTGTGGGGTTGATTCTGATGACTCCGATGCCGAATTGACCTCTCCGGATATCGCAGTGATTTCCCAGGGCCCTGGGTCTCCCGACGAATCCCACATTTCTTTCGCGGAGCTGATGTCGCGTCTGGTCCAGTCACTGGAAATTGATGCCATACAGCGACCTGGCCCCAGTACCGACAAATTTTACGATGTCGTCCATGGGGAGCAATCAGCGTCGATAGTCTTGCCACTCATTACCACCTTGCGGCAAGCTATGACCCAACCGTGGGACCTTCCTGCCCATCCGCAACTGACTTCTAGGAGGTACAAAGCCATGTACCATGTTCAGGAGGAGGACATTTCATTCCTCCTCCGTCATCCTAAACCGAACTTGGTCATGGTGGAGTTCTCCCAGGGCAGGGAAGCGAGGGGTCACACTGCGCCCAGATATAAAGAAGGGAGAAAAATCGACACCCTAGCTCGCTGAGTCTATGCGGCCTCTGGGCTCGGCTTGAGAATTTCAAATTATGAGGCAATACTGGCTCGGTACCAGTACTTCATTATGCAACGCCTCAACAACGTGCTTTCCACTCTCCCGGGCAACCAAGACGACCTCGCGAAGGTCTTTGTGAAGGAGGCCATGCAGGTCGCGGTGCAACAACTCTCCACCGCCCGACATCACGTGGACACAGACTCCAGGGCCCTGGTCGGTGCCGTCTCCCTCCAGAGGCATGCATGGCTACACAACTGCAACTTTCCGAAGGAGACGAAGAGGTGCATAGAGGAGATGCCCTTCGACAGGTCTGGGCTCTTCCATTCCCGAACCAACCACAAGCTCAAAAAGAACCACGAATCCAAGATGACAGCTTGGCAGATGGAGCTTCAGCCCCAAACATGACATAAGTGGGCTTGGACCTGTCCACCCTACCAGCAACTCTATCAATCCAGACAACAACCACAACACCGGCAACAACAACAACAACGCCATCATCAACAGCCACCACAACATTACCACCAAGGCCGTCGCCGCTTTGAGGGCGACAGGAGACAACGTTGACGGGATGGGTGAACCATTTCTCTGCTTCCTACTCCACCCACCCCTCTCTCACTTGTGGATTGGCTGAAAGGCTGACTTCCCATTTGGGAGTCCATCACATCTGATCAGTGGGTGTTGTCCATCATTCAGCACGGATATCGGTTAGAATTCGACATCGTTCCTCCGTGAGCCTGATCCGGTTTACACCATGCTCGACGGCATTGCTTGACGAAGTTTAACAACTTCTCTGTAAAGGAGCAATTCGTCAAATAGATCTAACGGAAGGACTTCACGGATTCTATTCGAGATATTTTACGGTCCCAAAGCGGGACGGTGGTCTTCGTCCAATACAAGACTTACGAAACATCAATAGGTTCATCACAACAAAAAAATTCAGGATGACCACCCTTCAAAATATCGTACCGTTGCTGAGGAGAGAGAACTGGTTCGCCTCATTGGACTTGAGGGAAGCCTATTTCCACATTTTGATCCATCCGTGTCATAGGCGTTTCCTCCGTTTCGCAGTTGCGTCTGAAGTTTTCAAATTCACGGTGTTACCTTTCGGACTGGCCACCACACCAAGGGATTTTACGAAGTGTATGGCCCCTGTCTGTGGCTTTCTACAACTCCGAGGTGTTCAAATCTATCTGTACCTCGACGATTGGTTGCTAGACCAGAGAAGGACTTCTTACCTCGATACATACTACCTGTACTCTGCTGCAAGACCTTGGACTTTGCATTAACACCGAGAAATCTTCTCTTGTTCCTGTACAGATGATCACTTTCATTGGAGCCTGTCTGGATTCCATGTTGGCAAAAGCCTTCCTCCCATGGGACAGACAGCAGACCCTTGCTCAACATATCTATTGAATGCGATGAGACAGGACGGTTCCTGCCCGGTCCATCCAAAGACTCTTGGGACATATGGCTGCGTCAGTTGCTGTTGTCCCTCATGCCAGGCTTTGACTTTGTCCTCTTCAACTTTTCTTCAACAAAAATTTCAGACTTCAAACTGACTTACCAACAAAGTTACTTCGGATCCCATCATCTGTTCTTCAGTCACTACTATGGTGGACAATCCCAGCCAACCTAACAGTTGGGGTTCCATTTTTTGGCCCTGGTGCCCTTCAGTGACTCTCAGTACCGATGCATCCCTACTGGGATGAGGGGCAGTGTGTTCCAGTCTTCGCACCCAAGGCGTGTGGAATTGACAGGAATCCGGGAACCATATCAATTTCCTGGAACTCCTAGCAGTATTCAAGGCCCTGAGTTCATTCGAGGACGTTCTTCGGCACCAAGTCGTTCAGATAACTTCGGACAATATCGCTACGGTCTTTTATCTGAACAAACAAGGAGGGACAAAGTCACTGCTAGCGCGGTTATCGATGGAAATCTGGTAGTGGTGCAACCAGAGAGACATCACCCTGATAGCAGTGCACCTAGCCGATACAGACAATGTGGAAGCTGATCTTTTAAGCAGACACATGTCCATGTCTCATGTATGGGAACTAGATCGCCAGACGTGCGACCAGCTATTCCATTGTTGGGGTCACCCAGACATAGACTTATTCGCCACCCACCACAGCAGGGTATGCAAGACCTTTTGCTGGAGAGCGGGAATCGGACAAGGGTCACCAGGGGATGCCTTTATGATCCCTTGGAACAATATGAATTTTTACGCTTTCCCTTCAATTCCCCTCATTATGAGAGTACTATCGAAGATAATCTACAACGGGGCCACTGGACTGCTGATAACTCCATGGTGGCCACGGCAAGCATGGTTTTCAACGCTTCTTCGCGTTTCTCAAGGAGAATATCGTCAACTCCCACAAGTTCCGTATCTCATCACCCAGCAAGAAGGCACAATTTGCCATCCAGACTTGACATCACTGAAATTGACAGCCTGGCGAATTCGATAGCAGTCAGCGCCGATTCGCTACCGATGTTATCTACACGTTCTACGGATTCTGTCCCCGGATCTGACGTGGTGCGCCATGCCTCGCATCCATCTGCCATCCATCTGTCTTCAGATCCAACGGATGCACCATCAGGTTCGATGTGGTTTCACCCAGACATCCAATGCATTCTTGATTCTGCGCTAAGGCCGTCAACTCGAAAGCCATATGCGGCCAAGTGGCGACGATTCTTTATCTTTGCCGAGTCTCGCTTGTTCCTTCCACAGTCAGCATCTATAGACCACATCCTCCAGTTCCTTTTAGAACTCCATCATTCCGGACTTAAGCCATCTTCCATAAAAGTGTATACGGCAGCAATTTCATACTACCGGGGTACAGTTCAAGGCTCCTCCATCTTCTCTCAACCACTGCTAAAAAGATTCCTCAAAGGGCTCCATAACCTTCACCTGATGTTTAGACCGGTTATGCCTATGTGGAGCCTATCAATGGTATTACAGGCACTAACAAGAGCTCCTTTCAAACCCCTGGCGACAATAGACCTTCATCTTGTTTCTTGGAAAACAGCATTCCTGGTGGCGGTTATGTCAGCTTGGAGAGCTAGTGAACTCTATGCTCTCAGGGTGGACCCTCCGTATTTGAATTTCCACAGGAAAAAAGTGGTCCTACGTATGGACCCCTCTTTTCTTCCCAAAGTGGCTACTTCCTTCCACTTGGGTCAGGAGATTGTCTTGCCTGCCTTTTTCTGTCTCCGTCGAATCCGATTGAGAGAACCTTGCATACGCTCGATGTATGGCACTGCCTGACCTTTTATAGATCAAGGACTGAGTCTATTTGACATTCCACTAAACTCTTTGTGAAGTACTTTGAGCAAAATCAAGGTTTTGCAGTTACCCCTCAGAGACTCTCTAAGTGGATAGTCCAAACCATTACTCTTTCCTATCAATTGGCCGAGATAGACTTACCTACCGTCCCAAGAGGCCATTCTATTAGAGCTGAAGCTGCTTCTTCAGCTTTCGCATTGGGAGTTCCGGTTGACTATGTCTGTAGGGCTGCCACCTGGGCCACTAAATGTACATTCGCAAAGCATTATCGGCTGGATGTCTGTGCTAGGCAGGATTGTTCCTTTGGCAGAGCCATTCTTTCAACAATTCTTCGTTGATGACACCTTCCCTCCTTCCAGTATGGGTAAGCTTGGTAATTTGCTTGCTAATCTACCCATATGTGTGATGCACAGAGGCCACGACGAAAAAAGCTTACAGGTTGCTTACCTGTAACTGATGTTCTTCGAGTGGCCATCTGTGCAGTCACACCACCCACCCACCGGCCCCACTCAGTGTCATTGGGTGGTAGTGTTTTTTGGTACTGTGTTACTCTTGCTCTCGGTACCTACACAATATTTTTTCTTCTTGTCGATAAAATAAAAAATTAAATTAAATTAAGCAAATTAAATTATGCTTAGTTACAATTTGTTTCTTAGAGAGCGAACGTCCGGTCTGTCAAAGACTGGAAAATGGCGGACACTCCACTCCATATATACTGCTAGTGGGGAGGGGAGCGGAGTTTTTCCCGCCAAACCGTTAGCTATCAATCTTCCGGCCACAGGCACTGCACAGGCACAGTACCCATATGTGTGACTGCACAGATGGCCACTCAAAGAACATCAGTTGCAGGTAAGCAACCTGCTTTTATGTTACAATCCAATACATTTTTAGACAAGAAAAGTAGGAGGAGTTGTTCTTTTTTTCCATCTAACACTACATCATCGCCTCCTATGTCAGGCACATAGTAAGACTGGTATAGGTAGCAAAACAAAACTCCTGGGGTTTTAGACAGACCTAAGAAGGAACAACACATCAACTGAGTTTGCATCACAGGACAACCAACCATGGCCTATAACTATGGTAGGTTGTTGTGTTGTGCATCCTGGATGGTTTGGCAGAGTGGCTTCATTGTAGTTCATGAGGCAACCTGACATCCCATGACCTGGATTGTTTGATCCATGATCAGCTACCAGTGATCAATCACAATCAGTCCCCTTGCCACTCTTTCTAAGCATTTAACCCAGGAGTGTCATTGACAGTCACTTGGGGGTGCCCAAGTAACACTTGGGGGTGGCCATTGGAGGCTTCCTCTGCTGAAGGCCATTGGAGGTCTTCTCAGTCTCTGTCACCAGCCATTTCAGGCCAGAGGAGCCAACAGGGAGCAATATCAAGGGCCCTCTGATCTTAAGGCAGCAGGGGATATCTCAGTGCTCTTGTGGGGTTTCCTGAGATACCCATAGGAGCACCAAGGAGAGGGAAAGAGGTAGGCAAGGACTCACAATGTGCCTGATCATCCACTGGGCATAATTGTGGACGCTCTGGCAGATGTTCCACACCACACAGTTTGTGCTGCATTGTAAGTTGCCATGTCATGAGAACCCACCCTCTGTGAAATACCAAAGCCCTACATTCAAGCAATCTAAAAGGCTTGAAGTGATCCCTTTTGGTAAATCATTTTCTTAGCATAAAGCACAAAGTAAACAAAATTTGCATATGTATCAAGTTTCCAAGTACTTCACATCCATTTCTTCACTCTGCATCAGCCCTGCTCTCCCAGGATGAGTCTGCTGTGCAAGGCAACTCACTCCCAATCAAAATGTTGGCACTTAAAATTCAGAACAACACCTTTGATCCCACAGCCCAGAGCAGCACTGTGCAGAACTTGGTTATAATCATGAGGGTTGATGGCTGAGAGTTAAGTCACAATGTTCTCACACATGAAATATATAAAACAAACATTTTGGGCTCCCTTGAGTGGTGGCTTAGGAAGTACAAATCTTGGGAAAAGGGTATTTGTGTCCAAAGGAAAATAGAAGAAGAAACTGAGCTGTCCCAAATGTGCCTGGCTTATTAAAGGAATCCAAAGCTCCAATAAAAGCACATGTATGCTTCTAGAAAGTTGGACTAAGGCCAGTCTTTTGAACATAATCAAACCATAAGGCTTTTACTTTCTCCCATGATTAAACCAGAATATAAAGGCATATCTAGGCAACAAATGTAAAATTTTATACCTCAGCCTTGCAAAAATGTCACAGAACTTACAAGCCAGCAAAACTTTACTGACATGCTTGCCATACATACTGATGCTTGTCAGTCCCTTCGGGGAAAGAAACCCAGCCAGATCTTTTCATATTTACCAGATTTTCTCTGCTTGAATGCCTGAAGTCAATTCTCACTTGCTACAGATGACAATGCTAGTAGAAATTTACAAGCTTGTGTTTAATTATTATAGATTCTCCTGAAGTACTCTGGGAATGTTGTGAGGTGTGTGTGCATGAGACTTCTGCAGCCTTCACAGAATTACAATTCCTTGCGATTCCTTAGTCCCTTAATTGAAAAAAGAACTGGCTTACATTTGTGCTGTTTTTAAGCAGTATACTGTTTACCGAGAGTGCCAGAAGATGCACCTAGAGTTGTTAAGCAAGACCTAGGTTTGTTAAGTAAGTTTACATACTCAGGATTATGTAAACCAGGAGTGAGGCAACCTCGAGAAGTTGTTGGATTACAGATCCCATCCTGTCTCAGCATTAGTTATTCTGGCTAGGGCTGATAGGAGTTGCTGTGTGAGGACATCTTGAGGACCACAAAATGCCTACCCCCAACTTACACACGTTATGTATGCACTTAAGTGTTCAGAGATACTGAATAAGAAGTCATATGCTACAAATAAAAGGCCTGGTGGTCTATGGGGATAAAAAAAAAACAGACTGCCGAAACCAGTTGGCCAATTTTTGCTTCAGGTGCTTATGAAAGACACCTACAAGAAACTTAATTATTGTTGTGAAAGCTGACACATATAAATGCAATGGTTTGGATACAAACCTCTTCATGCTTTGAATGGATGCATCAAAATAATTATGTCTACTCTAAGCATAACTAAGTCTGTATCCAACCAGATAGTGATACCTTAATTTTAAAATGGGATCATTTATGTTAACAAAAAAACCCCAACAACCTTTCTTGTACTTTTAGAAATATATGCCTACATTTATATCGCTGTGTGTGTGTTGATATTTTCCCCCCTCTCCCTTTTTTGTAACTTTACAGGAAGCAAAAGGTGATTTTTCAAGGTAAGTTTTGCATGTATATTCGTCGAGTAAATTAGTATAGAGGAAAACTAACAAGTCTTGTAATTGTGTAACAGTGCTTAACTAGGGCACATACAACAAATAAAATAGTTTGCTTGCATTCATAAATGCTTGATGTATTTGTGGAATTCAGGAAATACAATAGTTTCCCCCTCTAGAGCAGCAGGAAATTTTAGAGGAAACGACTTGTCTTACCGTAAATCAGTGACCTGGCACAATTGTTTTAAAAATAGGCCCAAGTTGTGAGTACATCAGGCTTACACTTCTCTTCACTGGACTGATTTCAAAGATCACTTACAAGAACAAGATGAGTATGAGTGTTGATGAAATAGATTACACAGGTGCCAGTAAATAGCTCTTGGGCCCAATTCCATCCTGGGAAAGCTGCCATTTATCCACCATCTTACAAGAAAGTCATATTTTCAGGGTCCAGTTACATGGCACCGTAAAAGCCGTATTCTGAGTTTCGGTATCTGAGTAGGGCAAATCTGGGAGAAGAGGGCATATTCTAGCCCTGGTCTTTTCTTTTGTCACATTCTTCATCCCTAGATGGAGGGTGACTATCTGAAAAGTAGTGTGTCCTATATTTTCAACCTCCCGATCTTCCAGTCTTCTCATTAACATGGTCTCCACAGATACAAGAGGTGCTTCACTTGAAGTTGCTGTCCCCCATGGGTTTCTCCCATGTCCCCATTTTGGGTTTGTTATAAGTAAAAGGCGGGGTATAAGTCTAATAAATTGAAGTAGAGGGTCACAAAGGCATTGTAGGAAGGTTGGTCATTGCATGCTTGCACTGTGGAGGTACAGAATGTGGTGAGAGAACTCACAGCTGAACCAACAATGCAAAGATAGTTTCTATGCCTGGAAAATAATTCTGATTCCAAATGTACCGGGCTTCTAATTGCCCTGGTTTCAACTTTACTGAATCTCCAAGTTAATTTAATCTCAGAAAGCCATGCAAGAAGCATGTAATATGCATCACTGCAAAGACCTCATTCTGCAGTTTTGAGGAATGCAACATTTTGCAGCCTACAGTTGACACTCAGAAGTTCAGATACCCTGACACAGAACCTCAAATGTATTGTGAAATACTGACATGTTTGTGACAAGGAAGCACAAGCTCATTCTTGCTTTAATTTCTCAACTCATAACCTTTCAGTTTAACTTAGTCATTAGCTCTACTGTTTCATTCAAAGGCCAGGAGAAGAATTCAGATGTTTAACTATGCAAGTTGATTTATTGCAGCAATACTACAGGATTCTGGCCAGATTGTTTCACTTTTAGTTCAATGCTTGCAATAAAGCTCAGCAGCCAGAATTAACTACAGCAGCGTTTAACACTCTCCTAGAAACTCTGTTACTTAAAAGAACAAGAATGAGAAAGTGGAGAATCACACAAATTTGCAGATGTGTGTTTTTATGTGTAACATTTTATTTGTATTCAATCTCACTTCACTTTTTCACACACCAAGCACTCACACAATTCTTACGCAATTCTTACATACACCTGCCACTCATACACACTATTCACATAAAAATTTCATGCTAACGCCTAACCCAAACTTTGCCCATTCCTTTTTCTACTGAACCCTATTTGCAGTTCAATCTATCCTGTATTCATTGCTGATTAATTTCCAACGTTAGAGTATTCACAAGCATAAAAATACCATTCCCAAGCCAGTGCCTAGTGAAGGCTCTGTTCAGTCAAGGGAAGCCAAAGGTTGTATAGCAAAGCCAGCTCCAGGTTTGAGACAACCCTCAGTAAAGAGCTTCAGTTGATCCTCTTTCTATTTCAGTGTGTTTACCTAGCAGCACTGTGAAAACATTTAGCCACTGGAGTTTCTCATAATGCCCTGAGGTGTCACAGCATTGTGGGACATTTCTGTATTAATTATTTTTATGTTTGTGTTGACGTATTATACAATACACTTAATAGTTTTATTTTTAGTAGAAAAGTGGAATATAAATTACCTTAAATAAATCTATAGGTCATTGAAACTACATCAACTTGCAGATTGTCAAGGTGAGAATGGTGGAAACATGGAAAGAAACATTTACATAATAGGATTAGGAACAGTGGGATTCTAATTCCATGATCTTCTGAGACTACCAGCAGAAATACTAGTTTTAAGAGCCACCATTTGTTATCAATAGACTAGTTCAATTCCATGGATTCCAGAGAGAGACAGACAGTAATTATATGAAGGCCCTGGAGTCAATAAAAGTATAGCTTTGAAACGTCTCTCAATAGTTCTTCACAAAGAATGAACCTTGTGTCAGGTTTCAAGGTATTTTTCTCCCTAAAAGGTTACATCATCTTGAGTAGAGTAATGGTCTGGATTCTTGCTATTCTTCTGTTTTGAATGTTTTTCTTTGAAGAGAAAATTAACAAGCCCTTCGTAAGTTGTTCGTTTCTTGGTTAACAAGTCAAAATGCAGAGATGCTTGGGCCATAAAAATATTCAGTTTTTCTGAGAGTGAACTCACCCATTCGATTTTACAATGTGTGTCCTTTAAGAAAAATACTTCTATTTTAAAGCCTATTTTAATTGGTGTATAATATGGAAATACACACAGGAAGCTGACCACAGCCCCTCAGTTTCCACGGCTGTCTGAAGCATGTATTCTATGTGCAATCATTTGCTTTTCCCAGTATAACGGGACTGAGTTTGGTATGACTGAATGAAGGCCATTTCTGTGCAGCTTTAACTTGCAGCTTTAACCCTATGCAGCTTTACCCTATAGTGTTAAAGCTGCATAGTCAAAGCTTTAAATATTCAGCTTTAACCCTAACCCTTTTTGTTCTGTTTAATCCAATCATTATAAAGCACCTAGCTGTTAGGGGCTTTCTAAATGTCAGTTGTCAGTAGAAGCAACAGCAGCAGTAATTCAGGGCTGATTCGAGCTTCAGACTGAGTCCCAGTACCTGTTTTCAGTGTAACAGCTTAGCCTTGGAATCAGTGAAGAAATAATATAAGAGAGCATGTGCAGAAGTGGTAATCAGTACATTTGAGAAGGAAGGACTCCCTGGAGAAGACTGTAATGCTGGGAACAATTGACGGCAAAAGAAGGGGACGGCAGAGGATAAGGTGGCTAGATGGAGTCACTGAAGCAGTTGGTGTGAGCTTAGGTCAGGGGTCCTCAAACTTTTCCACCAGGGGGCCAGTTGAAAGCTGCCGGTGCTGGGTGTGGGCCGGAAAGGTGGTGCCAGTGGGGCACGTGGGCCAGCACGGGGGTGGTGTGCATGGGCACGTGCACTGAGGTGGAGGCGGTGCGCGAAGTGAGGTGAGGCGTGGGTGGGCACGCACAGCAAGGGGAGGCGAGGCAGGGGCGGGCATGCGCCATGAGGCAGGCGCACAAAGTAGCATCTTGCTCGCTTGGAGATCGTTTTCTCCGAGCAAGCAAACCACTGCCTCCTCACGTGTAGGGCAAGGTAGGCAGTGACGGGCACGGGCATGGGCACGGTGGGTCCAAATGGACATGGTGGGCCAGATAAATGGGCATGGCGGGCCAGATACAGCCCCAGGCCGTAGTTTGAGGACCCATGGCTTAGGTGGACTCCAGGGGATGGTGGAGGATAGGAGAACATGGCGGAATGTTGTCCATGGGGTAGCGATGGGTCGGACACAACTTTGCTAGACAACAACAACCAGTATATTAGTAGCATCCACTGAAAGTGTAGGGAAGGGATCCCTGAGGTTCTTTGTGCAAATTTCTAGGGAAGAATACATTACAGAAAAAAGTTTATACTTGTTTCTCCAGTGTCTTCCTCAGAATAACTCGACTGAATTTGTGAAACTTACTATATCCCCACTATGTAGTCATGTTGACCAGATCTGGGAAGAACAGAGCCTGAGAAAAGCTAGTAGTGGTTTCTGCTAATGATCATTCTCTGTATATGATTTTAAGAGAAAGATATCCAGTAATGCTCCAATTCAAATGGCACTGTTGGATTAGCATCCCTCTGCACAGATTCCCACATGCAACAGTTGGCTACATGGAACTGCATATGAATAACTGCACATATTCACCAAAGAAATCTATTATTTGTGTTGCATGGGGCAGGGGTGGATCACAATGGGACAATAGAAAAGGTGCTTCCACACTGGCATTCTGTAGCATAGCTGAAAACATTGTCTTGCCACTCTTAGCAGGATGTAGAATTAAAGCAGAGGTTTCATACAACCTTTAATATGCCAACTGTTCTGCTTTAGTTGAAACAGACTCTGGCTGTGTTTGCATGTAATGCTAAGCCATGCCATGTGGTTTCTGAGTGGCTTTGTCTCTTAAAAGGCTTAGACTGTCAGACAATGGTTTCCACACATACATGGTTAATCCTACTGCTGGCAGTATGTATCCCATCAGCCTCCATGGCTGAAATTTAATGCCAGAGAACACTTCTCCTGCCTGTATCACCTGCCTCTCTTTCATTGGTCTGCATATAGAGGTTGGATGGCTAGAATGGCTCCTGCAATTGCTGCTCTTTCCACCAGACTCTATAGTAACTGCACAGAAACTTCATTTCTGGATTCAGATAACCATATAAGTTAGATTGAATTATGGAAACCATACAATAGATCATTGTGTCTCTCCATGCTTCCACAGAAATGTACCACATGGTAAGACCAAACAGGGTTCAGACTGCACAACAGAGCATTTTGTGGTACAAACTCTGTGTCTTGTTGTTATGTGTGAACCCAGCCTCTGAGTGAAGGGCTAACCTAAAAGCAAAGTAACAGAAGAGGCAAATGCTCAAGCACCAAGTCTTCAGTCCAGTGAGGATCAAACTAAGGCAGAAGTGGTCAAGATAGCAGGCAAAAATGAATGCACAGGCAGTTAGATTTAGTTCATAATCCAGAAGCTGGGCCATACATGAGTCCAAGGGTCAGGAAGAGCAATCCCAGGACATGATAGAAGGAACTCGCACTAACCAAAGAGTGACTGGCTTGGCAGACACTAAAGGCTTTTATCACCTGAGCCTGCTGAGTTTCTCAGCTATAATAGAATAGTAGAGTCGGGAGGGGGCAGAAGGCCATTAGGTCTAACCCCCTGCTATTGCAGGACACTGAGTTCCACCATCCCACCCAGATGACTGTCCAGACATTTTTCTAGTGAGGGAGAGCCCACAACTTCCCCAGGTAAAAGGCTCCGTTGTCGTACTGCTCTAACAGTGAGGAGATTCTTCCTGGTCTAAATCTGGCTTCTTTTAACTTAAATCCATTATGCCACACCTTAAAACTGCCTCACCAGCTGAGGAGTGACCTGCTGAGGCTCTTGCTTCTTTGCAAGCAAGCACTCCTTCTCCTGGAAGACCCACTGGACTGCCACTTGAGGCAACAATGCTTCTGGGTGGCAGGGAATGACTTAGCTTCTGCCTCAGAGACAGAGTCCCCTCACACTGTCAGGGATGGACGTGCAGCCATCTGCCCAAAGGTCCCTCTTGCTCATGACAGTTGCTGCTTGCCCTCCATTCTGGTAGCTTTCGCTCTTCCTGTAAGAAGATTTATTCCAGTATATAGTCCAGCAATGCCCTTTCTTGCATCCAAGGTTCTTATGTAAGAGACTTCCCCAACTTGTTGCCCATGAGAGGATTTGGTCTACAACTCCCAGCTTTCCTGTCTGTTGGCCATGCCACTGTGCCTCCAGTAATTCCATTGCACTCATGGAGCCGCACCCCCATGAGCTCCCTTGACCAGCACCATTCCAGAAAAAAATGCAAAAATTACTTGATTGCTAGACTGGGCTAGTGGTAGGTCCTGCTTGCATGAGAGCAGCATTAGATTCTGCCCTAAAGTTTGAACTTAATTCTTGCCACAGACTTTCAGACCTTGATGAAATGTAAACTTCCTTTTTGCACTGATAGGATCCTACAGGAGCTTTGTGGGACGCACACTTTTCCTTCCATTGGGCAAGTAGCAGGTAGAACATGCATTAAATGGTGAAAAAGGCATAGAAGGAAAAGTTTTTAAAAAACTTTTCTGCCAGCACCTTGGCTCTGATCTGAGTCAAGCCTCCAAAGCAGCTTGTGTTACCATTTTTACAGTGAGAAATCTCATTCAGAGTTCTCATGTGCCTAGGAATTTTGGCAATTGTCAAACATGAAATTTTGTAAGTTGTCAACCCGTATACATACCACTGAATATCAGTTATCAAATAAAGTCAAATATTAAACCACATGGTGCATCAATAATTAAATACTCATCAAGGAACAAATAAGCTAATACAGACCAGATTCACAAAGGAATGAAACAGCAGCCATTAGCAATCCATCTTTGGCATTTGCATCAGGAGAATGTGACAAAGTAGATGCAAAAGAGCATGTAACTAAAGAGATTATGCTAAATGGGTATAATCAGACAGGAAGGAAAGCAGAAGGGTTATTTACCACTAAGCAATTTATTTACATAATGGGAAAGTACAGTTTGTAATTTTCATTCCTTATAATGAACTTGCAGTTTGGCAATTAGTGCTTGTTAATCAATTACAGGAGCCAACATGTAGCCTTTCTTAGTGTACCACAGTGACAGTGATGAGAAAAATTGCCCTTGGATTACATCCCTGCTTTTCAAGGAATCTGAAAAGCACTCTTTATTTCTTGTTTTAATTTCCACTTAAATCAGACCTGTGCAAATTCTGACCCATTGCTCATATATGAGAAAGGACCTGATAAAACTCCTAGTTTTACTGCTTTCCTGGAGCAGCAACCAAATCCATGCCAACTCAAGGACCTAGCAGGCCACATTACAGGCTCCAGGCACTATACTAATATAGATGGCAGAGCTTCAGGGTAATGTGCAGGTTTTTGTCCTCCCACCTTGGGACTGCTCACCCTTGACGAGCTCCAGGGATACATAGGCCTTGGTGCTCTTTATGTATTCATTCCAGCGACACTTGAAATGACTCAGGGTCAGATGAGACATGGCAGGACAGCTGCATATGTTGCTCTGTTCATATATAAAGCTGCGGTGGGGGGGTTGTCTACATTAAATGGAGTGTGCAGGTAGAGGAGGGAGACCATATCCTATCACCTGTCCTTCTTATCTCACAGATCTGAGCTGGGAGGGAAATGGACAGAAATGAAAGAAAGTCAAGGACTTTCACTCCCCTCTTCTCCCTTTCTCTTTCCCATGCCTTTCATCTGCATTTTCAAAAATAGATCCCTGCCCACCCCCCGCCCTTTAAATGTGAGTCAGGAGGATAGGTACATAGAATCATAGATTGGCAAAGTTGGAAGAATCCAAGAAGGCTATCCCTGCTGTTGCAGGACATCAAGTTACAGCATCCCACTCAGATGGCTGCCCAGTTTCTTTCTGAATGTCTCTAGTGTGGGAAAGCCCACCACCCCTCTAGGCAACTATCGTATTGCTCTGACAGTTAGGAAACTTTTCCTGATAGCCTTTTTCTAGTTACGACTTGGGTTGATTATTCCATGTTCTGCAGTATGGGATCAGTGAGAAAGGAACTTGTCCTTCCTCTTTGTGACAGATACTTATAGAGTGATATCATAGGACAATGTTTCCAAATACTGGGTCATTTCTGTTGTCCTCCTCTGAATCCTTTCCAGTGTTTCTGCATCTTCCTTAAATGTTGTTGCACAGAATTGAATGCAGTATTTCAGGTGAAGTCTGACTAGTATAGTGTATAGGAGAACTATATGTGGCTGTCCTTTCAGGTTTAGCCTGACCCCTTCTCAGGCTCCCAGTATCCAACTTCTTGGCCTGGCTTTACTGTAGTTTTCCCCCATCTTGGCTAGGCCAATATGGGGCAAGGCTATTCTGTTTTGGAATGGGCTAAAGTGAGATCAGTTGGAACCTCTGGACTGAACAGTCATCTGCTCCATGAGGTATCAAATCTGCCCTTCCAGACGTTTGCTGAGATGCAAATGGTACAGAGTAAGGATTTAAAACTGACAGATATGATTTACTGCTGGTGGTGATTCAAAGCGGCTTTGGATGCTTTGTGGGGATGTTATTAGCCACAGGGAGGTTTGTCATATGTGCAGCAATTGTCTCTTTGGCTTGAACCCTTCCATGCTGGAAACTTCCTCCTCTTAATTCCCAGACATTCTCCTGTGTAACATTTTGGGCAAACTATCAAAGACTTTTGCACTGGTGGTGACGGGTTCAGGCAAGGTTTTATCAGCCAGGCAAAGAAAGATTTAGTTGCTTTACAGACCAGAAGCACTGACTTTCCCAGCTTTCATTAAGAGCAGCAAAACAAAACAAGCATAAACTGGCACAGATTACAGGTGACAGGAGACTTGCTTGTCTAAGCAAGTGCAGCTACATTATTTGAATTACAATAGCATTTAAACAGTCTTTTTTAACTAAAGGCCAAGGCAATCATGACTGGATCAGCAATAAATATTTTGGTGCTACTCTCAGCTTTTTTAAAAATAATGCATATGTGCCCGCTCTTCATTTGATGTAGAAGGCGAATGCACCTTTTCTAAAGGTGTTGTAGGGATATGACATTTTCATATGACACAAACAGCAAGGGAAGAGGCCATATCTCAGTGATAAAACACTGCTTTGCATGCAGAAGGCTCAATTTCAGGTTCAGACACTTCAGTCCCTGGTCCGTATAGTGCTAAGAAGGACATTTTGTCTGAAAGCAGCTGCTAGTCAGTGTCCGCATTACTAGGTTCCACTAGATGTGTCGAACATCTCTGATCAAACGTATGTCAGCTTTCTCCATTCTGATGCCTACCAGTTCCAGGGCTGCTGAGAGATGTACTCCAAAACACATGGAGTGACCAGTTGGAAAAAGCTGTAGTATCATTTCATATATTCATATTTTTGTACATTTTATAGCTCTGAAAAGCAGCCTATCCTCACCTCTAGCATCATCATTACAGTGTCCAGCTCTGCATGGCATGTGTTTATAAAGCAATTGCAGTCTATTCATGTTTGTTTGTTTACAGCATTTATGTACTGTTTGAGATCTAGGGAGATTCTGGAACAATAAACAAATACAAATTAAAAACAATGCATTGAGGGCAGGTTAACATTAAAGCTGTGGTGAAGCGTGGAAGGCCTCCTAGAACAAAAATGTCTTTAGTGGGTACCACAAACAACACAGTGGTGCAGGTTGCCTGACTTCCAGAGGTAGGACGTTCTGTAGAGTAAGAGCTACAACACCAAAGGGGGCACCAGTTGAACCCTAGGTCCATGTGAAACTGCGAGGTGAATGTTCTCTGATGATCTCAGTGTTCAAGCAGGTTGGTAAGGAGGAACTTGGTCCCAAGATTTTAGGAATTTGTCTACCAGTATCAGAAACTTAACCCTGGCCAGGTGTTGTGAATGAGCAGGCAGCATAGATCCCTCTGCAAAGGAGTTGCATGCTAAAAAGGGATTCCTTCCTGATGACTGCTGCATTCAGCACTTCTTCTAAGCTTCTAGAGCAGCCTTAAGGGCAAGCCCACCTAGAACATACTACAGTAAGCCAGTTTTGAAGTTAATGATACCTGTATCATGGTGACTTGTGCAGAAGAGGCTGTAACTGGCGATCCATTCCAATCCAGATGGCAAAAGCACTCTGAGCCACCATGCTTGCTTAGGACTCCCACAAAAGTGATGCATCCAGGAATACCCTTAGATTGCAAACCTGATCTTTCAGAGGGAGTACAAACCTAGCCAGAAACGTTGATGAGCCTGTCTTCTGAACTAATCCCCACAGGGCTTCTCAGCTTCCACGATTCAGCTTCAGTTTATTGGTGTAGTTCAGGGGTCGGCAACCTTTAACACTCAAAGAGCCATTTGGACCTGTTTCCCCACAGAAAACACCGGGAGCCGCAAAACTCTTTTGACATCTAAAATGAAAATAACACTGCATATACCATTTTTTACCTTTATGCTATGTATAAAAAACTAAAGTGTGTTGCATTTACGAAACAGATTGGGGGCTGTGCTGTGCCGGCGCGGGTTGCAGATCGGGGGCTGTGCTGTGCCGGCACAGGTTGTAGATCAGGGGCTGTGCTGTGCTGGTGCGGATTGCAGATCGGGGGCTGTGCTGTGCCGGCGCGGGTCGCAGATCAGGGAGGGCTGTGACATGTATTTTGAGCGACGGAGCTGCAGCAGAGGGATTCAAGGGCCATGTGCGGCTACGGAGCCAGGCGTTGCTGACCCCTGGTCTAGTTTAAATTATTGTGTCAGGGTGATCCCAGGGTGTGTTATGCAAATAGGCAGTTCTTTTGCAGAGATGAGCCAGTGCAGCAAGGTAAACACCATTTAATTTGTGATCCAAGCTCTTCAGCACATGGGTGGACCACTTCTGCCTCTCCTTGTTTTTGGCCTCTCTTCTCCTTGTTTTAACCTGTGATTCCTGTCAGCTTTCACTATTGGCTATGTTGGTTAGGGAAGATCTATATTATACATATTTTGCCCAGAGCTGACATTTCATTTGAATCAGGCTTGTGTCAGCATTGCAGTGCACACACTCTGTGCACGTATACACACACACACGGGGGTGTTTTTGATGTTTAAAAGGTAGTTGTTTTTTCAGAGTGCTTCAGAATTTGGGTACTCCCATCCAGTATGTCCTTTTTGTGGGTGTGCTTGTGTATCCCTTTGAAAACCAAACTGAAAAGGAGGCAAGCTAAGATTGCAAGATTTAACTGTTTGATCATTTTCACTGTATGTCCAGTTTAGCAGACTTCACAATAAAAAATTGCATTATCTTTTCTTTGTTCGTTTGTTTCAACATAAATGCTTTAAAAAAAACTGTAGACAACTGGTAGCACATTTAGAAGAGACATTCCAACTAGCCCTTGTGATTTAAAACAAAGAATGCTTTTATCTTTAAAGGTATGTTTAAATTAATATGGAAATATATGCAGCTGCAGGGGGTTAATTAACCAATCAGCAGATTAAAATTTACATGGACTCGCATTGACTTACAACATTTCTTGAAATGGGTTAATGACAGGCTCTGTCCTTCTACTGTATTAGCCCATCATTCCAGAAATTTTGCTCTTTAATTTCATTTTTTGCAGACTGTGCTCTCCCCATCTCTGGTTCTGAGGTTCACATTACTCCCACATGGCTCCAAATCAACTATCACCCCACCCCCACTCCAAGCAAGCCCTGGGGGAGGAGAGGAAGATTTGCTAGGACATGAGCATCAAGCTGATGTTGTAAAGAAGGGCTGCGCTTTGGAACAGTTAGGAAGCAGTCAAGGAAACTTCCTCTGTGTACCTCCTCCTCCTTTTTCCCCTCCTTTTCCTCCTCCTGCACCATGCAAATTTCCCCTCAGGAACTCTCTCCATGAAGATATACGGTTGTGTCATTGTTTTGTTTTTACAGTAGAAATAGTGTTATGAAATAGAAGAAGAAAAAGGCCTAGACATCTGTGAAATTTTTGTTCCAATTTTGATATTATAATAGAAATATTGCAGTATTACCTAATGTAATGTAAATACAAAGAAGATGGCTGAGGTCGGGGGGAGGGGACTACCCTACAGCATGGCAACAGACGTTCAAGACAGAGTGGTCAGCCAGCTATAGCAAGTCTGATTATTAATGTCATGTAGACCAGCTTTCCTTTTCTGAACCTCTCTTTTTCTCTTTTCAGCAATGACATGGTAAGGACAGACTTGAAGAAACTTCCAGCTCTTCCAACACAAGCCCTGAAGGAGCACCCATCTCTTGCTTACTGGTAACTTTTCTACTTGTTGAGTAGCATTGGCTCCTATTACTTATTTGTGAGACATTCCTTTGACAAGTCTGTGGGTATATCTACACCAGACTTCTCCAACCTAGCACTCTCCAGATGTGTTGGACTGAATTATTGTTGTATCTTCTCCCAAAGAATCGTGGATAATGTCAATGTCCTGAAGCCTGGGACCCTTGGAAGTGAGGATCTGCATCTGCAGAGATGCATAGTTTATTTTGGGGTTCCTTCCTAGCAGAGGCCCCAGACAAACTGGCTCTTGCCTTGCCAATCCAGAATAAATCCTGGGCTGGATTGATTTTGCTTGATACAGGTCATTCAAAAATCTTGGCCAAGGAATGGGCCTATCACAAATACTGCAGTATGTGCAGCTAACGACTAGGGGGGCTCTGAGTGCCAATCTAAATATTCTTTTAATTGCACATATCTGAGCTACTTACTCAATCCAGAGTAAGCACAATGCAGCCTTGATTCAAAGTGAGAGCATGGACTTCCAGAGGGTGGGGAGCATTAAACTTCCTCCCAATTATCATACTGAAATTATACCCTCCCCGCTCCCCAACAGAGCAGTTAAAGAAAAGAAAGAAACATCTCCATTAACCCTTCCTTCCCTCCCCCCTCCTGGGAATTTTAGGTTGAAAATGGAAAGGGTTAGGGTATCTAAATTGGGTGCATGCATGCTTACTTAAACCAGATGCACATAGTAGACAAGATTACAAAAAAGTTTAGTTTGACCTTGAGTTAGAGATTCCCTGCCATCATGCCTTCATTTTCCACTACTAATTTTTTGGTACAGAGAAACATTTATTCCTCCGCAGGCTTAAGAAGGACATCCCAGATTTAATTGACTACCATGGGAGAATAGGGGTGTGGTCCACTGTTTCTGACCTCTACCACTTTGTGACCTACTGCATGTGGCCAAGTAGAGCCCAAACATTACTCCTTTCCAAACCATGGAATTTTCTTACCCACTTTTTGTCCAGAAGTATCAGCCCTTTTCAGATCATCTACAAAACAAATAAGCAAAGGGTTTGACTGATGTACATATTCAGCTGTTATTGCTTCTCAAGACTGCAAATCCTATGCGAGAGTCCATGGTGGTTGAATAGTCCTGATATTTCCCCTGCCTTTGTACTGTGTTCTGGTTTGGAAGTTCCTGGGCACAGATCTGGGGATTTTCTCAGTCTCTCATCTGTGTGGCTTTGCAAATATTCACTCCTCCTGCCCCAAACCTGCTCCATGCTGTAGTCTTTTATCCTCCTCCCAGGCTGAGAATTAAATCCACTGGCATGTTGGAAGAGATGGCAGCATCCTATTTAAATTCAGAATGCCCTAAGGATAAATCCCTCTGTCTGTCTCTCCCATCCCTTTCATCAGTGCAAATATGAATTAGTTTGGGGAAAATGCCCTTTGATACAGGAGGGACTTCAGCCGCTTGGCTGCTGGTAGTTCTTTCATGTTTTTCTAAAAAGCATTAGGCTCCAAGCCCAGTTGTGGGTGGGAAGTTCTCTTATCTGCAGCTCTTTCAATTTCTTCAAACTTGTAATTTGATGACAGCAAGGGAGTATGATTTTCATGTTGTGGTTTGGGAATCTTTATTTAGTCTGTCCTACGTCACCCCATATTGGAAAGATTGACCCATTTCTCTTGACCAAGGACTAAGTCTGCAAAATTTGCATTCCAGTGGGACAGTGCTACAGAGCATTAACCTGCGAAATTCTGATACATGCTTTTGAGTCGACCAGGAGTTTCTCAAACCATATTTAAAATCCCTACTTGGCACATAACACAGACCTGTAGTGTTTGTGAGACTTTGCCAGGCCTTAGCACATCTGCAGGTAGTATATCTACCAGCAATCATAGCTCTTCATGAAAGCAGCAAATTTCGTAGTTTGGACTTTCAAATGTACTGCCCCGCTGTCTATTTTTGCAGTCATAAAATAGAAGCTTTTAAAAATTTGATGTTCTTGAGATTCTTTTGAGAATATATTCATTGCACAGAATGCTTTAAAAAGCTGAATATATTTTTCAGATGAGTTACTGCCTCCCAAATGTCATATAAGCCTCTGCCTTTTCCATTGCTCATACTTTCCATAATCTTTTGCGGTAAATGTCTAGTCTCTGAGCTTGCAAATTTAGGTTCTGTGTTTTCAGGATGGCACAGTTTTATCCCATGTACGTTTTTGCCTTTTATAAAATCTACACTTCTCAAATCTTGTACACACAAATAGCATGTGGAGGAACTGCATGGCTGAAAAAAAGTCCTGCACATACAAGGCTAGTGTTTTAGGGAGATGGCATGTCCAATTTCCTCACTGAGTGCTAATATCCTATGTGCAAAATGAATTTTTAAATTATTATTTAGAGAAGCATTCCATCATGCTTCTCACTGACAGTGTGAAATAGTATAAGCCAGAAACAAACAGTCTTTTGCTGTCTCGTTTACTGTTCTTGGCGACTAAGTCTACAGTTGCCTGATGACCTGCTAATATTTTTGCCACTTTCTGTGAAAATGAGGGGATATCTCCAAACAGGATGTTTGCAACAATTCACCAAGCCCCATCTGGTTGTGTTGTTGTTGTTTTTCTTTTTCCAAGTATTTTCTGGTAGAATTTGACTAGTCTTCTTGCATAAGAAGAAATAAAGGTTGGAATGAGGAATATGTCCTGTGAATAGGGTCACAAGATAAGGGCACATTTTGAAAGTTCATTGTTTTCTATAGTGTAATAAAACTTCAAATGGATTACATATTGTTAGTTTTACTTCACTGACCAAATTGTTGGCAAATTCATTGTACTCAGAATGTTCTCTTCCTCTGAGGCTTTAGTTTTGTCTTTGGAAACAGCAGTGCAGCACATTGATAAATAAATATAAATCATGTTCAGTATTTTAATATTGAACAATTGCTGTTGTGGGTTGATTATGCTGTTATATCCTACTTGGAAAAAGAAGAACTCCTGATGGAGTTTGGTGAATGGCTGCAAACATCCCAAAAACCCCTCTTTCCCCCTCTCTTTCTCTGTCCTCCTCCAGTTATAGAATATACACAGAATATGCCACTGTAGGATCTGTTACGATGTTTCTTAATGCTAATCCTGTGCAGATTCTTATTGTTTTATTTACTAGCAAATTAGGAGTAGGGAATGCTCACATTTGATTTCAAACATTTTCGTACCCGAAGGGGACAAGGGCAGCAGCATGGGTTAGGAATTGCTGTCGGCAGGTTGTCGTGGGAGTGGAGGCAGTAGTTACGGCCCAGGGTGAGGTGAAGTAGCCATGCAAGAAAGTGGACATGAGAACCAAGTTGCCATGCAGTTTTATCACTGTGCATCTTGCTTAAACATTGCTGGTAAGGAGTGGTTTACTGAAGAGGAAGGATACGCATATGCTCTACAATCTTTCATGTGGTAGCTTGAGATAGTGTGATATAATGATCTTTAGATGGAGATCTAAACCAGAGTTCAAAGTGGGGTTCAGAAGCTGAGTTACAGAAGATCTTAGCCATAGCTAATGTTGGTGCTGTCAAAGTATTTTGATCCTCAGGTTGTTGACATTCATACACAGCCTGTCTTCAGTACAGTCTTTTTCCCTGAAGCACGTATGGGAATGTTTACAAGCTGACAGCTATGCAGGAGCACTTTACTTTTTTTGCACATCAAGGCATTTGCGAACAGAACTTGGATTGAATCATGAACGAGTATAAATGTTACCAGTGTGGGGATAGTTTGGAGCCATTGCCACATTAGCAATTAATCCCAGTGAGTCTGCAGCTGTCATTGCACAGCCCACTGTGTTGCCCCCTCCCCCCAGATGCAGCTGACAAGACAGATAAACATCCATGTAAAGGTTTTCCTGTCCAGCTAAATTCCGTTATTCCTTTGTATGAAAACCAGAAATAAAGTAGGCTTGGAGGCAGAGGAATGCCTGCAGTTACGATGTATCAATTCAAAGATTGTGTCAAACCACCCTTAGTGCAGTCATGATTTGCAAATCCAGTTCTCTTGGTTTTCATTCTCATGGTTTCACATTCTGATTTGATGGCTGATTGCAGACTATAACTTGTCAATTCAAACATCAGGCTGTAGTTAAGCTGCTTTAAACATAGTTGAGTGTGATGTTTGAATTGGATTTTGATGGTTCCTGAGAAGGGGACACAAAGAGAGGAACAGATTATCAGTTTGCATCCCAACACTCTAAAAAAATAACAACCGGGAAACTGAGGACTGCCAGGTTAAAGGTCTTCATTCACATGGAAGAAAGAAATAGTTTTAACTGATTTTACCATAGCCTTTTAATTATTATATTTCATCTGCACCCTTAAAACTCCCATCTGTAAAGTTACTTGGCCAGTGCAGATGTAATGGTGTAAAAGATCAGATGTGGACGTCAGATTCACAGAGTTCCTTCTTCTGTCCAATGAAAATTTTCTTCCTGCTTTCCCTTGCAGACTTTGCTAAGGTTGCAATCTTCACTGCTGGTTTCTTTGGTTCACAGTAACTAGGCTTCTATCTTAACCAGAATTTTGAATCAGGATTTGATCCTGGTTAAGTTAGTAGCTGATTAGTATCAATTATGGTCAGCCTCAGCACAAATATAATAATGACATTACATGAATAAGGGAGGAAGAAATTCACAATGGAGAGGGAGAGTACTGAGGCCTGCATCCCACTCCCTATCTCAGTCATACCAAATTCTGTGTATATGATAGCTTCCCATGTTTCTGTGCTTCTGACTGGGTTTGTTCCTAAGTATATTTGCATAGGATTAGCAATATTACAGCTACATGAGGCCCCTGCAAGACAAAGGAAAGCCAGAAAAGTGTACCAGCATGTGCTTCTGATGCAGACTTCAGTTCAGTTCAAGAGAACCTCTGTCGGTACAGAAGTCCTCTTCCTCTAAATTCCATGTTTAGATATATTTCCATGATTATTTGGCAAAACTGTGATTATGCTGTATCATGAAATAAAAGAGGCGCTACTCTTTTTCCATGTCTTGATACTGGGTTTTAATTTTGCAGCATTTCTTTCTCTATGTATATAGCTGCTCCTGCTTTTATATAAAAATAAAGTTTAAAAATGAATACTGTATCCTCAGTTGACTAGCTTTGTTTTTCTCCTTTCACTCACTTAGTATTTCTAGATGTCTTTTGAGAGATTTCTTAGGCTCATTGCCATCCTTTTCTGAGATGCCTCTTCTACAGTGGAGGTCTTTCACTATTTTTTCAGCTGTGTGTGTTCAAGGTAATAAGATTCTGTTTCTCTTCTTCAAAGTGAGGACCGAGTTATTGAGCATTACAAGAAACTAAATGGCCAGACAAGAGGCCAGGCCATTGTCAAGTAAGTTGGGAAGGGGATTTCTATAGTATGATGACCTTTGTCTCCGTGGCATTGCATGCATTGTGGGTTTGTAAATTCCACACATAATTCCATCTCTTGTCTCTCCAGTAGCATCAGACTGTATTCCTAGATGCCCTGAAGTTCTTCAGAAACTTATTGGGGTTCCTCAATTAGAATATCAGGAATGATACTTTTAAAATCCTTTAGTACCACTAATTTTGTCTGCAGTACCAAATTTCAAAGGAATATTGTGTCTATTCTAAACTACATTCAGTTGAAGTAGGACATTAGTGAATCTCAAAAAAAAAAAAAAAAAGCAAATACATACCTGAAAGCATAGCCCAAAGTCTTCTGCAGCATTCAAGTGTTTCATAGTGAAACACTAGCATTCTTCAACATACAAATTGTTGTTAAAAGAGTCTCCTACAAGCAGAATATTTGAAAACAACTGCCTGGTACCCTCCAGATGTATTGGGCTAGAATTCCCAGTATCCCCAACCTGCAAGGCTGGCTGGGATTTGTAGTCCAAGAATTCTAGAAGGTGCCAGGAGGGGAAAGATTAATTTTAGCATATTCTTTTTCTGATTAGAAATACTCCATGGGGCATCTTTTGCATGTCTTTAATTTAGATTTTATGGAAAGTATTTTGAAAGTGGCACTGTAGCAAATAGTACATTATAGCAGAACAAACCAGTATTTCACAAAAGAGGTTATAAATAATGGCATTAGGTAGCTAGAGGGTTCAGCAAAAACGTAAATTTCTAGCTCCTCTTTAAAATACGTAGCAGTTCATCCTTTTAGTTCTCACCACTCTGTATAATTACTGAAAAATAAAGCATGCTTATGTGTTCTACCTAATACTATGAGTTCACTGATACTGTTCATGCTTAGAAGAATTCATGTCATTCATATCTGCACATGCTAGAAGGGTACCCAAATGTACACAACTTGTCTTTCTTTCTTTGCATAATTCCCTTGCTCATTGGAACTGTGACATCCTGTTTTTTATGCTTCTTTTCACAGTTATATGAGCATTGTAGAATCTCTTCCAACATATGGAGTTCACTATTATGCAGTCAAGGTATGTGCCAACTGAAAAGGTTATATGATTAAGGACACAATCAAGAGGGCAGAGTTCTCCTGATTATGTCCTCGGTGATCGGAAACTCCCAAATTTGGAGGCATCTGATTCCCCAGTGTACAGCAGGAAGAACAGCAGTGGTGTTTTCCGCTTCCCATCCTTTCATCCTGCAGATTTTGCAAGACTGATTTTTTAGGCCATCGAATGAGGCTGCTGCAGAGCGAGAGGGAGGGAGGATGGAAGAATTCCAGGATAACACATAACCTGGTTTCTCCAGGTGCCTCCTCTCCCTGGCCATCTTTTTTCCCTTCCATGATCAAGTTTCTGACCTCAGTGAGGCAGCTGGTATGGATCCCTGCGCACTGACTGCAAGAGGTTTGGGAAGGGGATTGGATCTCTAACTCCCCTTTCCAAGACTGGAGTGCTGTCCTGACCTCAGAAGGATTTGGGGAACAACTCTGTGGTCCCTGGAAGCACAGAATCGCTCTCTGGATTAATTGGTTGATCATGAACAATGGCAAGTAAACCTGTAAGCCTGTAAATATGAATTAACACTTCTCTGTAATGAAAGTTCCTGTGTTAAGAGAAATAGAGAGCTTCATAATTCAGCTAATTGAAATGTATAATGAGACAGTGCAGCTCACTGTAAATTTACAGAGTTTAACCAATTTGGATCAAGGCTTCAGTGATTTTAGTGCGCTGGAATTGCAACTTGAAATTACTGTTTTAGTGAAGCATTCACTGGTATAATGCAACCACCTGGAACAACCTTTTGTTTAACTGTTTTTGATTTAGAAATGGGTTTGGAAGTTACAATTAATATTTGGACTGCCCTTCATTGCTTTGCTGTGCATTGAGCAGATCAGGTTCTTTTCATAGGATATTAAAGTGATGGTGTACATCAGCATTAGCATCAGATTGACTTCCTTACTGATTGTATATGATTTCATTCATTGATAAGAGAAAAGTGAACAGCCAATATGAATATTTTTTTCCAGCACCTACTTAATAATGCAAAGAAGGATAGTTTTCTGTGGCTATGTGACTGTCTTTTATCCCACAGGACTAAGCTTCCAGTCACAATAGTGCTGTATTTCTTCAACAAAGAAATACCTGAATGCAGCTGGTTGGCAGTGGCATTCAGCTTTTGCAGACAGGGCTTTTATAAGTGCACTTATTCTGGTTTATCCACAGAATATTATGGAGGGCCCCCAAAAAAGTCATCTTCCATTTGTAATAATTTTCCCACTGCTTCCTCCAGTTTTTTTTTCTTTCCACAACAAGGAGAAAAAGATGCACTAACTCTGCTATGCCTTTTGATTGGTAGCGGTGGGAGCTGTCTGTCCGGAGGCATCCATCATATGATTTTTTTGTAGCAAGTGAACAAAGAATGGTGATTCCAGACTAAGTGCTGGTATGGAAGCAGCCTCTGCTACAGAGTGTTTCACTAGTCGAATAATGTGTCTTCGGAACTGTCCAAATTTACCAAATGTATTTAAAATGTTAAAAAGAGGAAAGGGAACTATAACTTCTTTACTCCTTCTGTATGTTGTCTTGCTAACCCCTATTCAGAATAATATTGATGCAAGTGTTTTTCCCCACCCTAGGACAAGCAGGGAATTCCTTGGTGGTTAGGACTTAGCTACAAGGGGATCTTTCAGTATGACTATCATGACAAAGTAAAACCAAGAAAGGTAAGCTGTTCTGTAAACTGAGACATCCTATCTTGGAAATGATCAGCAAAAAAATGTGTAGTACTAATTTTTCAGAGGTAAAAACAGAGAGGCAAGAACCTGAGTACTCCCTAATTTATTGATGTTTGCTGCAGTGGTGGAAAGGTGAGCAGGCTAGTGTAGTGTTATCAAATGCCAGAACTGAAACTGTCTTCATTTCATAAGGACCATTTCCTCAAAGGTATCAAAGAAAGGGTTTGAATTAGAGACCAATATTTAATGTGTTAGTGTTGTGCTACAGGTTTATAGTCAGTTTTAAAGAAGACATAATGGGGGAAAAGACAGGTAGTACCTAGTGCCAGTTTGTTTGTTGGTATCAGCAGCATTTGACATTGCTTGGGTATTCAAATGCCTGAACACTGTCTCCAGGATGTTAGCACCCATATATGAAAGTATGAACTACCATATCGGGAATAGTCTTCATTATATAATGGTACCTCAGCTCACGAACGCGTCAGTTCACGACAAAATCAGGTCGCGAACAGAAATTTCATAAAAAGTTTGCTGCAGGTTGCGAACTCTGCATCAGTGATTATCGCGAACGCGCCCGTCCGATCGCGGTCATGCTGGGCGGGGGCGGGGAGATGACTGCCCACCTCCCCCCCACACACACACAATCGCTGGGGTTGGGGCGGGGGAGATGGCCTCGATCTTTGTTGCTGTTTGTCACTTTGCTTCACATTTTTGTGAGTAAAAAAAATAGTTGCAGAATGGATTAACCTTATTTACATTGACCCTTATGGGGAAATTTGACTTGGCTCACAACCAGTTTGGGTCATGACCAGAGTCCTGGAACGGATTAAGTTCGTGAGCAAGGTACCACTGTAGTTTTGTGTATGAACCTGTTTTCCAGAAAGCAGTGTTGTCTTTGAGTGCATGTGCTCAAATATGCAGGCATGGATAAAATACCTGTTGTGCATACAAGATTTCAACAGCCTCTCACATGGTTTGGATGAGATAAGTGGCCTCCAATTCCCTCCTCAATATGACTTCATACTACCCACCCTTCCTCGCCATCTAATCCAAGTGAAACTTCCTTTCACCTTTGCCCACTGAAGTTTTTCCCCAAACTGGTGACCAAATGAAGGCACTGCATAATTGGTATCTTACTGTGTTATCCCTGAACTATTCCAAATGATGGATTAAAAGGGTGAGAGAGAAACAAGTTGCATTTTTATACTCCTTCATTTTAGCAAAGGTAGTGGAGTGTTGGGACTCACCATCAGCCTTTGTAGGCTAGCCATTGGGTACTTGGAGAGGAAGATCTGTTGCAGTCCAAGGGTGAATGGATGCTTAGGAGTATTTTCATCAGAGCTGATCTGACACAATGAGCAGGAAAATGACTGATGCAAAAGAATGCAAGAAAAGCAGAGATTCTCCAGAAAGTGGGGAAAGATGTCATTGACTACACCCGCCCCAAAAAATCAGGAAAATAAAATCTGGGGCAGAGGGTAAATGTGTCCCCTCCTATCCCAATTTTCCCAGATGCAGCCTCTTCCCATTATTCTGTTTGCCTATACAGCATGGACAAAGATTTTCAATCAGAAAAGCCCTTGATGAAGGAAGATACCTCCCACTGCCCCTACCCTATCCCATATACACCAAGAAACGAAGCAGAACATTTAATTCTGGACTAGGGCACCAATACAGTTCCAGTTGACCCTGTTTTCCCTATGGCCAAGAAGGCCTCACATCTCCTGTTGGTTGGTACTCC
Source organism: Varanus komodoensis (assembly GCF_004798865.1). NCBI lineage: Eukaryota > Metazoa > Chordata > Lepidosauria > Squamata > Varanidae > Varanus > Varanus komodoensis. Next base: position 15,298,502 of record NW_025335409.1, on the reverse strand, counting down.
CGTTGGATTTGCATAATCGTTGCATTTATTTGAAAGTTTGAATTAAAGACCTTTGAGCTTCCTTTCAAAATTAGTTACAAATGTCTGTCATTCTGTGAGATTGTGTGTCTGTGTGGAAATCTGATTTCTATACTCCTACGTGATTTATTTTGAAAATGCAAATAATAGCTTTCAACATTTGAGTGGCAGAGTTTTATTTTAGGATGGGTTCCAGGACAGAGAATGCAGAGCAGACATTAGCAGTGCTGAGTGGCACATTAGCTTATGGAAACGTTATCACTGTGTTGCAAAACATTTCTGCTGTTGTTGCATTTGTGGGGCCAAATTACTCTGAATGTACGGAAGCATGTTGCAGATAAATTGATCTTTGTACACAGGGGAGTGGTTTTATAGCAACCCGCATGGCATTTTTGTGATTGTAAATTAGTATATATGTTACTGTAAAAGCAGTATTTCCTGGCAAGATGATGTATCTATTTTCCAAGGATGATAAGCTGCAAAATGTGTTTCTAACATTTGATGTTTCCACTTTTATTTTTGCACACTGGACCTATTGGGAAGAGTTAAGATCTTTTTGATTCCACAAATACTTACCAATTATGTGTATTACTACCCTTCCTCTGAAGAGAAAAGGTGGTCATACATGGGATTATCCAGTTTTGTCCTCAAAACAAACAAACCTGCCCCCCAACCACTCATTGAGCTCCAAGGCTGAGCAGGCATTTGATTCCAGTTCTCGTCAGCCATCCTGTCTGCTTACACCTCTGACCAAATAATCCAGTGTCAAACGTATAGCACTGGCAAGATACTCTTTTCAGTCACAACTCTGTGAGACTGTTGCCTGATGGATGGAGGAGTCCATTATTGGAACCTTGTACCTTCCTTCGCCTTGACAAGAAAGCCATGGAAGAGAGGCTTTTACAGCCTAGCCATCTTCAGTTGCAATGGACCTCTGACCATTCCTAGTTGCTGCATGCAGACCAAGTTGGGGCTGAAAAGCAGGCATTTTTGTTCTTATTTAGGACGTACGTGTCAGTTTTAAACCCTAACCTGGAAGCAAATTCCCCTTGGACTGGATTGCTCCAGACAGCTATTTCTAGAGGCTTGGTGGGTCACCTTTAAAGATAACCTGATTCAGCATTTGAAAATGACGATGTAGCAAAGTGTTCAGGTGTTGAAGAACTCAGTGACTTTGTCCACTGCTTCTTAATGCTAATAATTCCTACTATTACCCATCTAGTATCTAGACTGGATAATACCAGAGTCACCTCTGGATCCTTAGATAGCACAATAGGTTACTGATTCACAACCCCCTCCCATCACTGAATTCAAGCACTGGTTAAAGTATACTCTTCTCCTCCCCCTCTGGGTTTAGAGAAGCAGGAAGCCACAATGCAGCCATGCAGTGATTAATACACTAAATGCAAAACCCTCTCTTCTGAAACTTTTATCCAATTTGCCCCTTTAACAGACTGGCTAAGTGCAGGATCCATGAGTGGGAAGGGCTGTGATTAATTATACACCACAGATTTCTGGTTCTTAATCCTTTAAATTACTCTTGATGGAGGATGTTTACTCCTTCTGCGTGATTTGGATAGACAAGAAGAGTGTCTACCGCAGCCTTCTCCAATGTGGTACCCTGAAAATGTTTTGGACTGTAACTACCATCAGTACCTGTCATTTTGGCCAATGGTCAGAGCTGGTGGGAATTGTAGTCAAACAACATCTGGAGGAAGTATACTCTATGGGGGAAAATTCAGTCTGGAAGCTTAGGAGTAGGAAACGGAATAGTATTTCTAGAGTGTGGGAGTGAGGAATCCTTGGATGATAATATTCTTTTGATCTGAAAATGGTTACACTCAGAGCAGCCATTTCTGTCTCAAAAGTGAAAATATATGGCCTTTAAAATGACTGCTGTACAAAAACCTTAGCAGTACCTCCATTGCCTTGGTATCCAGGTATCTCTCAAGAACTGATAATGGCAAAGACTGGCTCCTGCTTTCCGCATTTAGAGGGGGATGAAAGTATTGGAGAATATTAATTTATTTATTTATACATACATACATTTCTATGCCACCCCCATTGCAACAAAGCCTCGGGGCAGCTCATATTCTGCCATGGAAATAATGCAAAGACACTTTAGAATGGAGACCACACATCGTTTCATTTTTCTCAGTCTTGCTGATTTAGCTTCTACTCATTACCAGGACTGAAAATTAATAGAAAAATTACAGTGGGAAAAAATAATCAAAGCAGAAAATCGTGGCACAAAAACAGCCCAAACTGAGAAATGTATAAGCATAAAGTCCTTTCTTCTCTCGAAAATGATTTGACAGAATATTTCTTTTCCCATTAGGTCATCATAGACAGTTTTCAATGCCTATTGTGCTTGCTACACTAACTAGCTGAACCTTGTATCATACAATTGCATCACTATGCAGTCAAAAACAACCTTTTATTAAATTGCTCCAGCAATTTGGCCGGAACCCTGCTGAATTCTGTCTGCTTTTTTTATGATAAGGAGTTGGGCAGTTTGCGCGCTCACATTATAGAATCCTATTTGCAGCCATTTAAATTCTGAGTTATTCCACTAATGTTACCGGAAGTGCAATTGGGCTCTTAATATGAGAAGCAGGAGAGAGAGAATTTAATTAGAATGTAGCTTCTAGAAGCCATGAGCTGTACACATTCAGAAGGAGTATTGTCTGTGCGTTAACTGACTAATATGTTAAAATGGAGGTAAGCTTGAATTTCAGATTGTATGGGTCCCCCTTACTTTGAATAAATCCTAGTTTTTAAAGCATGGATCTTGCGAGTAGGCATTGATGAACATCTGGCCATTTCCATAACTGTTCAAATTTGGAAATGTGTAATGAGCAGTAGGGCAACACTAAAATTACCATTTCGTGTTCTCCCTTTGCTGCATAGGGAAAAACACATGGCAAACTTTAGAGAGTGTCTCCCTGTTGTACCGGTTGAGTTGGTAAAGAAGCAAATACACGATCAGTTCTCTCAAGTAAAGTGAAGGATATGACTCACATTCAAGATGCTTGAAAAACTAGCCAGTCATCAGTACCTGTAGTTTCCCCTGCCAGTCACCAAGTGCAAGGCAAACAGCTTCGTTCGCAGCACTGTCAGCTAACCATGCAGGGTTGAGTACCAGTTTTTTTTAACATCAAACTATTTCTTTCACACCCACACTTAAGAATGGCCTATAAACCTCTGCCACTGTAGATTTTTACTACCTCACTGCTGGTCAAGGACAATAAGTGTCCATTTACGATAGTTTATACTGAGATAATATTGTACTACAAGCATGTTCCTGACTTGAACCTTTGTAGAAGACAAAGGCCTGCTGGTGACTGCAAAGGACAGATAAGGTAGCACAAGGAACCAGAGATGGTACCAGTCAGCATGCCAGACTCATAATTCTAGCATCTAATGCTTGAGTCAGTTACATCTTCATGCTCATCAAAGGCAAGTTGTTAAATGACACATGTTTCCAAGGGAGGCTGCTTGAATAGCCACAGAGGAGATCCTGTCTTGTTAGGTGTGTGCACATGCTTGCTTTCCCAGCCCTGTCACCTTTCCCTTCCCCTCTTTCTTTCTGTCTGCCTGAGGTGAACAGACTTGGGTTAGCAGTTAAGCTAGCAGTGTTTCCAAGTTACTTCTCTCCTTTCTCTTATGTAAAGGAATGACTCTCATCTATCCCTATGAAGAAACAGAGCTACAGTTACAGATAGCATTGTAGTAAAGGCAAAGAGGGTCCACAGGCCATGACACTATATAATTGACTTCCAGGATCCCATGGGATGTGACCTGTAATGTGTTTCACTCTGGGCATTGCATCAGCCCCAAGCAGGCTCTTGTGAACATGCTGCCCTTCCCTACACCAACCCATCTTGTCTGTCATTATGGTGGGCGTGTCACTATTGAAGAAGACAAATGTAAGAGCAACTGTATCTATAGAAATTTACTTCTTCAAAGCCTGTCACCATGCATTGGTTGGAAATCTGCTGGCAATGCATGGCAAACCCTCAATAATGGCAAGAAGGCTTGAAAAAATACTGGGATTTTAAGGGAATGTTGCAGAGCCTTCTACTCTCTTCCTTGATTGCTTTTCTTTGCTCCTAGATACAATTTTTTAGTATCTCTGTGCCCGTTCTTCCTCTGTAACGCTTCACGTTGCAGAAAAAATCAATTTTCTTAAAAGCAAAGATCTTGCAAGCAGATGAAATTATGCAAAATATAATTTTGCATTTCATCAATTTTTTGCTATCTTCACATACTTGCTTTTCAACCAGTGTCCTGTTCTTCCTCAAAAGAATTCAGAGAATGGTATAGGTATCCTTGCAACAATCCTGTCAGGTAGACTGGGCTAACAGATAGTGACTGCCTCTAGATCATTCAGTGACCTTTGTAGCTAAGCAAAGATAGAGCACTTTCCATTTCACATTCAGTTTGGCTGTCTTTAGTACTGCACTAGGGTATTTTTGTTGGAAAATGCTTTGGACAAAGTTTGCGGATTGGGCATTTAGTTTTGTGTACATGCTCTTGAAGTTACATAGTTTTTGTGTGGTAAGAACCACAACAGATAGAGTGTCATTCAGTAGCATGGAAAGAATCTGTAATGTCTTTGAGAAAGGCTGTTGATCTTACACAGGACTTATATAATAGACTGGAGACAGTGATAAGAGTTCCCAGTATCATCCTGAAAAAGCCAAAGTGGAATTGCACACACCTAGAGGATAATTAATATTGTGTCCTCGAGTGTGCTAGCAGGTCGGAATCTCTTCTGAATGAGAGGGTTTCACTGTTTTAACAACACACATGCTGTCCTGCAGTGCACATATTTTAATAGCTTTATCAAACAACTCAAAGAAAGCAGAAGAGCAAATTATTAACAAAGCTTGCCAAAAGCTTTTTCATAGGCCCTATAATATCTTGCCAAACATATTTGATTTCTACTTGGAGAGAGAGAAAGAGTGGGGGACTTTAGAAGGAATCACAGAAAGAAAATTTATCATATTAATTGCTTGTGGTAAAATAGACACTGGTCATGTTTTTGTTTAAACTGAAGTAATAGTATTTTGCACTCCATAGGTTGGCTTTAAAAGGGGGTCTGGTGTTTGTTTACTTGTAGAAACATGATGCAGAGACTGAAGGTTTTTTGAATGCTCTGCGTGAAAAATTAAAACAGCAGACTCCCAAATTAACAACAAATTTGTAAAGCAGCAACAAATTTGAAAATCAATTTTTGGATACCTGGACTGGGCTTTTTAAATGCTATACATTATAATACATTATTATTTTTCTCTTTTTTTAAGTTTCTGCTAATGTGCCTGTGCTAATAGGCAAACTTCTGTTGATTTAATGCTACGTATGATACTCAGAACTTACTTCAGTTATAGTATTTTCACAGCAAACAAATTCAATGCTGACATTTACTTGAAAATTTACTCTAGAGATAAATTTAGTGTTGGACCACCATACTGGCCACCAACATGTTAGTAGTTCACTAGACCTCTCATGGTGATTGATTTCTATGTCACCAAAGAGCCAAAGCTCTCTGGGCAGTTCACAGCAGCACATTAAAAATACAATAAAAATGAATCATGTTGAAAACACATTAAAACATCATAAAAAGTTTATAGTACAAAATTTACAACCAAGTTTAAAACATATTAACTTGAAGAAAAACATTAGTCCTGTTTAACAGCTAGCAGGGCTCAGGATACCACTTGAATACCATGCACTAGAGGACAGTCTTTACCTGGCACCAGAAGACAGTAAAATTGATGCCAGGTGGGCCTCAGTGGGGAGTTTGTTCCATAACTGGAGGGCCACCAGTGAAAAGGCCCTTCTTGTTGCCACCATCCAAACCTCCCTCAGAGGTGGCAGTCTGAGGTAGGTGTAAGAACTTGATCATAGTGTCCGGGTAGATGAAGGCTGGGAGAAGCGTTCCATCAGGTATTGTGGTCCCAAGCCTTGTAGAGCTTTACAGGCTAAAACCAGCACCTTGAGTTAGGCTTGGAAGCATGTAGGCAGCCAGTGCAAAAGTGTCAGAATTAGTGTTATGTGATATCGGACTGTCTGATCCCTGTTACTAGTCTGGCTGCTGCAGTTGTGCAAGCTGCAGCCTCCAAACAGTCTTCAAGGGAAGCCCTATGTAGAATGTGTTGCAGTAAATTAGTTTAACGATTACCAGAGCATATATAACTGATACCAGGCTATCTCTGTCCAGATATGGGCACAGAAGGCAGTCCTGGCCCTTGAATGACAAAGATGGCTCAAGGAACATCCCCTAGCTACAAACCTGCTCCTTCAAATGCAACCCCATGTGGAACAGGTTGAATTCCCTCCATCCGGTTGGAAAAACCACCCACAAATAGCATCTCAGTCATGTCTGGATTGCGCCTCAGTTTGTCAGCCCTCATTGCAGCCAGGCACCAGTTCAACACATCCACAGTCTCACTTGCTGAAGTTGAAAAGGAGAGTTAGATTTGTATGTCATCACCATATTGATGATGATGCACTCCAAAACTCTGGATGACCTCAGTCAGCAGTTTCATAGAGATGTTGGATAACATGGAGAACAAGACTGATCCCCGAGGAACCCCATACTGGAGGATCCAAGGGGCAAAGCAACATCCTCCAAGCCCCACCTTCTGAAGCCTACCATCCAGGTAGGAGCAGACCCACTGCAATGCAGTGCCACTCACACCCAACTCAGACAGTCCCCCCAGGAGGATACTATGGCTGATGGTGTCAAAAGCTGTTGAGGAGTCCAAGGAGGAACAATTGGGTTGCATTACCCTGTCTCTCTCCCAGCATAGAACACCACCAAAGTTGTTTCTGTGCCAAAACCAGGTCTGAACTCCAGCTGAAATTGGATCCAGATCATCAGTCTCATCCAAGAGTGCCTGGAGCTGGTTGGCCACCACCTGCTCAAGAACCATGTCCAGGAAGGCAATGATTGCCACTGACCTTCAATTGTTACATTATTCAGGGTTCAGGAAGGAGTGGTGTTAAATAGATGTTAAGGAGTGATTTCACCAGCACTTGCTTCAGATGGCCAGGGACCACTCCTTCTCATAAAGAAGCATTAATCACCTCCCAGCCCAGCCAGCATTTCCTCCTTACCAGCTTTATTTAGCCAAGAAGGGCAAGGCTCCAGTTTGGACATGGTTGCACAAACCTGTCCAAGCGCCTTGACGACATCTTCAAGCTGTACTAACTGGAACTCATCCAACACGAGTAGACCAGACTGTACTGTGGATATCTCACTCAATTCCACTGCTATAACATTGGAGTTCAAGTCATGGGGGAAACAAGGGTATTTATCCTGGAAGGGCCTAGCAAATGTATTACAGTGGACCTTAGACTGACTCCATTTCACAATGAGAGACTACTGTTTCCATATGCATAGCATTGCAATTGACCATTTTTTTGGAGTCTAGATAACATGGTCAGAAGTGGATCTGAGAGGTATGAGGTCATCTTCCAGGGTGCCAAGAACTCATTATGCAATCTTGGGACATTATTATCTCCTGGCTACTGACTTCATACCTTAAAAAGTAATTGTGAGGGAAAACACAATAGGTATTGTGCAATACTTTATAGAATTAGAAAGTGTCCTGTCATAGATATAAAGTCTAGTTCCTTACCTTTTGTTGTTTAATCAGACTACCCATCTGATAATGGAATATACTCTTAATTCACTTAACTCTGATGCTAACGCTGCCATAAGAAGGACAAGAATGAGAAAGGCTATTACAGAGGTGGGAGGTAAAGCATTGGCACCTACTTTCTGCCTCCTGGGTTGCAAAGTGATCATTCCAAACTGGTCTGGCTAGATTTTTTTTTAACTTTTGACCAATTTCCAAGTAAGGGAGTGGTCTCTTTTGCACAAATCCTAGTAGTTTGTTGTTGATGTTGCGCTGTATTTCCATCTCACCTGCACTCTGCCTTAACAAGTTGCTTCTAGACCTGTATATAAATAAAAAAAAAAAGAAAAGAAAATTGCCATCTGTCCCCTACTCAGCTTATCTATCAGTTGAGCTTTCTAGCTATCCGTCCATCCCTTATCTTTCTGTAAGTCTAAATTAGCTGGCATCCTACTGATCTTTCACTCTTCCCATGATGGTGGCAGAAAGCCATCATTCCTCACCACAGCCCAGAGGTTCTGCACATGATATTTTGTATCAGCACAAGTTGCTTAAGTCTTAAAAGCTGTGATTGCACAAATCCTTTTGACTGATGTTGAAATATGTGCTGGGCCATTTTGATCGATGCTTCCCCATCAGTTTCACTATGAGATTATGAAAAGTGGCTAAAATATTGTATCACTGAAGAGGAAGAATGGCACTAAGCTGTGATTTCAGGAAGACCGTGTGGCTATCATCCTCTCTTCTAGCCTTTTGTGCAAAGTCACTCTTCCTCCCCATGAGCAATGAGCTTTGCTCTCCAATCGCTTTTCTTACACACCCTCCCACCCCTTCTTTCTTCTGAGTTAAATGTGGCCTTTGGGTGACAGATCCCTATTCCTATTCTAAATCAGCACAATTCTGGAATCTTCTTTCCCCTCAAGGGACCTCTATGTGGATTCTCCCAAAGTCAGATCTATGATAATGGCAAAACAGTTCTTTTCTCAGGGTGATGAAATGGATGCAAATTTCCAGGCCTCTTCTCTACCAGCTACCACTTAATTATAGAACGGCCAACAAACAACAAATGTACATTCATACACACATGCATGCATTCACATACACACACACTCACACATAAATGAAAGAAAGAAAGAAAGAGAACAGTGGAATATTAAAGCTGTTATTTAACTAGCCACAAGGACCTGATAATATGCCAGTAATCCTGGCTCTGAGGATGATTTTCACTTCAGCATCTTCCAAGCTTTTTGCAACATCATGTGCATCAATCCCTCATCTCCCCCCCCCCCCCCGCAACTTTTGTAAAAAAAAGAACAGCAGGAGTATTTTGGCTGCATTTTTTCTGACCACTGCCTTGGTGTAGGCTGGTTAATAAGGCACTCACCTGGTTTCAGACTACATGCATGCATGTTTTCCAATGTTAAACAGTCTCTCCCTGAGAGACATTTGTTTTGTAAAGTCAAACACATTTAACAACAACTTTAAGATCAAAGGCTGATGTTTCTTGAGGAGGTTGAAGCAGAGTTCATGGGTTTTGGGAGAGGAATTTTGCCAGGGTAAATACTGGACACAGGTGTAATTTAAAAAAAAAAAAACCCTTGGCTTTCACTTTTAAACACATGGAGTAGTCAAAAAATTATTAGACATCCTAGGAGCCAAACTATACACTACGTGGGAGGTTCATGATAGAATCTCACAACATTTTCTTTTTTTTAATAGCCATCAGGTTGCTCTGAAGTGATGTTCTTGGAGCATAGAAATGGTGGGGAGCGGGGCAGATTTTGATTGTAAAAATAGTGTAAGGGTGTAGTGTAGTGGAAAGGGTTAAACAATCCATTCCCTCAGTATCATTGCCTGAATCAAATGGGCAGCTGGCAGAGCTTTGAAAAAGATACAATGATCCATTCTCAGAATTTCAGCATGTGCTTTAGTTTGTCCCTAAGTGATTTCGTAATGATTTCATAAGAGTACTGAAAAGCAGCCTCATGGTAAGCTTCTCATAGACAGGTGGCCACATCAGATCAACCACTTCCAGAATCTCAGCTTATGACCCTCCCAGAGAGCTGGTCTTAAAGAAGAAACTCATAGTCATAGTCATAATTGACCACTTCCTGACTGTGCTGTTCAAAGGAAGGCTGTGTGCTCCAAACCACATTATATATAATTTTACAAGTGGGTTTCACCCTTACCAGCTATGAGCTTTGCAATCCCTGTGATCCCAATACCATACCTAGTATGAACCTTTCTGCTGCTTTAAGAGGATGTTGGGTATGTCTAGGCCTGCCCTGCTTGCAACACAGCCAGACATAGCCTATCTATCTTGTAGGCTAGCCTGCCAGGGATTTAAAAAAAGTTTTTTGGGTTTTGTGCTTGCATGAGGCTTCAAAAGGAGTTGTCAAGGCCCTGGCAAGTCATCGTGCATGAGTCAGGAGTCATGTACAGCACAGTCCTTTCACTCATAAAGGGCCGCATATGATGCTGGCTTGGGATGGAAGGGGGTGGGAATCACACGTGCCCATCCCTGTGATCCTGATACAGATTGCTAGCAAGAGCAAAACAAAAGCAGTCTGTGTGCAGGTCACCGAGGATGGGAGTAAAAAACCTTCCCTCTCCTGCTTTCCTCAGCAATCCTGATTTAGTCCACTGCAGCAATAGGTCTTATCCTGGCTGTAGGTTGTACACTCCCTATGTACAGTTTGTGCTGGCCTGGATAAGACCCTTTGAATAATGGAAGTGTACATATTACCTTTTCTGCCAACCAAAATGGTTAATGGGCAACAGCAACAATTAAAAATCCACCAAACAACTCAGTGGAGCACATGTATATGTATATAGTCCAGTGCTGATTACCTTAATAGTGCACCTTAGTTTATGAGTAATTCATCTATGGCAGTCATTAAAAAAAAAGATTGGTGGAGCATTTATGGGTCATGCATCAATCAGCAAATTAGATATACTGATTTGGAAATGTATGTAATCTGGTAAATTAGACAGACAGCTATATTAGAAAGTAAAGACAGATATTTACACTACAGGATATGCAGTTGACTGAAAGGAAAAAGCTTGCACAACTGTTGCTATGTGAATTGTACAGAATAAGATGTAGGTAGAAAGGGGAATGGGTAGAGTTCTTGAATAATTATGATGATTTAACAAATACAAGTGTCCTAACTGTACCGGGTCCTTTATCAGCCACTTTCTGAGCCCAAGTATCTTTTGCTTCCCTCATTTCCATTTCTGTGAGGTTTGTTGGTGCTAATCTCTGATATTTGTCTAGTTTCACTTGATCCAACTACAAAAAATCCCAGAACCCAGGTATCTAAATATTTGATCCAGGCTTCTAAGAAAGATGTGTTCATTTACTTCTTTATTTATTTTTCATGCTGCCCTTCTTCCAAGAAAACAGGTCACTGTGCTTCAGGAGTGGACAATTAGTGCCATCTCAGATGCTTTGACTTACAGTGTGCATTACCTTTCATTATTACCTATGCTGCTGAGCACTGATATAAGCCAGAACAGGGGAGGGAGGTAGTGGTCACAAGCTTCCCTTTCTTGCTCTGCATGGTTCCCTTTTTAGTTTATTCCAACAACAAAACCCTCATGTTAGGTTAGAGAGGGAGAATGATGGGTCCAAATTCACCCAGTGATCTTCATAGCGAAGCAGGCAATCAACCAAATTTTTCTCTGCCACTGCAACACTACACCATCTCTATTGCTGTGATGGCCTGATTTTATCTTTGATCCTCAGACTTCACACAGTCTGCAGAGTGGACAGAAAACCAGGCACAGCTAAATCACTAGTTTGCCATCAAAATTCAGCAGCGAAGTGCTCAGTAGTGCTATAGAACACTACAACTATTTGGTAATTATAATAGTAATATTTTCAAGCTAAATTCCGTCTGTTCGCATTCTGTGGAAGCTCCAGAGTATCCAAAGAGCCAGATTTAGCTTGCTGACAAGCCCACATTTGGCAGTTTGGGTACTCCACAGCCAGTGTGGAAACTCCCCCTCCCACACACAATTTTAAACAAATTTTGGAAGGAAGAAAGGAAGTGGTAGGAGCAACATGCAGCCTGCTGGTCCCATGTTGCCCAACTTTAATAATTAATTCTATTTAATTTTAAAAATATCCAACACATTAGCAGTAATTGAAACACCGAATTCAAACAAGGTTTTCTGCAAATTGGAACCTTACCCAGCCTTGTGCCCTCTAGGTGTGTTGAACTGGAGACCACAAGTTAGCTGAGTTATTGGCCACACTGGCTGGAGATGATAGGGATTGTAGTCCAGTATATCTGGAGGACACCAGCTTGGGGAAGGTGAGGCAGAAGAGATTCCAGAGTCTGAGGAGGCACTGAATACTCCAGTACGACAGATGTAGGTGTATGTGTTATGGAAAGATCTAAACCAGCTTTCCCCAATCTGGCATTCTCCAGTTGTTTTAGACTACAATCTCCAGGATTCCTGACTGCTGACCATGCTGACTGGGCCGATGGTATCAAAACAACTGGAAAGTACTAGGCTAGGGAAAGCTCTTTGAAGCCTTTCTCTGAAAAGATCCTGGCAGGTCAGGAACCAGTTTCTATCAAATCCCAGGAAACCTTTCCATACCAGCCATTTCTATTTCTAATCTGTTAGGAAAAGCAATGTTATTACTGTATTCCCATTTGTGGAAACTGTGAGAATCAGTCCAGAGAGATGGGGGAGCAGAAAAGCCAGTGGTATTCAAATTTTCTTCAAGGAACTCTTTGCCCACTGACCTGTCTGCTAGTTTAGCTTTACTCTTCTCTTGAGGAATCCCTATACAGTGCAAGGGATTTTCTGGGAGCATTCCTAAAGCGCACAGGGTGATAGTCAGACTTGCAACTCTTCCTTTTGGCTTTGCATTGCCAGGAAAATTTAGTAGTGGTGCTAGGCTAGCTGGCTTTCATGGATGCTTCTCCACTGTGAGTGAGCCTCTTATTGAAAAAGTCCTAATAAGCTACCAAGGAACTAGAGGACTTCCCAAGCAGATCAGAGTTTGCACAGTTACTTTAGCAAAAATCAAGGTTTCCCAGCCTATAAGTGGTCATAGCCAGTTATCCAAGTTTGTTTCATTTACTCTATGTTTTTAATTTTTTTTATGGTGGCTTTAATCTTAGGAAAGTACTTTCTCTTGAACTGTACTACGTCTGGTTCTCTCCCATTCTTTGGTGAAGCATTTCATTTTTCCACAGTGTGTGCCGGGGTGGGGGGGTGTTAATGATAGCTTAGTGGAGCAGAGGTTTTGTTTCCCGCCAGCTTTAACAGCACCATGTGGGCGACTGCAGAGCACAGGAGTAGCTTAGCAGCTTTTGTTGTGCTGAAACTGAAACCGCTCCTTAGTAACTATTCCAGGCATCTGGAGTTTTATCTGGAGGGAGGGAATTTTGTATGCCAAGAGGTCACAAGGTACTGTACTCACTTCTTTCTGTTCCTTTGCTTGTGTTTCTCCAGTTCCGTTTTATTGCTCGCAGAGAATTGGAAGCATTAGCAATGCAAACATCTGGCATGTTTTGAATTCTAGTGTTTCTGCAATAGAGAGAGAGCAGGTTACTGCTATCTTTGTCATTTAGCATTCTCCCCTCACCATGACAAATTGTTCACTGGAAACCCAAAATAATGCTTTGGGCTAATCTTGTGGCTTGAAGGGTGTGTGTAGTTTAATACAGACAGACATCTGCGATATTAATGGAAGCAGCAATCTAAACTGTAAGATCCTCTCTAAAGGGAATAGCATCTCTAAGGGATGTGGCTTCATCCCAGAGAAAGGATGAAATGATTAGTGCATTTACAAGGAGGCTGCATGGCTGCTTCCTGTGGTTTTGGCTCCACACTTGGGGCGCTTCTGGAAATGTGGAAAACATCATCCTGTGCTGTTAGCGGGATCACAAGGGTGCATATTTCATACACTAAGAACTGTGTGTCTAGGCTTGACCCACACTTAGTATCAGTGGTGCTGTCAGGGCTGCACTTTGGGGCAGATGCACAAGGCCCCCTCTCAGCTGAATGAGTGGGGGTTCCCAGATGAAGCAGGACTGGCTTGGTACATAGTGAATTAATATATTCAATATATATCCTCATCTGAATTGCCTGTCCAAAAGAAGACAGATCTGTCTAATCCAGCATACTGCTTCTGATGGTAGTTGGACACCTCCAGGAGTTCACAAGCAGGACACTGTGTTTCTCCCTTCACTCTCCTTGGTTTGCCTGCAATGTCTGGTATTGAAGTGGTATAGTACCTCTATACATGAAGCTTTACATCAGCTTTTACCAATCTGGGCCCAGGTGTTCTGCAACTCCCAGCATTCCTGACCATTAGCCTTGCTCTCTGGGGCTGATGGGTGTTGCTGTCCCAAACATTTGGAAAGCTACTAGGCATGGAATAACTAGCCAACATAACAGTTGATTGATAGCTCCTCCAGGAATTTGACTAGTTGTTTTTGAAGTATCTGAGCCAGTGGCTATTATCATATCTTGTGTTAGTAAATTTTAAAAGTTAAGTATGTCTTCCAGAAAAGGGGGCTTCCTTCCTGCCCCTACTTCTCCTGTTCTAACTGGAAGTCAATGTCATTGCGGTGAACTAGATGGCTGGTTCGTAGTGCTGCAAGAGAGGGAGCAGGCTTTTCTCTATCTACTTTCACCCCATTGTCCATCATTTTTTGAACTTTTGTCTTGCTTCCTCATAGTCATCTTTTTCTGAACTAAGAAGCTTCAAACACAGTGGCCACCCCATTCATAAATGGATAAACATCCACTGTTCCTCTATTAATAGCTCTTTTTTCTAACTGAAAAGGCCCAAATCTTTAACAGTCCGAGCCCACGCAACTCGTGACCAGGATGCTGAATACAGGCAGACATCTGTGTACAGCCACCTATTGGGGATGAGCAAGCATTACTTGTTTGGGTCTGCAAAATTAGGAATAAAACCCCTTCCAAAACCTGACAAGCAACAGTACATGGCCAGTTGGCTGCATTCAGTTATCTGTGATACTGTTTGTTCGGGCTTGCTTTGACCCTTCATCAGAAAAGTGTTCCAGCCCCTGGGCAGTTTCAAGTTGCAATCCTAAATACACTTCCTTAGGAACCAGACCCATTGAACATAGTAGGATTTATTCCTGGGTAAACATGAATATGATTGCATGGTTAGTCTATTTGGGCAGGTGGACAACCAGGACATTTCAAAAGTGTGTGCTTCATCCCCAGATAGGTGATGCATCAAACAATAGCATTCATGATGATTGCTAAAAACGTGTTCAAAATGTCTGTGGATGAACAGACATTTTGATAGTGGTTGACTCAGCAGTCAGCAAAGCAGGATATCTCACCACTCACTGACAGCATTGAAGGAAATGGTTCTTTATTTGTCTCTCATTATCAAAGAATTAAATCAGGCTGAGCAAGGTCTGGTGGCAGCAGGGGAGGGAGACAGCACTGTAAATCAGGGCCAGCTCTTTAGTTTTGTTCTTTTGTGTGTTGGCAAGTGATTTCTGGCTTAACCCACATAAGAATCTACATTCCAAAGGCTTATCTCAGATTCTTCACTGGAAAAAAAAACCAAAGTTGTCTTTGAAGAAGATCATTATCAGGTTCTGATGTTGCAGTGTGTGGGATTTGTGCCACATACTCAGTTGCTTAATAAGTATAGAAGTAAATGTTTCCATGTCTTTTCAGAATCTTTGCACATGAATCCTAAGAGGAGGAAGTAATTCCTATGATATATTTAAAAAACACCAGAAGAGCCATGTCATCCTCTTTTGCACAGCAACAACCAGAAGGCCACAAACAGGACATGGGGCCAATAGATCTCTCCTGACCTTTTTGCATTTCTGTGGTGTTGGACATTGCATTCATAAGCACTGGTGTTAAAGTGTGCAATTAATCTGTTAGTCACTCAGTAGGCTAGTGTTTCTGTACCCCTAAACTAGGCTGGCTTTCAGAAGTGAAATCTGGAGTTTGCCTTAGTTTCCTAAGCACAGTGGAGCTGGTGAAACTGAGACTACACACTCTCCCTTGCTCTGAATATACCACATTCATTTCTGGGAAAGAAGGTGTGTGAAGTGCATAAACTCAATCTTGGACTTTCTAAATTGTAATCATATTAGCCACAATCCAGAAAAGCAGACCAGTGCACAGAAAATGTTTTGCATTTATCCACCTCCTTTAGGATTTAAGCACAGATACTGAAGGAAGGGGAGAATCCTCATAACCAGCACCTTGAATTGTGCATGATTCTCTTGTATTTTGCCCATACTGGCTGAATCTGGATGTCATGCTAGACCAGCCTTCCCATCCTGGTGCCTTCCAGTTGTTGGATTACAACTGCCATATAAAATTCCCATGGTGCTGGTTAATCCAATACACCTAGGATATTAGGTTGGTGATGGTTGTGTTCAGTCAAGGTTCATGAAGTAAGAATGATCTGCAGCAAGCTTGAGACGCAAACATTTCACCTGCCTCTCTTCTCCATCCCATGGCCATGAGAAGGAGTTTGGAAACTTCTGCTCTTATTTTAAAGTCACTGCAGTTTAGCATTGCATCCAAGCAGTAAATGTATTACATTTTGGCATGGTCTGAAGTTGGCTCATTCCTACTAATCATTGCTAGGTTTAGCCAGTTTGTCAGGTTCTGCCAACAAATGTAAAACAGAAATGGAAGCTGAACTGTGGTTTAGTGGAATGGCCAAACGACGTGACCAATGCCTAAGAAATAGTTGACTCCATACCTGTAGGAAAAGGGAGATTTATCCTAGCAAGTATTTATTTCCCCCTTACTCTGACTACTAGGTGATCAGCCAGAGCTACTATTCTTGACTGCCACCCTAATCCATTTAAGGGGATCTTCAACATAAGGAGGCTCCTATGTGTCTGATATGTTGGCTCAGAAACAGTGGTCACATACTGCTCATTCAAGTGCTGCTCTGTCCTCAGTGCACGGCTTTCTGTGGGATGTGGATCTGATTTCACTTCCCCATCCTCATTCCAACACACCTGGTCGTACTTTTAAAAATATATGGCTGGAACTGGAGTGCATGCTGAACAACGAGGAGGGTTGATTCATACGGAGCAGGTGAAATGTCCAAAACACCATGGAGCTGTTTTAAATTTATGGAGAACCCGGAGGGTGCTCTGCGACTTCTGCATCTCACAAAGATTGACTGTCAGCACCTGGACAAATAGCTGAACAGAGCCCAGGGTTCTGCTGCCCAGCATTTATGACTGTCCTTCCAATAAAGCAGCAACAGTAGTGAAAAAGAAAAGGAATGCTGTATTGCCACTGCAGCTCTTGTGCTGGGCTATCTATGTATGTACCTTTTAATTGCTCAAGCATGCTCCTTGTGCGTGCGGGGTGAGCAAGGTTGGGGGAGGGGATGGCTGGGCAGGGAGGGAACCGCTTGACAAGTCTATATTGTTATCTCATGTTGCCTGGAATGAATTAGGGTCACCAGAACCTCCGCCCTCAGCAGGGGCTTTCAGCGTTGCAGTGTTCAGAGCCCCAGTCAGGGGCTCCGGCACATTAGCCGGCAGGAAGTCGGAGTCCCTGTGGGAGGAAAGGGGAATTTGAGCGTCTTTCTCATTTCAGCACTCGGAGGGGAGAAAGGCTCAGTTCAGCACTTCTGACTGCGAGGCCTCCGCCTTCTCCTCCCTATTCTCTCAATTTCCCCCTCCTTTTCTGCTGGAAGACCTGGGGGTTGGGGGCCGAGAGAGCCGGAGTGCTCTGCGGATCCTTGCAGAGGCTGAAGCCGCGGCAAGGAGCAGGAACAAAGGGAAACTGTTTCTCGGAAAGGACCTGTTTTGCTCCTTTAGGGTGGGTGGGGAGAAAGTGGCGGGGAGCTTTTCACCCTCACGGCGCCCGACCTGGCTGCCGCTGTTGCTTTTTGGAGGTGTCGCCCTCCTGGCCCCCGCCTGCCCTTTCCGGGGCACTGCAGCCGTACAGCCGGATTCCAGAGCGCGCAGCCGGCGCAGGAATCGGGAGTTCTCTAAGCAAAGGAAAGCGGCCGGCTGAGGAACGGAGGCGCCTGCTGCGAATCGCGTCTCAATCGCCTTGTTTTTCCCCGTTCAGATCTTCCAATGGAGGCAGCTAGAGAATTTGTACTTCAGAGAGAAGAAGTTTTCAGTGGAAGTGCATGATCCACGCAGGTAAGATCCGATTCGCGTTTCATGCCCAGCAAAATAGTCTCCCTCTCCCCCCACCGCCCCCGTCTCTCTGGGGGAGGCTGAATCTGTTGGAATTTTTAGGAGGACACCCAAATAATATGGCAAAATCTGGATTTCATGTTGACAGTTAATAAGCTATTTAGACTGTTGTCCTTTGCCCCACCTTCAAAGAAATAAGCCATGTTGAACTCAGTAGGACTGCTTCCGAGTAGACATGTGCAAGTGACATCGTAAGCCTCCTGATCAAGGATGACCATGATGGTGCACAGCCCTCTCTTCCTGCTTTCGAAACTGAGCTAACAGCATGAGTCTGGTCATGAGCCATTGAGTTTAATGGGACTTGCATTTCCTAATGCCCTCTGGAAAGTCACTTGCAGCACAATCTGTCTACTTGGAAGTAAACCCCACTGAGCACCATAGGACTTATTCCCAACAAAGTGTGTTTCGGTTTTCAGATGCATGAGGTTGGGCATCTGTGGGTTTCTTGAAGAGGATTATAAAGTTCTATGAGCTACAGCAGCAGTTTTTGAACCCTTTTTGCTTACTAGCGTGAATCCAGAGTAATTCCTCTGAGATCTGTTTCAGCTCTAATAGTGTGATGCCCTTTACTTTTGTATTTCTCAATTTTATTTCTTATTGAATTACTGAGGAGGTGAGAATATAAAGCAAATGAGGGATTGACCCATATGTTTACTGAAAGCCATATTCTTCACTTGCCCACCTGTTGCTGTTTAAGGTGCAACCCTATACATGTTTAGTCAGAAATAAGTCCTACAACTCCATGCATCTTGCAGCTGGTATGATGGAGTTCTAGGACTTATTTTTGTCTGAACAAGCACAGGGCTTGTATATGTTGTAGCCTTTTAGCATTTCTGTTCATTTGTATTCTTTACTCCTTTAACATGAGCTTTGATTTTCCCTAACATAAGCAACTCTCCAGAGTAAGCATAATTGTATAGTGTAACAAAACTATAAATGAAGTTCATTCTATAATCACTTGTTTGATCATTGCAGCTTATGGGAGATGGACACAAAGCTTTCCTCTGTCAAGTCCAAACTGCTGTCTGTATTACACATATAAATATGTTATGCAAATTGGTTAATATACATATTATCTATACTTCTGCAAACTTGAGAATTGCAAAACAGTTTCTAGAAAAGTTGCAGATCATAGTGCACAATGTAACTGGAGTGCACTTAGTTCTGTTTTATGCCTTTAAATAAGTAGTGTTGTGCTGTTTCTTTCCTCCTGTTTGCAAATTGAGTTTCTGCTTATCAGCACAAATCACATAATCTGGCACTCTGTTTCAGCACAAAGTGAGAAATCATATGTATAGTGTGCTGTTTTGTGGTGCTAGGAATTTCTGTGCTGGTTGTCAGCTGAAAATCTTTGTCCTGTTTACTGAATGTTGACAACGTAG
This sequence comes from Varanus komodoensis, assembly GCF_004798865.1. Taxonomy (NCBI): domain Eukaryota; kingdom Metazoa; phylum Chordata; class Lepidosauria; order Squamata; family Varanidae; genus Varanus; species Varanus komodoensis. The sequence goes on along the minus strand of NW_025335409.1, from coordinate 15,279,239 downwards.
GTCTCGTTCCAGCTTTCAGTAGTCACATTAGACCCCTTGAGTAGAACTATGAGCAGTAATAGCTTAGGTCAGGCATATATTTTATTATATTATGGTTAATGTCCCAGTTCTTCAAAATATTAATTTTGGTCACAATTCATCAGGTTATTTTCCTTAAAAAGCCCTCTTGAAGTAGTGCAAGATCCTATAAGTTTCATTTAGGCTTACATAAGCCAATTTCCTGGTATATTGTTTTCCTTAGTAATTAGGCTTAAAAATAAGTAATATCATTGTGACCACTGTGATCACTGATCTATATGCATAATTGGGAACATACATTACTGAGATTATTTATTTAGCAAGATCACCCTCCAGGACCAGGCCTTTGGGAAATGAACCATACATATGTTTCTATAGATAGGCTAGACATGACATGGTGGGCATGTCGTGTTTTCTATGTTTCTATATCATAAATGTCTGTTTCCATATACACTCTGTTTTATTATACCACTTTTTATTATTGCATGCAGTTTTTCAGGTTACTCTGAACACCAGCAAAAATATAAACATGTTGTTGAATTTACTTATTTGTTCTGAAATTGCATAATTTTATGCATGGTAAAGACTTTGGTTGCCTGACACAAAAAGGTTGATTTTTCTTCTAAAATGCAGAACCAACTTTCATAAACTTCTGTAACCTTGTCCCTGCTGTAGAAAGTATTTAAAGGCAACCATGTTTGTTAACTTTATCCTAGGTAAATAGCCTTTAAAATTATTTAGGTGCAAAGCAGTGGTTTTGTGTAGTAAGCATCTACCATGTAAATACTTTCCTCTGAAGCTGTATAAGATTTAAAGGCGTATACCCAGCTAGATGCATCTGGGCACAGCAAAATTCTTTTTAGTATAACATGCCTAGAATAAGAATTTAAGGTATGTTCTCCCAGTGTTAATCTCCCATGACCATTGGCAGAACCACATTAAAGGGGATGGGTATGTAAGGCAGGGGAGCCTAGTTATAAAGCAGATTCTTTGGCTTGCATTCTTTTCACACAGATTCCCAGGTCATGTTTCTTCTCTTCTCTTTGATACCAATGAGAAGTTTATTTCTTTGGTCATTGGGCTACTGGCATTTTAAATTTCCCTGCAACTTGAAACATGCCGCTGGTCACAGTCGTTGTCATATGATCAGGAAAACAGCTACCAATATCAAAGCAAATTGATTGACACATAGAGCAAGGATAAAGTTGTGCATGCACACTAGAAATGAAAAACCTATAGTGGGCTCCAAATTGGTGCCCCCCAAATGTTTTGGGACTACAGTTCCCAGAATTCCTGACCATTGACCTTGCTGGCAAGGGAGCTGAAGCTGAAATCATCTGGAAGCACCAGGTTGTAGATGGCTTCCCTAGTTAGTTACTCTGTATTCCTAGCTAGAGCATGCTTATAATACTGGGTAATTTGTTCCATTCTGTTGGCCCAGAAAAGAATCTTTATACCCATTTCTGTTTTAACAGTTTAGTTTCTGTATTACTTTTTAATGATAGAAAATAGTACTTTGTTGGCTGTAAACCAGATAGCACAGAAATATAGTTGTGCTTAATCTAACAGACAAAAAAAGTTACCCATGTTCAAACTGCCAACTGAAACCTGGATCCAGAGGGAACATATTTAAGATTCTAGGCTTTTAGCCAAATGGGATGTGTTTGAAGATAAATTGCTCAATGAAGTGAAGGTGGAAGGAAGGCTGTCACAACCGCACAATATTTGTCAAGTATTGCTTTTAAGAGAATGTTTATCAGCTTATAAGAAAAGCATAGAAATAGCAGGAAACATTGAGAAGCCACTGGTCAATAAATACACATTCACAGAGTTCTAGACTCTGTAGTCTTTTCTAGCCTTACACTGTTCTGCCATTTTTTAACCAATATGCTTATGACCCAATATTTCAAGAAAGAACTATATTTTACAACAGTAACTAAGGACAGGTAGCCCTCCAGGTGTTATTGGACTGCAGTTCCTATCTGCTAAAGCCATTTTCACCAATGGCAAGGTATGATGGGAGTTTCAGTCAAACAACATCTGGAGGCCCACATCTTCCACCCCTGCATTTCAAGGGAAACACAAGGTTCACAATCTTCACACCTGCTGATTCCCTCTTGCAATGCTGCTCAAGCCTTTTTAAGTCCTCCATCCACCTAAGAAAGCCAGAACAAAGTTTGACCAGGAAGAAAATGGTCAGAGGAGTACTTGAGACAGAAATTATACAGTTTGAAACCAAGAGATAGTTAGGAATGGGTCACCTGGGAAAGTAGCATGTTGAAAGTATTAAGAAAAAATGGTACTGAAAGATTAGAAGCTGGAATAAAGTTGAGGCCAACAAGAGCCACTTAGTTGTGAGGACAGGAACTGGAATGTTGTCACAGTCAAAGGTGCTAGACACTCAGCAGCTTCCGCTGAGGTAAGCATAAAGTAAGAATAAAGAAAAATAGCTGGTTTTGATTTAGGTGACCCCAGAGAGCAAAACCAAAAATAACCACTATTTATGGTGGTAAATTGAAGTACAGATATTCCCTTTGTGTTGGGGAATGTGTGCCCTCCAAAGGATCTTGGATTGCAACACCCATCAGCCCACAGCATTGGCTATTCTGGCTAGCACTGATGGATCTTGCAGTAGACCAGCATCTGGAGGACCACTCATTCCCCATCCCTGCCTTAGAAGAATTGCTTTGCTGGATCTGACTAGTTCAGCCTCCTGTTCCTAGGAGCGTGCTACAGTAAGTTCACAGGCAGCAGGAGAGGAGAGTGATAAACATTGCCTGTGGCTGCCCTCAGCATCTGGTAACCTCAAGGCATATGGCCTCTTCACATGGAAATCCATTATCATTGCTAATGATAAGCCAAGGCTCCATCATTATGCGCTTCATTATTTCACACAAGCCTCATTTGACACAGTGCAAGTGGAGCACTGTCATTGCTGGCAATGAGAGGTGAAAGTCTAAGCAACAGTGGCCTGGCTAGTACTGGAAGTCCCATAAGCATGCAAGCAGTCTTATACCCTTCTGCACATACAGCAACAGGGATTCCTTATGCTGTCCATCCATCCATCTTGTTCATACAGGGAGGAAAATAAGCTTGCAGCAGTGTTGTAATAAGAAAGCAGCATAGTACACTGCATATACCTTGGCAGATACTAACAGAAATATTATTCAGATTAGCTTGCCAATATGTCTGGCTCATGAACCCCTCTTTTCACACTGTCTGGTTCTTCCACTTCCCTGGCTTGTACCCTTCCTGTAACCTCTACTTTACCTTTTAGCATTTTGAAAAAAAGTAACCATGTTCCCTGACATAATGTCCAGTTTTATTTGGAAAACTCTAATTCCAAGTTGTTAAATGTTCATATATGGTGTGATGCATTTAATATGGAGGGTGGGAGAGAGAACTTGAAATCATCCCAAGTGCAACACTTGGCTTTTCAAAACAGAATGACAAGTCCAGGGTGGCATTTTTATTGCAGGATCTGCAATAACAACAACAAATGTTCCCTCTTTACAATAGTCCCTGTCTCAGTTTCATTTTCATTTATCTGCTGATTCCTTGATGATTGCTAAAACTTTACTCAACTGAAAAAAAACCTGAGATGCAGACCTAGGATACAGTCCTAAGTTCATTTACTAAAGAAAATAAAGGTTTAGAAATCTTCTTTATATCACCTTTGAGTATTTATTGATCTGGCTCAGTTTGGCTAGCAGAGACTTTCCAGGTATGGTGGCCATGTATTAATCACCAAAGAAGGGAAAATGTAGCACCTAAAAAAAGAGAATAATTATTGCATATGCCAATTAGTTTGTGTAAATACAAATTTAGGATTCATTGTTATAATTTATTTGATAATACAGTACATCTCAGCATAGTGTGAAAGGCTGAGTAGAACACCTGTGCGCCTGTCTGTTCAGGTAGCAATTGTTGATGGGCAACAGTTCTTACGGCTTGCTACTTCTAAACTAGATTTTGACAGGACATCCCTTTAAAAAGAGAATACCTTTACAGGCAGGAAGTCCCATCTGGAACCTTCAAGTCCCTTCAAATAGAGAACTCTCCTCTGCAAAACAGGACATATGGGTGCTGTTAACATGGCACAGAGTGACACAGCATGAGCAGGGTGCACAAGTGACCATTTTGAATAGTCAGTTCCTGCTTGGGAGTTGTCATGTCATATGAACCCAGCATGCATGGGTTATGTGAGAGTTAAACAACCTTCACATAAACTACGCTTCTGACATCACACTGCACAACCATTCCCAAGGGGACCTGCATACGCAAACTTACCATGTGCTAACTAACCCACAGTGAAGCAGTGGGTTGGTTAGTTAACCCATGTCATCTCAATCCTTTCATGGCCACTGTGTCCCCAGGGTTTCCAGACAGTTATCCAAGTCTTTCCTGGAGATGCCAGACATGAGCCTGGGACCTTTTACATGCAAAGTATGGGCTCTCCCACTGCAGTATAATCATGCCCATTGCCCACTGTGATTTCCTACATTTTCCCAAAACTAGCCTGACAATTAGTAGGCTTTTGAAGTTACTGGAAGAGGCAGCAAATAGTTAATCATTAATTTATTACTATCTGATTTTTGCAGCCAGCAAGCAGGAAACGTGTTTGCTGGATTTTCTACCTCAGTTGTCAAAGTAGTTTGGTTGACTGTGGGTACTGTACACACTGATGTAAGGAGAGTTGCAACTTAGACTCAGGCAATCATATATTGGGCCAGCTGGGACTTGCCTTTCACTAGGTGTAAATCCTATTAAACACAGTGGGTTTTGGTTCTGAGTAAGCATGCTGAAGGTTGAACTGTTGATTGCATTGTTGGCATTCAAAATAGGATTAAACTTTAGCTAAATGGGCAACAGGACAGCCTAAACTTCAGCCTTCCAAGAGCCCTCATCCTTAGGTCACAGCAAGCAACAACACTTTTCATGTGACTTTTCAACCTACTCTGTAGAGTTTCCCTGTCAATAGTAGCCACTAGCCCTGGCATGAAAATGCTCCACACCAAGCAGGTAAAATAGAAGGAACATAGTGTGAGTCTTGTCTCGAACTAGCCAACATGTGGTGAATTTTTATTCTCTATTGATTTTTGGGTTACATTTCTGCCGTGAAGTAAACTGTTCAAATCAAAACAGATTCAAAGCGCACTGAAAGTTATATGATGCAACAAATCATATTAGCAAATACAGGTACTTGCTGTACCACTGTAATGGTACTGTAAACTGTAATACCACTGTAAACACATTATTTAAAAAATCAATATATAAATCTGTAACTAATATTAAACAAAGTAGAGGTGAAATTAACAAGAACAATAGCTTATTTAAAATAATGCAGTTTAAGAGCATTATGCGAACAAGTGGCTTTTATACAAATTTAATAAATAAAATCTTGAATTCGGACCTTTGACATTTTAAATGGCTTGGAATATTCCCTTCCTATGTAAGTTTTCCTGCTTATTAGCATATTTTGAAGAGAACCAACTGGTTTGGAACAAAATTTCTGAAAAGAGTGACAGAAATATAAAAAAAGTAGAGTAAACTAAATGTTTCTTTGAAGAAGTCTTGCACACCAATCCGTCCATGGTATTTTAGACATAGGATTGAGATGCTATAGTCCTCTTGTATTACAGAAGCAATTAAGTTCTTATGCTGTTATCCCACTAATCAAGATTAAGATGATCACTCTAAGGGTAAAGCTCCATTTCACTACTGACACCAAATGGATGCTAAATAAACACATAACACCATAATGCCTCTGGCAACTTGTGTTGAAAAGCATGGAAATATGAATCCTGGAAAGTCCAGTTACAGATGTGTTGGAACTTAAGATATCTGACTCTTTTTAACACAAGGATTCATATGATTCAAAAAGTATTACTGGCGGTTTTAAAATTATCTACATATTTAATGAATGACATGCTGTACACCACTGGTAGTGCTAGGACTATGACCAGGAGCAGTTCAATATCATGTTTGCTAGCATAGATACATATTCTAATTCCTCTTCTGGAAGGAATAAGAGACCATCTGCAGCTTCTTTTTTCTCTTAGTGTGACCTCTGCCATGTGATGGAATAAACGGTTGAGGGTGTAATGTTCACATTGTAAAGTCATTTTTCCCCTTTCCTGCTCTTCTAGGGCATCTGTAACAAGAAGGACTTTTGGACACAGTGGCATTGCTGTACACACATGGTATGCCTGTCCTGCCTTGATAAAATCCATCTGGGCTATGGCAATTAGCCAGCACCAGTTCTATTTGGACAGAAAGCAGAGCAAGGTAAGACTCCTAAGAATGGGGGGAGTAATAATACCACCCTGGAAATGCAACCCATTTTCTAAATTCATGGCATCAGTGCCATAAAATAATGAAGTGTTCTAAAAGAAATACAGTAGTACCTTGGCTCACGAACTTAATCTGTTCTACGACTCTGGTCGGAACTCAAATTGGTTGTGAGCCAAGTCAAATTTCCCCATAAGGTTCAGTGTAAATAAGGTTCATCTGTTCTGTAACTATTTTTTTAATCACAAAAATTTGAAGCAAAGTGATAAAGAACAACAAAGATCACAGCCATCTCCCCCCCCCCCCCAGCACGACCGCTGTCACGCTCGTGCAGGGAACACGGGTACGCAGGTGCGATCGTGGCCATCTCCCCCCACCCGCGAGCACAATCGCACTCGTGTTCCCTGCACAAGCGCCACCATGATCACAGCCATAGATGGGTGTGATCGCAGTCATGCTCAGGCAGGGAGGACGGGCGCGATCATGGCCATCTCCCCTCCCACCGAGCACAACCGCAATTGTGTGTGTGTTCTCTGCACGACCATGATCGCAGCCATGGACAGGGGCGATCGCAGTTGCACTTGGGCAGGAAGGATGGATGCAGTCGCAGCCATCTTCCCCACTCCCCCATGCACGACCACGATCGTGCCCATCTTCCCTGCACGAGCACAACCACTGCCATCTCCCTCTCCCCGCTCCCCAAGCACAATTGAGATCACGCCTGTGCAGGGAAGGTGGGCGCAATCATCACCTGATGCAGAGTTCGCAACCTGAGGCAAAATTTTAATGAAATTTCTGTTCACAACCCAATTTGGTCGTGAACTGAGACGTTTGTGACCCGAGGTACCACTGTATGTACAGATTATCAGAAAGCTGGAGGTTGTAGGGAGCAAAGAGCTGCTTTCTGTTAAGTCATTTCAAATGGCTTTGGACCTCTTCTGTATTTCTGCTGTTTGTAGGCAGGATTCTGTGAATTAATATGGGGATGGGAAATATCTGGGGAATCCTGTTCTTTCAGGATGTGACTGGATATGGTAACCTTGATTTTCTTGTAAACTGTCCTGAGTTACTCATCTGAGCTTCGGTATCTGTTCAGCTGATCTAGCCTCTTTCAGAAATGTTTAATTATGAATTCTAGCAATTAACGACAGCTGTAGGTCACCAAGGAGAAAAGTAACCTTTGATGCAAAACAAATAGGGGCAGTGATTGGATGACCACCCAAGGTTTTAAAAGTCATGGCTTATGAAGCCATCACTGAGCATCATGGCTACGTATTCCTCTGTTGTCCTTTCCCGCCTCCTGGCACATGCCTGCTTCAGAGCAAAGACTTGCATTAAGTCAGTGATCCCCACTATGTCTGGTTCCAGGTCCTGTGGCTTAATATCAGATAACAAACCAATAGAATAAGACATCTCTAACAAAATTTTGTGGTCTCTCCTTTTAGACCAACTGGCATTGACTAATTGGCCTACAAAGCCAGGCCAGCTGCTCTACAGAGAAGCATTCACTGGCCTGGTTACAGGTCATGATAATAAGCCAAGGTGACTTATGAACAATCAAGTCAGAGTTTGTAGCTTGGACATCACCATCTACAAGCCATGAAAGGAGGTTCCCTATTTTGTTTCGCTAGTCCAACTTGTGGGAGAAATGAATTCGGAGCATCAGGCAACGTGCAGAACTACTCCGCTCTAAAAGATGACTCAAGAATCTCCAGAGCACCCGCTCCCCCCCCACACTCACACACACTCTCGCTCTCTTACATGTGCGCGCGCGCGCGCGCGCGCGCTCTCTCTCCCTCTCTCTCTCTCTCTCTCTCTCTCTCTCTCTCTCTCTCTCTCTCTCTCACACACACACACACACACACACACACACACACACACACACACACACACTGATTTAGCATAGGGTACTCACAAATCAACATTTGTAGACCTACAAATTATATACTGTCTCTTAACAGTATGCATTCTGCTTACTATTGTCACACATCTGGGGTTCTCGGATTCCTATGCTTTGAAGACATGTACTTTTGCATGAATGCTTGCTTCCATACAAAGATTTCTAGTAAGTTTGATAAGGTTTTACAGTGGTAAATCAGACAACCAGTCAAGCAAATGACAAACCGCACCAAAACCTGCCTATGCATACTAGAAAGTCCTCTAAATACCATGAAATATTTAGCTTTGCTATTCATCTGCTTTGCTCCTGCGCTCAGGCTTCAGACTCAGGGCTGCAAACATTTACAGGATGCTTGGACATTATGCACAATTCTTATTGAATTGCTTTCCTCCTGATACTGAAAAGCATTTCTGACAGTATAATTTCTGATTAGCACAATGGATCAGTCAAAACATTACCCCTGTATTGTTTTTTTCTTGAGCGGTAGCCTCTTTCCTCTGGGTTATGATGGATTTTCTTCTGCATACATCAGGCATGTGGGGCATGGATTAAATGCCCTTGATCCATTTCAAATCATAGGTGATGAGGACTGAACTCAGATGAGCCCAAATGATGGAAGGACCATCATTTCAAATAAAAAAGAGGATATGTTCTTTTCTGGTGTTGGTTCCAATTCTCTGTCACAAAGAACTCCCCTAAAATCAGGATTGCTTCTTTTTAACCCGGTCAGTCCTGGACTTCTATCTATGTAGGCTATCCATGGGAGAAAATGGGGATTGTGTCAAGGAGCTTATTGAAGTCTCATAAGAGTAACTTACAGTATTATTTGTTTCGATTGTTCAGTATAGAGTTGAAAAACAGATTACTGATGTTTTATAGCTTTGATCTCTTTGTATCCCGTGAAAATGTTTTTAAGATAGTTTATAATCTCTGAAATTAAGCATTTAAAACAACTTTTTCTTTAAAAAAAAACCTCCCCTCACCTGTGCCGTTAGAAGCCTTTTCCCACATACATGCATTCTGAGAAATAAAGGCAGTACTGATTAGGAAAACAGTTCAGCCACCATGTAGTTTTTCCTTAGTAAGCTATTTTCTTTCTTTGGACAAAGCTCAAAAATATCAAGGTTCATAAAAATTAAGCACAGCCAACAGCTCAGCCTAGAATAGGGCTTAAAGAGCCCTTTGACTACTTGATGAGTCACTTTACTATGAAACTGGCCCTGGCAAGAATATAAAATAATTGCCCTAAAATACTGTGGAAATGAAGGGAAAGCTGAAATGAACATGGTGAATTTGCATAAGATTTATATGCTCCATGCTCCTATTGCAAATTTTTCCTAGTCCTGATCACTTCTATAGGAGTTTTCTGGATAGTCTGCAGCTGAGAAAAGTCCTAATAAAAGCTGGAAGCCATTGTTACATAGTGCATTAATCTAAAGGAAGTGATGTCCAATGTGACAAGTGCAGTATTACGAATTACAATTATCAAATTGATGCTCCTTGAGATGCAAATTCTGACCATAGTTTGGAAGTGTAGGGTGATATAATGAAATATTTTATTACCAGGGCAACTAGATAATGATTTCATGAGCTTCGAGAAAACAAACTTGAGTTAGTAAAATCAGTTATTTCATTACTGGATTCTTTTGTTTTTAAACCTTGCATGATTATTCAGATGTGATCACTGAGATCTGCTCTGCTATACTTTGTCAAGTCTTGTCATCTTTTAATCATTGTAAGCCTGCAGTTTTTAGTACCATGGCAATGCCACTTCTGCCAGCTGGATCAATGAGATTATCTTTTATCTGCTGAAGAGTTCTTGGAACTTTCCTTCCTTCCTTCCTTCCTTCCTTCCTTCCTTCCTTCCTTCCTTCCTTCCTTTCGTTCTTTCTTTTTGGAAAGGCTGTCACAGATGTGCTTACCACTTGTAACTGGAGAAAAATGTCTATGACATGATTTTTTAGTCATTGTGGCACACATTTTTCCTTTTTTTCCTAGTCCAAAATCCATGCAGCAAGAAGCCTGAGTGAGATTGCAATTGACCTAACTGAAACTGGAACTCTGAAGACCTCCAAACTAGCCAACATGGGAAGCAAAGGAAAGATTATCAGTGGCAGCAGCGGCAGCCTTTTGTCATCAGGTAGGTTTCTTTGCGATGCATAGCTGACTATTCAGTTAAAACCAGTTGAAGGTTGTGGTAATATTTACTGTATTTCCACATCTGGGTCAGAGTGTTTTGGTTCTTAGTGTACAAAATTCTGCAAAACATTGCTAGCTGGTATGTCCAATGGCCATGGTAGCTAGGGAGGATAAGAGTTGCAGTCCAACGTATCTGGGGGTCACTGCTTGGGGAATGTTGGTACAGGCTGTAGCTGTGAGGCATGAGAGAAGGCAAATTATTTAAGGTTTCACATGACATGACAGCCCACCATGGGAAACTGCGGAGCATGTGGCTACCATTTTGAGTTTGCAACCTCCATTCACAGTTGTGTGAATCTATGGTTGTTCAGTATGGGTTATGTGAGGGTGAAACAACTGAGCAAACACTGGATGTGCAAAAAACCCAGTGTAAGCTGTGGCATGTCATCTGAACCCAGTCAGTGCATGTTATTGTGCCTCAACAAAGGGTTGCAGACCCTTACTGTAGTCCAGTGGCCATTGACTTTTCTAGCCCAGAAAGCCACTCACACATAGTTCTTAGGAAGTAGGGAGGAAGTTACTCCTATGCACAGTAAAGCTTGCTGCAAGTCTTCAACCTGCCTTTCTCCATGCCTCCTAACTATCTGCATGGAAATCTAAAAACCTGGGAATTGTCACCCCATACTGTTTGTAATACTCGCAAGTCACAGGTGGAAATTTTATTCTCATTAGACTGGAAGCAGTATGCAAGCTTGAATGTCTGGGTTGACATGTTTGGTCCAACATGACTGGTGGCTCAAACTAGCTGTGAGAGCTAAATCACAGAGCCTCTACAACATTGCAGAGTATACTGAATCATCGGTACGTTTACAAATAAAAATGGCAGTGACCGTGTTTGTGCAGTCTCTCTTCAGCCAGGTTGTTTCTTAGACTAGTGATGGGTATTACCCCATCTGATAAAGTCCAGAGACAGAAGTCTCTACATTCAAAGTGAATAAATAATCTGCTTGTTGTTTTTAATGTGTTGCAAACCTGTGAGAGCAGTAGATAAGTTTGGGCCTTTTTGAGTGGACAGTTCAAATTATTCATCAAGCTACATGGCTGAGTGGTAATTGCTCCCCAGATCTCCCAAACTCGAGTTCAACACTTTAACCTCCATGCCACACCAGCCATCATAGCTGTTAGAAGTAAACTGGATGTGTGTTCTTGTTTGGCTACCTTGCACCAGTCCTGTGACTGCTTCCTTACTTACATGCCTCTCTTCTTTATCTGTCAGAAGAATAGATAGAAAGAAGGAAGAAAGCTGAGGTCAGCTTGATGGTGGTCTCAGCAGGAGATGAACTCACTTGCCAGGACAATAGATTTGTTGTTGTAACTATATAGTGAATTTAGGAATGAAATAAAATTCTGGGTAGGGTTTTAGGTTTGTTTGTTTTGACTGTTGATGTTTCCAGCCATCCCATGGAATAATTCAATACTTAATGTAGATGGGAAGAACCTGGACATAGAAAGACTTTGTTGCAATGCAACAAAGCCCCTGATTCCCTCAAGTTACCTTTCAGCTTGTGGAAATCATGTTCTGTTTGGCTTCCAGTAAGACAACCAGGCTTCAGTCCTGTTCTAAGTGTCTAGGTTCAGACAAAACAGCAAGCTGTGGTAGTTTGGAAGCACTGTTGATCTGTCATACGGTCCAAACCCAGTCATAGTATTTCACCATGGCAAGCTCAGTCTCTGGAAACCATGATAAGAAATGACCGTTTGTTTTGTGGTTTCTCATGGCCTGTCATATTGTCTGAAGCAAGTATTGTGGTTTCCACAGTCCTGGTATGCTACTACCATAGAGTCCCCTGAAAAGAACAGCAACTGCAGAAACCATTCGAGCCATCCAACCTCTTTATCCACCAGTGAGAAGGAAGCAGGCAACATAGGCAGAGAGTGATGCCCCTTGACATTCAGTTTCAGGCATGGTGACTGAGGGAATTCATGCCAACAGCAAGAGCGCTGTGCATGGAGAATGAAAACCATAACAACATGGAAATCGTTTGATCCTCTGTCTGGTAGATCATGATAAAAACCACAAAACTTGGTAACATTGCAGAGTTGCTTGTTGTCTTGCATGAACCCAGCCAACCAGTCCTTTTCACTGGGTTCCTTTATAGGACCAAGGATGTTAGTTTTCTCCTTCATCCTGGTGTTTCCAGAGCAGGTTAATGATGCTGTGGCATCCTGATCTTGTGGCATCTTTTTTTCCATCTGTGCATGTGACATTCTCCCTGTGGCTACATTGCGATATACCAGCCTCCAAGCAAGATCTGCTGCTGTAAGTGGGGGGAGAGGAAGGAGACTTGCCAGGGATGCCTCATTTTTTGAATGGCACAAGTTAAACTGTTGAAGAATACATGGCAAAAGTGTAGCATCAGCATGACCCAGAGATTTTTATTTGTTTTCAGCTGCTGAAATCCACCGTTGTCCTATCTAACTTCTCAGAGTAACAGAAACCACTCCCAGATAAAAGTCCCACTTTTTTATATGACTGGTATCATAAGCTTAGAATTAAGTACAGAGTGATGTATTTCAATGTTTACCTTGCCTGAAGGCCTGGGATACTTCACATTAAAATGTCAATAGTAACAAAGCAAAAGCCCCAGTTGAATTTCTTTTTGAACAACTCTGGCCCCTGATCCAGAAAGGAAGTGCTGTGCATGGAAACAGGTGTGTTCTAGTCCAGGTGATGCATGTGAGCATTTGGAAACATGTATGCGTCAACATTGTGCGCCTGTGTGTTTGTGTATTTTGAGAAACCTGCGAGAGTAGAAATATGCAATTCGGGATTGCCATCTCCTTCTGATTACAGAGGCAAAGTGCCCACTGGGAACACGACGGTGTTTACCATTGAAGATAAGCAAAGCTGAGTTTTATTGTTGCTTTGTTTTAAAATCCTCAGTGCCTTTATGTTGGGAAGGTTTGGCAGAAGAATCAACTTGATTTAAAATATATACATAGAAAGCCGCCTCCTCTAACATGTGAATAGAGATGCCTTCTCTCGCTTGTGCCCGAGGGCTACCACAAATAATCCAGTGTTTCTTTACAGAACGATTTGCTGGAATAGCTGTGGCTGTATATCTTCTGGTTTGGTCCTGGACTGGTGGGTTTTTGTTTGTTTGTTTTGGCATCACTTCCATTAACTGTTTAAATAAGATAAAGCAAAACCCAGGAAATGCTTGGTGCACCCTTCAGGAATTCCTGTACTTGTGGCAACATTTTTGCATTTGTGGAAGTGCATGCCAGCTGCCTTTGTTGCTGTCTTTACATGAATACATTAACTCTGCCCCCTTGGACAGAACTGGATACAATTATGGCACCCCTGTGTTTTAAAATCCATCTGCTGCCAAGTCCCTGTAAAGCAGTTGTGGGACGATTCCAAATGAAGAAGGAGGGGTGGCATACTGATCCCTTCCTCTGCTTCCTTCTTTTCGCACCTGCAATTTCTCATCTTCAGGCCATTTTTATTTTGTTTGGGCTTATTTCCAAGAAGGAAAAAAATAACGGGGGAGAATTTGCAGAGGGAATGTGGTGGTTGATGGTAAGTTCTGCACACTGCCATTTTTCCACTTGGAATTACCCAACCATTCAAGCAGTCTGCATTTTGAGGTCATCAGTCTCTTGCCATCTTCTGTCCTAGTGTTAGTTTATGTCATAGCTCAAAGTGTTGTTTTTGTCTTCAGGAACTAAGTCTTGGTCTGAGCAGAGGTGTGGGCTCATGGCTAGATTTCCAGATGATTTTAGATCTCTTTAGGTTGCCCAGAGTATAATGGCTTCAGCGAAAACAAAACAAGAAAATAGTACGTGTTATATTGATGGATGAGCTTCTCAGCCTTAGGTAGAAAAGCAAGAACCTGATCTTGTCAGAACTGCAACTTATTCATACAGAGCATCTGTGTACTTCACCATTCTTAGGTGCTTTTTACACTTGGATTTAAAAGTAAAGTGAGAATCTGCCGTAACAGTGACTGGCTTTGAAGAAGAAGCGGGGATTAAATGCAAATGATCAGCATTTCCTCTCTTCATGTTTCCTATGTTAAACATGAAGTGAGGAGTTGTACATTACTTTATGGTAAGGTATGTTTGTGTTCCATTCATAAGCTCTCCCCTGCTACCGAGCCCACATGAACAGCATGCAGTTCCAAGCCTGCCATTTCTCATCTCATGCTGGTGGGAAGTAGAAAGAGAACTTTTCTGCATTGGCTTTGGAACTCAGTTTATCCTCTTGATTCGTCACATCTTTTGTTTGGAGTGCCCGCCCCCCACAACTCCATTCAATTTGCTTAGGAGTAGTATGATTGGGTATACATATTATTTGAATGTCTCATAATGAATAAAGTAGGATTATTAGTGAGGCTTGCAGGGCATTCTTGTTGACCTAGTTTTTACTGATAATGCTATCCCAGATCAGCAACTTGCTTAACGGAGGAAGGGATCTAAGTAGAGGTTAGGGAAAAGGTGACTTTGCCTATTACTAAATGAAATAGTAAAAATATGATTCCAAAATAACTCTCGAAGGAAGAACACTGGAATGTAAACTGATCCAAGAGCATGCCAGTAAAAAGACATTAGAAAGGCTAGTTGTTCCAAAGGAATGGGTTTTAGTTTCTTTAGGTACCCATTTGCTGAGCTAGTTCACATGATCAAGCAGCCAACTATGACTTACTTAAGACATGTGGTGGCAGATGTCCTAATTGTTCAGGCTGAGGCTTGCTGTTTGAAACTCAAGGTCCATGGGTTGGTTACACAAGAGTTAAATGACCATTCCATAACCCAGCAACAGACCATGGGTTATACAAGTGTTTGGATGACAGGTTTGGACATTTTGAATATTTAAAAAAAATCCTGATTTTCTCTAATATTTAGTGCACATGCTCTTTTAATGAACACACAGTCAATATAAATAGATTCCCATACCTTTTTTGAAAGTAAGAGATATTGCAGCACTAAAATTGTAAATGCAGCACTAAAAGGATAATGCAATAGACTGAAGAGTTAATACTACTGTCAATATTTGAAGGGGATAAATATGTATATGAATATTTGAATGCCTTTGTTGAAGTTTATGCATGATTTTTAAGAAAGCTGTATTTTCATACACATATATGCATGTGTGTGAATATGTGCATGCGTAGAAACAGAGCGAGTCAGAAGGGGTCTCCCGGACCATCTAGTCTGACCTCCAGCACCAGCCGGCTCCGCTCACAACATGCCCACCATGTGGACGTCCAGCCTATCCTTGAACACCCGCGCCAATGGGGCCTCAACGACCTCTCATGGAAGCCCATTCCACACCCTCGGGGTCCTAACTGTCAGGAAGTGCTTCCTGGCATCTAAATGGAACCTGGGTTCCCTGAGCTTTGCTCCATTGAAGCGCATCCTGCCTTCCTCTGCAGGGGAGAACAGGTCTCTACCCATCTCCATGTGACATCCCCTCACATACCTGTATGTCACCAACATATCCCCTCTGAGTCTCCTCTTCTCCAGGCTGAAGAGACCCAGTTCCCTCAGTCTCGCCTCATACCCCATCCCCTGCAAACCGGCCACCAACTTTGGGGCCCTACGCTGCACTGACTCTAACCTGGCTATATCCTTTCTGTAATGAGAGGCCCAAAACTGAGCACAATACTCCAGTTGCAGGTGCACCAGAGTTGTATAGAGTGGTAGTAATACCTCTCTTGATCTAGAAGCCACACTTCTGGCTATGCAACCAAGAGTGTTATTTGCCCTCTTGACCACCGCATCACACTGCTGACTCACGTTTAGCCTGCAGTCAACCAGTACTCCAAGGTCCCTTTCACAAGTGCTGCTCTTCAGTCACTTGTCACCTAACCTGTACTTATGACAACTATTCCTATGCCCCAAGTGCAAGACCTTGCACTTATCCACATTGGACGCCATCCTGTTGTCTCCTGCCCACTTCCATAGTCTGTCCAGATCCTTTTGGATCTGGAGTACCTGCTCCTCAGTTGTGGCCACTGCTCCAGTTTTAGTGTCGTCTGCGAATTTGATCAGCAGACTGTTCACCCCTTCTTCCGTGTCGTTAATGAAAAGATTAAACAGGATCGACCCCAGGACAGAGCCCTGGGAGGTCCCGCTTGTCACTGGCCTCCATCCCAATGATTCCCCACTAATGGTTACCTTCTGCTTTTGGTAAGTCAACCATGCCCTAATCCACTGGACAGTGCTTTGGTGTATCCCAAAACTCCTCAGTTTCTCCACCAGGATATCATGGGGCACTTTGTCAAAGGCCTTGCTGAAATCCAGATATACCACATCCACTGCATCCCCTCCATCCAGCCATCTCAAAACCTTGTAGAATTCCACAAGGTTTGTCTGGCAGGACCTGTTTTTGCGGAAGCCGTGTTGTGTGGCTGTCAGCCTCCCTTCCCTATCCTCCCATCACTAGATCTCTCTCTATTATGAGCCTTTCCATTGTTTTTCCTACAATGGACATAAGGCTAACAGGTCTGTAATTCCCCATGTCCCTTCTACTACCCCTTTTGACATTTGGGACCACTGATGCCACCCTCCAGTCCTCTGGAACTTCACCCATTCTCCACCAGGCCTCAAATATATAAATATATAGTCACAAACAATAGAAACAGATATATCCAAATTTATGAAGTTGCATCCATTGTTTCTTTTTCCCTCTTATGGTTTGCTTTTGCTGAAAAATTGTGAGGGAGTTAAACATTATTGTTTTACGCAAGGATTTGAATGACATGACCAGCTGCAGCTGTAACTCAAATAGTCACAAACTACCCTGTACATGTTGCTGTTAACTATGGCTTTTAAAAGCCACAGTGGGCCGCAGCAACAGTGTGAGTTGGTTGTCGTAAGCAGCAGTCATAGGCCAGTTCCTTGCAAAATGTTCTTTATTGCTTCCACGTACAAATCACCCAGCATGCACAGAGCCATTTGTTGAACCCAATGTAGTGATTGCCTCCAGGAACTTTCCTTATGAACATGTCTGGGTCACAACCTTTTGGGAGAGGTGCTCCGAAGGCAAGCAAGCTTCCTCTCCACAGGTCACGCATTCAGTTGGTCCTCTTGCCACTCTGATGCTGTGCCACAGGGTTGAGTGCAGGGGAGGGGCTGTCTCTGGCTGGGAATTCCTCATCCCCAGCAGCCCCTCCCTATAACTGAACAGCTTGACATTCCCAGGAGCTGGCTGCTGCTGTGAAGCATTTAGCCTTGGGACAGTCTGCTCCTGCTGCTGTATCTCAGAACCTTGAGCTAACCCATGCTTCCCAATCTCATTGAAACATTCTTCATCTTTCAGTTTGGAATCAGCACTTGAAATGTGGCCAGCAGTCTGTAGGTATGCTTGCCCAACCCTGCCATTCCTCTTGCTCCCGGCGTGGGTTCAGTATCTCTCTACTCTGTGATTCTGGCCAAGTTACTGGTGTCCGCTTCTAATTTTTCTGGAAATGGGAAGCATGTGGCTATTTCCAAAACTGTGATGTGGCTATTTCCAAAAAGCGCAACCCTGTGGTCTTTTTCTCTCCCCAAGTCATGCCAATTACTGACATGATAACATTTTGTCCTGAATTAACCCACTGTTGTTCCATTTCACTGGCGTGGTTCATGCCACATTACATGCTAGGAGCATTATATAGCCTGCATTATATTTAAACCCAGATACTATAGGTTAATAATGAGTTAAGGTTAATACTAATTACAGATTCATTGTGGGTTGATTAACTCATAACTTACAGTGTTTGGAATTAGATGACACATATCAACCCCTGATATGCCCAGTTGGGGGTTAAATATTCAAAATGGCCACAGAACCTCTCTGGCCCACGCTGCAGCTTATCATGGGTAAAGTAACCTGTGTTTTGTAACCATTATATGCAGACCCGGTCAGTGTGTGCCACCTGTGGGATAAGAAAATCCAGAGTACAGTGACATCGCATTGCAGGTTTTGTACTGCAGGAGAAAGATATGAAGGGCTGTTATTTTCAGTAGCTAGCATGCTCTTTTTATACCATCTAATTCTGAAACACTGCTGCTGAATGCTGAACCTCATGAGGCTATTTATCTATGAAGAGGAGATGATATTAAAAAATTATGTTATTAATTTCTGTATCTGGCCACTTATTCTAGAAGCATGCTGCTTTCTAAAATATTTCCTTATTGAGTGGGCTATGTGTGTTTATACTTTTAAGAAATACATTAAAATAATAAAGGAGTGGGAGCTGGAATGAAAAATGTCATCCTGACCCAACAACAATCTCATGAGCATCATGGAGCATCAACAAAATATAGGCAACAGGATGCACATTAGACTTTGTTTGAGTCAAGCATTTGGAATAAAATGATTCACTAGTAGAGGAAAAAGGAAGTTCAAGAAGTGGAAACTCAAAATGTAAACAAGAAAGAGTTAAAACATGAAATAAGTCTGTGACATGAAGGAGGCTTCTGCAAGTCTTTCTATTTTTCCCACACCCTCATGATTTAAGCCACGTTTCTGCATTTATTGCTTAAAATTTTGAAGGAGCCTCTCTGGCGATCTTCATTCTCTAAAGTCACAGATTGTATCAATCCATTGTAACAATAAGACAGGGGTAAAACATTAATTATCTTCAAAACAATGCAAGCTCTTGGCAGGGAGACCATGACCGTGTTTACAGTAAGGACTGAAGTGAAGCCTGCATGTATTATCACAGCTTTGTGCTCCTTAGAATTTATTTGGTCATCAGGTTTAAGCTTTGGTTCATATCCAGTGTCCTGTACAGCCTTTCAAATTTGATGATGAATAAAAGCTACTTGGATAGACCACTGACATTTTTCTGCAAAATGTAATGTGGTTCTTGAGTTTCTTCCACCATTGTCTTTTCCATAGAGATCGTTGCATTTGATTGTTGTAGGCCAATTAGATGCTCCATGAGCGTAATGAAAAATTGCCTCAGCCAGGTTTTTTACCCTAAATTCTCTTTCTCAAGAGCTTGTCTACTACCTTCTAGTAGACTGTTACAATACAAAATATTTACCTAGGCCTAAGTCAAGAACTCCAGTGGTTGGTTAGGTATTTATAGTGAAAGGTTTAGATTGGATTCTGTCCAGGAAAAGATAGTCACAGCTAAGTCTAAATAGTCAAAATCTGTTGCAACTAACTTCTGTGGAAGTGTGCCTGTTGTTTCAGCCTGGGGAAGAAGCACTTGTAAGTTGTCAAAATACTGCATGGTAAAAATGTCTTTGCAAGGGTATTTTTGGTAAGCATACGACTTTCCAATTTAACATGCTTTAAGCATTTGGATGGGTATTTCCTCCTCAGCATTTAACTGGTGGGCAGCCTTTTTCCCAGCATCACTTCTTGGACATGAACTTCCTGTTGCTTTCCAGTGGAAGCATTTGATTTGATATATAGCAAACTTGTTCAGTCATCAAGACGGCAGACAAGCAAAAGAAGGCTAACAAAGAACATTCACCTCTCAGGGTGTATATGTGTGTATCCTGTGCTGAGCAGTCCCAGATGGATGCTCAGCCCTTATCTTGGCTGTTTGCTGTGGAGGATATCCTATTTGTTAGTCAGAGCTGAGAGATAGTGACTGTTTGTGGTCACTTTCTGTTGCTTGCTGACATCCTGACGTGGTGAATCATTCCTGGCTTCTGGCATGAAGGAATATACTATGTGCCTTCACTCCCAATCTGGACTCCTCAGAGAATGTGCCGGATAGCCTTCTGGCAGAGGGGTTGACACTGGCAGCCAAGCAAATGAATACAGCATGAATAACAGCTGTATTGGGATACTAATTGTGAATGGGCATTAGGCATGTGGGAAATAAACAAAATCCTGCTGCATCAAAGGGTCCATGCTAGGTTGCACATCTGGACCAGTGAAGTCATATAGTTGATCCTGGATCCCCCCCCCAACCACCTTTCTGGGCATTCATTCAATCTGCTTTGGCTCGTTTCCTCTAACAGTGTTTCTCAGAGGCGTTCATTGTTCACCTGCTATCCAGGCCTCTGTCTTTGTCCTCCTTTCTCTAACCTTATCCCTCTCAGGGTTGCTTCACATGTTTCCTTTTCCACTGCTAGTAAAGACTCAGACTTGTATTGGAAATGCTGTGTATGTACATCTCAATGTGTGATTGGCACTATAGCTCTGACTACATTAATATCCTTAAGTGGCTGCTGAATTGTATCGGTGTCTTAATTCCAAAAGCTTCATTGTTTATCTCTTTGTTTTTAGGGAACACATGACCCTTTAGAAGTTCAGTCATACTGAGAAAATTAATCCCTTTTGAGTGTGGATGATAGAGTTTAAACCATGATTGGTTGATATGTGTGAACACAGAATTGTGAGCCATTCATGGGTTCTTTCATGACTCTCCATAGGCAGTGGGCAAAGTGGTTAAAAATAAAGCCCAAGTTGTGGTGCATGCCAATGCTTTAGCAGTGTAGAACCATTGGAAACACACGGAGCAAAGGAGAAAGGAAAAGCAATGGTTAAGAGTGCTGGCCTAGGACTCTGGTCACCACTCAGCCATGGAGTTAACTGGGTGGCTTAGGAGCCAGTCACAGGCTCTCAGCCCAACCTACCCCACAGGGCTCTTGTAAGGATAACAGTAAGAGGACGAGGAGGATTATGTAAGCCACCTTCAATTCCTTGGGAAGAAAAAAGGCAGGATATACATGTAATTAAATAATAAACAACAGAGGGATTGACAGAAGCTATGGTTTGTTCAGTCAGCGCTGGATAAAACCTGGGTAAGGTAACAAACCGTGGGTTAAACAAACATAGCATTATATGTGATCCATGTCACTTAAGAGCTTGGAGGCACTGCTGACAGTAATTGTGCATACAGCAGGGGTATCCCCTTACTGTCATACCTCTCATGAGCCTGCTGAATTCCTGGTGGCTGCCTGAAGATGGTCTCTCCTCATGGTCAGTATGCATGCAAGTTTGGCTTGACACTTTAAAGAGGTCTGATGGTAGTGGAAATACCACTTGTACTTATTGTAATTTCATGGCACATTGTCACAAGGTCGTTGGCAGGTGTTTTGGAGCCCACACTCACTCCGGCACTGTGTATGTGGGCAAAGGTGTTGTATGCTTACTTGAGACTTACAGAAGTCATTCAAGGGCAATGTAAAGCTTTTTGAAGAAAGACCTAGTGGGAGTTGGTGCAGAAATGGAATGTTATCCAACAATAATGACCTGTTGCACAGATACTCATGACTGACATGCATCTTCACATTTCCAAATGTCTAGCAAATGTTTCTTAAAGGCCATTTATTTATCTGAATTAATTTAAATGCTTTATGTGGCTATATGTACAACCCATGCAGTTCAACATCTGTTTATAGTCATTGCCTGGGTCTTTTTCCAACAGCCCGTATCTGCCAGCTTAGTTACTGCTACAGATGTGTGCTCCAACTTCAGCTGGTCTAATGTTGTCATTGTTTGTTGACAGGTTCCCAAGAGTCAGATAGCTCTCAGTCTGCCAAGAAAGACATGCTGGCTGCCTTGAAATCTAGGCAAGAAGCACTGGAGGAGACACTACGCCAGCGCCTGGAGGAACTGAAGAAACTGTGTCTCCGAGAAGCGGTAGGTAGAAGAGTTTTGGATAATCCTTGGGAGATCCTGTGTTGTTTCAGATGTGCAAGGATGCAAAAACTTAATGGAAGAGTACTATCGTATCGCATCTCTCTCTTGGAAAGTGGAAAGGCTTAGGCTTGGATCCATACTTAAACATTTCCAGCAGAGCTAGTGGAAGCATACTGCTGTGCCTAGGGATCCTGCAGTGGAGTGAGCTGTGTTGAAATTGGGAAGGAGCCTTCCTGAAAATTGCATAGTGAATAGAACCCTTTGGTCAATTGATCCAACCCTGAGTAATCCCCCCAAAACTTCCCACCAAAGTCAGTGAAAAAATTGAGTGCTTAAGTTGGTGCTAGAACCATTTGCACTTTAACCTCAAATATTACAACTGTATGATTAATATATTGCAAGATATGAATCAGGTAATTTCATTTGTTTCTCTGCATGGCTCAATTTATGAGTTATTTCCTTTCTTCTACATAACAACTACTTCACAAGAGTTTTATCCTGATTTGACCATTAGAATTTAGTCACAAATTGCAGTGTAAAATTCATTTTCAATGACTTCCCACCCACTCTCTGGATCCACAACAGATGAACCATTTAGTAAGCGTACGTGGTTGCCATAATCCCTTTCTTTCTGGTTCCCAGCCTGTAAGTGTTATGACTTCTGTAACCAAAACAGCCCCAATCATGCAACATGGGGAGGCATCATCACCCTTGAGAGGGAGCCCTCAGAGTTTATGCAACTACAAAATACTTTAGAAAATAATTAAGAGAAGAAAATCAGACAACATTTCAGAAGGTTGGTGGCGAAAGCCACTAAAGAGTCCTGAGCAGTCAGTAAGGCTGCACTAGGCCATTTCTTCCCAACATAGGTTATCCCCCAAGGAAACCCAGTGCCAAAACAGCATAAACCATAGCTGAATTGGATTCTTCAGTAGCATTGTGGATAAAGATGATTCCATTGCCACTATGAAAAAAGAAAGACAGGGTGCTATAAAATAAAGATGTGGTGTCTTTATGCCTGTCTGCCTCTCTCTCAATACCCCCCCCCCCCCACACACACACATGCAAACAACTTGCTGGTGTCGATTTAACCTGACTTGGACTCAAGTTGTTCACAGTGAATGTACAGTGGTGCCTCGGCTCATGAACGCCTTGGTTCACAACCACATCAGGTCACAAAGAAAAATTTCATGAAAAATTTGACTTGGGTCGCGAACTCTGCATTGGGTGGCAACCAAGATCGCGGCTCCCCCCCCCGCCCCCCAATGGGGAGATGGCCACGATCACAGTAGCGTTCGTGCAGGGAAGATGTGTGTGATCACGGGTGGGCTCCAGCAGGAAAGACGGGCGCAATTTCGGCCATTTCCCCCACCAACCAGCATGATCGCGGTCATCTCCCCCCCTCCCCCCGAGTGGGGAGATGGCCATGATCGCAGTCGCATTCGTGCAGGGAAGACATAGAGGAGTTGACGATAGAAGAACTTGCTGAACGCCAGAGTGAGCAGCAGAAGGCACTTGCTGAGGAGGATTCCACTGAGGAAGAGGAAGACAGGGAGGAGGTTAGCAGTGATGTGATACAATCCATTATGAAAAAATGGAATGAGTGCCAGGATGTCTTTGTGAAGCTCCACCCCAGCATAACTGTAACAAACAGAGTGTTGAATCTGATGAACGATAACATGGTCTCTCATTTCCAAAGGGTTATGCAGCGCAGGAAAAAACAAGTGACTAGAGACAGATTTTTCACCAACATTTATTTATTATTTAAAACATTTCTGTGCCGCCCCCATCCCAACAAAGCCTCGGGGCGGCTCACAGCATTCATAAAAAAATACAATTAATAATTTGACAACTGGTACCATCTCGGTTATATATATTAAAATCTATAAATACAATAATAATAAATTAACAGTTAAAATAACTTTAAAAAAATAAAAATAAAAACATTGACCCTGCAGCTAAGAGACAAGAGAGGAAACCCCTGAAAGACATCTCCCCAATGTCCTTATGGAGGGGAACTCCCTCAAAACAATAACCTTCCCCCCACCTAGGTTAGTGTACTATACACTACTTTATTACTTTGTTGTTCTTTGTCACTTCGTTTCAAATTTTTCTGATTAAAAAAAGTAGTTACAGAACGGATTAACCTTAATTACGTTGAACCTTATGGGGAAATTTGACTTGGGTCACAACCAATTTGGGTCTCAACCAGAGTCGTGGAACGGATTAAGTTTGTGAGCCAAGGTACCACTGTAGTTCCATTTCAATCTGTGAAATAGCAAGGTTGTTGCCACGCTTATGCTTTGCCTGGAGATACTATAAAGAACAGCAGTTGTATATATGAAACTTGCGCTTGGAAAGCACATCCCCAGCCCCTCTGTTTATAGTAATTGAATGGAGCAAAATGCATAAACCAACTCAAGGGAAATGGTTGAGCTTTAATCTGGTATGCCTGGGCTGTGTGTATTCACACCTTTAAAAGCATATGTCCAGCTAATCTAAAACTTACTTCAAAATAAACCATATTATATTACTTTTGTAATTTGTGTATTATGCTTACTTTTTGTTTTGGTAGTCCTAGAGAAAGGGTCAGAGTCTAGTTAAAAGACCTGCTCCTAATCTCTGGAAAACGTACCAAACCATTTTTGCATTCTGAGACTTCACTGGACATTGACCATGCACTGGAATGCACATTTTGCAGCTGAGAGAGCTAGACACTTGCCTTTTACAAATGGAAGCTGATCTCCTTGGGAGTTGTTCATTTTGCACTCATTCCACTTGTTGCATAAAAATATATCAGTCTGCTTTTGCTCAAAACTGTAACTATTCCCAGTAAGGACAAGCTGTGGGAAGCAGCTTCTCAACAAAGCTGAACTTCATTTGAACATTTTTTCTTGCATGGTAAGCAACAGTCAAGTTTGCTGGTTTGCTTGTGTGAGGAAAGGTTATGAAGTCAGGGCAGGCCCCACATGTCCATGCCTACACAATTTTAAAGAAATCGGCCCTACAGCATGCAAGAAAGTTCATGTGTCATGCTCTAGTTTTATTCTCTATGTCTCTTTTCAATCTCCCATAAATCACTGTTTATTTTCCTGTGGGAATTGCTGGCTCATAATGAGGTTGGCAGATTGAGAGAAGGAAATGAATTAAAAGCCGTAGGGTAGCCAAGCTAAGCCTGGCCCCTAACCATTTGGAACAGTGGCATCATATTTCTGCATACTTCAGTTACTTATTAGTTCAGCTTAAATTACAGGAGCCAAACTGCTAACACAGTTCCCAGTTTATAGGGTGAGCATAGTAGCCCAGTCTGCTGTTCTTTCTTTAGAAAATGGCAGGCATGTCAGAGTCCTTGTAAATTAAAATTGGAGGCCCAAAAGTAATAATTCCTCTTCTTCATGGTCTCTGTGTATCACACACTTGGGCTCTGTGCACATGCATGGTGCGCTTAAGCTGGATGGCTTTCAAGGTAGTGCATTAATGCTTTAATTGCAAAATTGGTTGATTTGTTTCATTTTTAATTGGAGCCTGTTCTGCTCAAAAGAGGTTCATCTCTGAAGGTATTTATTTATACACAAAAAATAACATAGCTGGTGTTGAACTACATCCATATTTCATTTCAGGAAATGTATCTACAGGTGATTTTATATCAACCATTCATTAAATATTTTCAGTACTGTTGAGATATTTCTATATTTTTATCTGTCCATTATTTAGTTATAAGGACAACATTAGAACAAATGCATTCCTTTGAAGTGAAAAATCATTATATTGATATTATTTAGTATAGGCAGCCAACAATTTTGTTTAGAAATGAACAATGTTTTACATAATTGTATATATCAATATATGTCAGAGATAAGTACTTTGATAATACAACTGTCCTTTATTATAAACCTGATGGAATATGTTAGATATGCCTCATTAGTAGAGCTGTCATCTGAATGAAAATGTTTGTCAAAAACTGGGGGTTTTAACTGGTTGATTGAGCTTGCATATGAATAACCCCAACTCTAGCTTTGAAAGAATTTACTTCATTTGTTTTTAGAATATTAACAACCCATTACTACCTTCAAAACCAACAGTAGAAACCAACCAAAGTTGCACCCAGGATTTCAATCAAAGTATTTTTTCACATTTAGAGAGACTGCAATTCCTTTAGGTTTGGTGCCTTTTCTATCTGTTTGGGATGCTTCCTGCTTGATGCTTTCTTGAGTGATAAATGGGGATGTGAGAGGCAATGTGCAGACCTAAGTTAGAGAGCTGGACTGGGACTGGGCTGGAAAAATCTCCAGCTGATCAACTCATCATAGTGGTGGCAAAGGATGTTAGCGCTTAGCTCTGCATCTTAGAACCAGGTAGGGGAAGGTGCCATTTTACATCACAAAGAGGCATCCTTGCATCACATTGGATGGGTGGCCTCTTCTCAGATGTTGCCTTCTGAATTTGGCTTTTCTTAGATTTTATATTGGGGGAGAGTATAAACATTTGCTGCCCCAATTAATTGTGGGCGGGTTTTATTGATTGAAGCCCTATGATTAATAAACAGATTCATCAACTACGTATTGTTTATTTTACTGTATTTTATTCTTTTATTTTATTTCATATTTTAATTGTTTTTAAATGGCATTTAGTTTGGTTGTAATCCACTCAGAAAATATCACTTATTGGGTGGATTAGAAGAATAGTCAATAAATCAAATAGGTTGCTGCCCTAAACATTAAAGAATGTTACCATTCCATAGAATACATATGGTACCTCTGCACCTTCTCCAAATTTTGAAGGCATTAACTCTGGCAGAGTAATATGTAAACTTCTTTAGAAAAGGGAAGTAAACAATTTGCAGTAACCCCTCATGTAGTTCCTTCTGTGTTTAAGTGCTTAGGTCAAGCCGGAAATGCCAGAGCCTCCTTTCCCAGTGTTTCTGGAAAAGCTGTGTGTGCGTGGGGGGGGGGGGGTCTGTATTGAGGAGCAGAGTCAGGAGAGTGATTAGGATATTGTGCAGAGCTACACTTTACTCAAGCTCTGCTGCACTTGCAAGTAGTTTTGACACTTTTTGATTTTATGCATGGTGAAATGTCTCAATGCTAGTCTTCTAGGTAAAATATAAAGCCACTCTTTTATGGTTGGCATGGAACATTTTCTGCACATACTACAGGGGCTTTTCCTGCTCGCGGTGCCATCCTGCATTTCTTGGTAGGCATTTAAATGGCTTTATACTTAGTAGTGTGTGAGCCACCTGTACTTCGCTTACCAACAAAATGACAATGTTGGTATTAAAGAGTAATATGAATTACCTTTTTTAAATCTGAAATGTTCATGATCCACTTTGTCAGTAGACCAACATCGCACATAAACCACAGATCACATTTTTTAAAAATAGAGGCAATAGTATACAGCAGATAAATATGAAGTAGTAAACAATGCTTTGTTTGTGCTCCTTATGTTACTACAAAATGTCATCAGTGTGGTGGAAACTGTGCAGCTTATTACTAACATGTAGAAAGTACCATTACTGTATGTGTTGCTTCACAGAGTAGCATACACAAAGCATTGCCTCAAGAAACATTATGTTTAGGGAAAGAGCTCTTTGACACAACAAAAGAAAGAGAGGAAGGCAGAGGCAAGGATAAGGTGTGCATACAAGCAAATGCAGTGATGCACACTGGGGACTCATTCTAACTGGGAATGGGGACTAAGGCATTAAGCCAAATGATGCAGAGGAGAAAGAGGAGGGGTTCTGGGTTCTCACAGCAGAACCAGCCATGTTCAGTTGTCATATTGTGTAATGCAGTCATAATGTATGGAATCAGACTTATCTAGGTAAAATCCATTTGGTGCACATACACTTCCAGACAGCACTAACCTCCAGTGTTTGATATATATTTTCAGGAGCTTACAGGAAAATTACCAAGAGAGTATCCCCTTGACCCAGGAGAAGAGCCCCCAATTGTGCGAAGAAGAATAGGTACTTCCTTTAAATTGGATGAACAGAAAATACTTCCAAAAGGAGAGGTAAGAGTTACTCTCAAGAGTTACTTTCAGATCTCACTTTCTGTGATTTTCTTACCATATTGAGCACCTTCTGTGGTAAGAGTGATCTCTTACTGCAATTGTCCTTCCTCCTAATTTAATGCCAGTCCAACTAACTGAGTAGGACTTCTGGCATTAAGATTGTGGGGCAGACTTGATTAGATGTCTGGATTTTCCTGAGGAAGATTGCAAAACATCTGCTTTCTCATGTGCAATTTGTAAACATTGGCATAATAACGCTCTTCATTGTGCTACTCTTGGTGTTCCATGATTAGTTGACTTGTCAAGACATATCCATATTTGTCCCAAATCAGGGTGCTTGGAACAGACAGAACAGCCATCAGGTCATTGAGGGGCAGTGGTTCACATAAAAGTAGCAGCTAAAAATGGACATGTGAGCTGTTTCTCAATCTTCATTTCTTTCTGGAATTATCTGTAGTGTGCAAATCTATCAGTTACATGTAGAAGTCTGCCACTGGCAACTCATGTTTCTGATTATCTGATTACATTTCAATTGGTCCAGTCCAAATTTTGTTTATCAGTCATATTAGTAACCCACGCTTCTTTCACTGAGCTTGGTTCACATGAATCGTTTTATGCTTTCCTGCAGAGTAGGGCAAGTGGAACAACAGTAATTGGCCAAGGTATGTTGTATTGGGAGCAGTGATTTCAACCCACATCTCTCCAGTTGAAATCTACTGCAGGGGTGAGAAACATGTGGCCCTCCAAATGTTTTGCCTACACGTTTCGCACCCCTGCTCCCCTGAATAAGTTGAGACTGCTAAAACAAAAGACTGAATTTCTATCGTCTTTGAAATAGCTGTTTAATTTGGTATTATATCGGATGTTCTCAGCTTATGGTATGTTTTGCTTTGTTTAGCAATAACAAAAACAGAATAGAATGGGCTAGAAGCATAATTTTTCTGTGTTTTAGTAAATGGCATGAGTATCATTCCTTCTGACTTTTCTTTATTATTGCCAAGCAAAGGCATTATACCCTCCCATCCCTTCCTAAACAATAAAAGCATCATCCCAAACCAATCTGATTCAATAGAAAGATTGGTTTGCTTTTTTAAGTTGGTTCGGTTGTACTTCCTTGTGTCAGTACTCTGAACTGTGGCTATGAAAACAAACCTGCACCAGCAGCAGAAGGACATGTCTGGATTTTAAAGAAAGGCATCAATGTCAAAGACTTACTTGACTTGAGGCACTGTTTGTGTCTGTGCACATGCACACAAATACTTATTTGTATGAAAAAGGGTTTATGTTTTTGTTACTTTTTTTGTACACAACTGTAGGATGGTGGTAAGTTTAGAAAGCAAGGGGGAGCAGGGGGGGTGCTAGGAAATAATCCATTGGTCTAAAAGATACATTTGGTTCCCTCTGCAAAACGCACATTTTAGTAAAAATATCTCCTAACAACACTTGCAGATCCCCTTGGCTCCTTTTTATTTTCTTTAAATGTTTCTATTAGAATGTTCAAATATCTAAAATAAATAAACACAAACCATTTTAGGTTTAGGTATTGCCTTTGACAGATCAGTAGGAAAGGAGGAATTTGATTCTCTTCTTTATTACCTTTGTCACTTGCAAAGTGCTTTCAGTTTTCATTGATTCTTAAACCGAAGCTGGAAAACAACTTGTTAGTATTGAAATGTTCAATCTGAAAGATGGCAGCTTCATAAATGTATGGCTCAGTTAGGTTTTGAACAGTGGGCAAAATCTAGGACTCTGTTCGCTGCAGCATACTAAACAAATTAGAATATTACCTATCATATTTTATCTTCCCTCTAAGGAATGGTATGAGGATGAAATAATCTAGTGTACAAGAACCTTTAAAATAAATGATACACAGAGAGGATAAATGCCACCAAACAAACCTCTTGGCTGGCCAGACATTTGAACACATGTCTCCTTGATCAAAGTCCAGTATTCTATCTGCCACACTACATTGGCATTTAAATTATTTTTATTCATTCTGTTTGATTGTAATTTGAGCCAAGATGACTTTTCCAACTACTGACACTAAATTAGGAATGTATGAAAATTTTAGTTCTCCCTGCAAATCATGCAAGCACACCCTATTCACAGTCCTGAATGCAAATGTAAACAGGAGTGTTTTTTTAATTTAGAAACACTTATAAATTCCTGAATTTGTGGTAGTTTTTCAGACATGCATGTGCGCGCACACATTTATCAAACTGCACTTTGAACTGTACAATGTTCAAAAAATGCGAGATTTACTTTTTAGTTAATGGGGAAATTGTGCAGTTTTGAAAAATACGTACAGATATGCTAACTCCATGTCCAAGTGAACCAAAAAAGGTCAAAAACAAAATAGGAATAAGCTTTGAAGTGGATTTCAGAGAATTTAGATGAAGTGGGAAACCACTGGTTCTCCCATTCCTGCCCTATAACCATACTTTTCCCACAGAACATCACTGAAATCATTGTACATTATCATGACTAATTTAGTCATCATTAGAAGAGACCTCAGACATACACTTAATCTACTGAAAGGGTGATTCACAATAATAAACTCGTCCTCAGTATCATGAGACAAAAAGTACATGAGTGCAACTAGTTTGCATAGTTATGAATTAGTTTAATTGTTACTGTTTTCTTCAAGGGACCTTGGGAGTTATGGTTTTGAGGCTGCTGAGAGTGCTTTGGGAGAAAGGTCCAAGAGCCCTTCACTCTACAGCTTCCAGGATACCCTAGCTGGGACCCATGAAACTGCTTACAGTTGTAGTTTAGGCAAACATGTTCAATGTCCCAAAATGCAGTGACATAATGGTGGTGAGTGTGTTTTCCAGTTAGACGTGATGCATCCGGCAGTGTGGTAAGGGATACTAATTGCTTTCCTTACAGGAGCAGTGAAAGGAAGGGTATTTGGGGTTGTTGATGAGTTACTGAATCCCAAATTAACCCAGGAAGAAGTCATAGGTTAACTTGGGTTAACTTGTGGCTGTTTAACCCATAAACAAACCCATGTGTTCCTGTTACAATTTCATGGAAAAAACCATTGACTGTAGCATTTCAGTGTTATTAATGAAAACGGAAATAACATACATACACATGGTGTGCATCCCCGCAATTCATGACTGAATTACAAGACACTGCTTTTATTCTCTAACCGGGTCATACACTTCTCAGGGAGCCACATTCAGGGAGTCGCAAGAGTTGAAGGCACAGCAAACCCAGCTTTACTTTGATTCAGTCTAGTGTAACAACCTCAATACATGAACCAAAGCTAAAACAAATATATCTGAAAGTAGCAGACTCACTTAGAGGTTCAGTTTGAGCTTTGTCTGTAGGACTATGCCATTAAAAAAATCAGAGATCAAATACATTCTTTTTAAACCATACTTTAACACAATGTTTTTAATCCTGTGCCTTTGCTGGCTCTTATCGAAATTTTCCAGGAGGATGGGAAGGGCAGGGGGATGGCAGATCAGGATCTGATTCTTAAAATGTATTTTGTTGAATGCTGATTTAATAAATTCCCTGTTGACAGAGCTTATGAAATCATCAAAGCAAAAGTTCACACACATACCAGCCATGCAATCGGTAATAATGTGAGAACTGTATTATAGATTTAAAGTGGTGCTGATTTATCACTGACAATAAAGGAGACTTTTAAGCCAAGATATCCAGAATGAATACTTCAGAGAGACATCTTGTCTTGAAGAAAGATGAAGTCACAGCACCATCAGTTTCTTTTGTGAATGCATGTGCTGGTAAATTTGAGATAGAACTTTCCTTGGAACATATGAAAGCCAGCTCTGAATATTTCAACACCCTGTAGACTGACTAATACATAGAACTCAGGGCAGACTTGATCCTTAATGGCTATTTAGGAATGGTTATTGAGGATAATGAAAAGGTTTGGCCTTCTCCTTGATGATGTCACTTAAATACGCACTTCAGTTTTCTCTGACTTCTGTGAAAAAAATTGCAGAAGAAAAGGCAGTGTTCAGGAACATCGTTCCAATATGGGCAGTGCCCTTTCTCCGTATTTTTTACTGGTTCTTTCTGACTAAGATTTCACAGAGCACATGAGAATGTCCTGCACACATACTCTGCCCCTCTCTTCATGGGAGCTGTACAGGTACAAGCCCTCCCTCTGCTCACCATCCCACTGTTGTAACAAGCATTTCGGTGAACCACAAGGTGGCTTACAGAAGACTATAGAATTCAGTACAAAGCAACCAAGTCCTCTTGATAGCATGGCAGCTAAGAGAGATGCTGGGGAAATCTCTCCCCAGAGCCTTTCCTGAGCTCTCTGGTATTCTTGCTGCTGTTGTCATTACCAGGCTTCCAATGAGCCCAGGAAATCATAGAGCCCCACAGCCTAAGTACAAATGTCTCTCAGGGCTGGAGAGGGCTAGGCTAAAAAGAATGTGGCTCCTCTCCCATCTCCCAGTGGATTAAAAAAATAAGAATAGACCACCAGATTCCTTCTTCTGAAAAGCGTGTGGGAAGGAACAAAACAGCCCCCAGGGGAGAGGCAAAGGTCTTGGAAAATACTGAAGACCAACCTGTTGATCGCTCCTGTGTTTTGTTTGTCAGTATCTGGCATTCCCCTCAGAACTGGAAACTTGCTTTAGATTCTTAGCCTGCCTGATTCTGCAGAACATTGCATGCATGGATACCTGAAATGAACGCACCTTTGGTGGGCCTGAAATTACAGAGTAGCTTGTCTTTCAGTGAACCCTTAAGACCTCAGGAACTCTGATTTTGGGGGGAAAAAGACCTGGGTATCTCAAGCTCAGGAAGGCTGTAGTTCCTAAAACTCAATGTATGTGTACTGAAATGGTGTGCCGCCTTTTCCCTCTGGTTGGATTTTCACATCATTCCAGTAACATTTTTGGATGAATCATGTGGTCAGTGAGCAATGTTGTTCTTCCCTTGGATACCACTGCTAGGATGCTGCAATATGAAGGAACTCCATGCCTTGGCCAGTTTCTTGGGGACATATGGAGCCTGCCTGCAGGCAAGCAGTTAGCATGCTTCTCACGGGTGTATATATAGCAGAGTATCAAAATGAATGCCCATCAGCTAATTTATAGAGAGAATGGAATAAGTGTTCAACAGAACCCCTTTGGATTATTTCTTTGTG
Source organism: Varanus komodoensis (assembly GCF_004798865.1). Lineage (NCBI taxonomy): Eukaryota > Metazoa > Chordata > Lepidosauria > Squamata > Varanidae > Varanus > Varanus komodoensis. The sequence goes on along the minus strand of NW_025335409.1, from coordinate 15,246,137 downwards.
TACTTTTGCCAGTGAAATCAACACAAATAGACTGCAAAAACTAAAGCTACTTTAGTAGTACCATTGTGATTTCTAGTGTTAAAAACCTGTGCTTCTTGTAGACACCTGAAGGCGTCTCTAACAGAAGTTCCATTTGCCGGTTCTGTTGGTAGAGTAACTACCCTGCACCCACAGAATTGGAGAGTCTTCTATATCGCTGATACACTAACAGCGGAAACATTTTTTTTCTTGCATAGGAAGCTGAGCTGGAACGTTTGGAGAGAGAATTTGCCATTCAGTCACAGATCACTGAAGCTGCTCGACGCCTAGCCAGCGATCCCAATGTCAGTAAGAAGCTGAAGAAACAAAGGAAAACCTCCTATCTTAATGCACTGAAGAAACTGCAGGAGATTGAAAATGCCATCAATGAGTATCGTATCAAATCTGGAAAAAAGCCAACACAAAGGGCCTCCCTGATCATAGATGGTAAATGGAACTCAAAACACGATACTGGTATCTCACTGATGGCCTGGTGGTTAGTAGGGGACAGTGGAGGTAGCGCTAAATTCTAAAGTACGGGTGGGTGTTCATCATGTCATTCCCCATAGCCACATCTCCAAGAAGAGACCAAATGTGCAAGCAGTGGTGTTGATCCTTGATCTTCACCTGGAATAGTTCTTCTGTAAAACTAACTGTGCTTAATTGTCCATTCAAGACCATGCCACTCCAAAATACTTGGGATTCATAGGACTACAGTGACTCAGTTCACTTGACACATCATGAATTCTCCTCATGTTGGGCAAGCCCAAAATACTTTCTCGGGGATTAATTGTGTGTGGGCAACAAACTATCCCAGTACATTGTGGTTTGTTCAAAGGACTGTTCTACCCAGGATGAGTTATGCCATCTGAGCCCAGACAACTGTCCTCACATGGACAGGGGAAATTGGCTAGTAAGTGGTACTGCAAGAGCAACAAAATGGGTCTACTGGTGAGTGCTAGTGCTAGCTGTTCCCAAAATGCCCAAATGGGAATTTCACTGGGAGGAGGTATTTTTTCTTAATTTATATAGATTTCTTTAAAAATGTTTCAAGCAATGTACAAAGAGGAAAATGTACCCACAGTTGTGCAATTGTGAAATTTACAACTGTGAAGGATTTGGAAAAATACTTGGTGAGAGCTGCTGTAAAAAGGCAACAGGTATCAACCCCAGAGATTGCCCAGAAGTTCTAAATACCCGCTTTTTTCATGATAGCTCTCAGAAGGTGAGCTGTGGGGAAAAAAATGAAAGGCATGCCTAAGCTTTAGCTGTGAAAAGGGTGTTTGGGGGGTTTTATAGCCTAATCACATCAAGATTCTCATTCCTCCTTTCCCACAAAGGTGCACATTTTGCACTTTGCCACAAGACTCTGTTTGCTCAAGAAATCAGAAGTGTGCATTCCCGCACTCCTTCGTCTTGGGAAAAAGGAATGTTGACTGCTAGCTATCAGAACTCTAGCTATCAAAACCCTGGGTCCCTTTAAAAAGGGGATTTTGAGTGGACAGTGGTTGGTTTTGGACTGAGACATGGTGTCTATGTGTTTTCCTTGACAACTGCCAGAAGATGTGACAGCAACCTCTGGCTTAGAAGAGATTAGATAAATTTGTGTTAGATAATCCACGTGGTGGCTAAATGAGACTTCCATGCTTAGTGGCTGCAGGAGACAAATCATGGCAGATGGCTCTTGCAAGTCGTCCTACTGCTTGTGGTCTTGCTGTTACTGGAAAAAACATGTGAGGCTAGAGGGATCTTTAGCCTGATCAAGCAGAATTTTTCTTACATTGGGTGCTGTGCAAATAATGTTGCGCTTCAGTGTTTACCTGCACAGTGACCTCTGTGGGTGTTTTCACTTCACAGATGGAAACATTGCCAGCGAGGATAGTTCCCTCTCCGATGCGCTTGTTCTAGAAGATGGTATGTAAAGTGTTCATTGAAATTGCAGTCCTTTGCTGCATTTTATGTTAATGCAGTCAACATTCACAAAAAAAGTACAGTGTCAAAAGAGTAAATACAGTATCCAAGCCGTTTTTCCCACTGGTTTCAATGAGTTTTCACTGTGCATTCTTATCCCTTCTACTGAAATCAGTGTTAGTAAATACGCTTAGCTTTCACTGAATCTGGCTGAGAGACTGCAAGAAGTTGGTTTTCCATCGCTCTTGCTTTAACGTATATTCTTGTTGAATATGCTTCTTTATTTTTTTCTCTCAGCCCATATCACTCTTTAAAAAACAATCAGCATTTCCTAGATGGAACAATGGAACAGTTCCATTTCAACTCTAACCCTAATCATTTACCATATTTCTGCTGAGGGCCACAATTCTTCAGGGGTAATTTGCCCAGCAGCAAACATTAGTGATGGGCAGGGCCAAACCAGACATTTTCTTTTCCTTTCTTGCTGTTCCTTCCTGACCAGCAGGATGCCAAGGCAGGAGCAAACTGATCTTGCTAGAGGTCTACACTGATTGCCTGCAGAAGGGTTCAAAATTTGGTTGAGGGCAATGTGACATTAGGTGGAGAGCTACATGCCATACCAAGGCTACAAATTGCCTGCTCTTGAAGAACAGAATAAAGAAGCGTCTAGAACATGACTTGAAGTGATACACCGTGTTGCCACTTCGGCTGTTCAGAAGACATTGAGGCCAGTCTAAAGATAAATGCATGGGCACTCATTGAATGGTAGGCTTTGAACAGTGGTTTGTGTAGAGAAAATTGCTCGGCAGATCTTTCAAATTAGCATCAGCCTTCTTTTAGAGGATGTGATTATTTCTGTTACACCTGCAGGCACTGGCACGAAATGTCCCCCATGAAAGATGTGACTAATACAGTGGCTTCTGTATAGGCGTGGCAAATCAAGCGATGTGGGGCAGGAAGAGTGAGCTTGGAAGCTGGTGGGGAGAGAGGAATGGAAAGAGTTGTTTCCTGCCCTGTCCCTCTTTCTCAGTCTATATAGACTTTTTCCCTTTGCTCTTTCTTTATTCTCAACCTGTAGCCTTGTTACTTATCTCTCTGCCCATTCCCTTTCTGTTTCTCTCCCTTCCCCTTCCCTAGCCTTGTACTTTCTCTCCTGCTCATCTTTTAATCTTGCTCTTTCGCTCCATCCCAGCCTCTAGCTTTGCTCTTTCTCTACTCTACTTTTAACTTGCTTTTTGTTCCTGCCAAATGAACAGCTAATTAACAGGAAGGATCAGGAACAGGAAGGAAAACCTGAAGCCCTATAATTTTTCATTTAAATATTTTTTTTTGTGGGGGAGAGGAGGGCAGAATGGGCCAGGTAATGAGGAGCTTTATAGGTGACATTGGAGATACTTGTAGGCTATATGTTAGTTAGATGCTGGATGCAGGGTTTTATAAATGATAGAAAGCAGTGATACAGAATACATGGGCGAATGTTTAGAGTCCAACAAGATAAAGTTGTCAGCCAAGATGAGGGGCTTTACTGCAATTGTCATGATCCTTTCAAATGGCCTTCATAGGGATGTCAAAGTTATCCCTCCCCTCAGAGCTTTTCAAAACAGCTGCAAAATATGACCTTTCAAATTTGATAAATGAAAGAACTGTCTTAATCTATTAGTTCACTGTAAAATTTTTGCTGTTTTATGTTTTCACTTAATTATGGTTTTACTTTCAATTTTTTATGGAATCTGCTCTGAGCATGGGGAACTTGAAGATGGGGATGATACATTCATGCCTTGCTTATGACTTCCCAGGTGACGCCACAGTGGGAAAAGAATGCTGCTTGAAATAGGCTTACAATAAAATCTAGTGAAGTTCCTCTTGTGTTCATAGGAAAGCAGACTGCTTTGAGGACAGAAAAATGGTCCAGCATTGTTTCTAGAGACGGTTATGACCAGGAGTGCCATTTCACAGTTTCAACCTGTATGTCATTTGTACCCCTTCCTGGAGAAGGCTGATCTGTCCAGTTATCCATGGTTTAATCATCTCTCATGTGGACTCCTGAAACATGCTGTACACATATTTGGAAACGCCAGTTAATGCTATATTTGCAGTGGTATATCTGCATTTTATTTATTTTCATATTGAGGTCTTTCACTGTTGTCTCACATGTGTTAAATTTTTAGCTGTGCATTTTGTAGAGCATAGATATGCTGACTTGTACAATTCCAGGCATAGTGACAGCAATAAATCAACAAATAATTAAATAGAATAGTGTACTCTTTTCTTCTAATTACAGAAGACTCTCAGGGTACCAGCACAATATCCCCGATACAGTCACCTCACAAAGGCCTCCCTCCACGCCCACCCCTGCATAATAGACCACCTCCTCCGCAGTCACTGGAGGGACTCAGACAGATGCACTATCACAGAAATGACTATGATAAGTCTCCCATCAAGCCCAAGATGTGGAGTGAGTCCTCCTTGGATGAACCCTATGAGAAGGTCAAGAAACGCTCCTCACACAGTCATTCCAGGTAAGGTAGTCATTTTTTTTTAATTTATGGAAAGCAATGAGTTTTTGTAGCAACTATGAATGCACATTGGGATGCCAGCCAGAGTCCAAAAGATATGTCCAACTTCAGGCCTTCACATGTAGACAAGCATTTCCTGAAGACATTTCTGCAGTAGCTCCCACAACTGTTAAGTATAGTCTAGTCGTCTTTCTTTTTTAAATAATGGATTACATCGAGGCTTATGTGATGGGATGGCATACAAAAATTCCAAATAAATAAATAAATACAGCTTGCTTCTGTAACCGTAGGAATAGCTGTGATGAAATCATCTGAAAAAACACTATATACAAAACACAATTGTTTCAATTAGTGTCACTTGTCCTCCATGATGACAGCTGCTATTTCCAAATAATAAAACAAAAATATTATTCATTAACTGCACAATATTTACAGCTTATTGGGCAACATTGCACAGCAACAAGCTGAAATAATCTAAACCAGGGTGGACAGAAATTAAATTTGATTCTATTAGATCTCTGTGTGATCTGCAGTAGATTGACAAGGACTGCAGCCTCCCTACAACCCCTATACACCATGCACCTTGCTGAAATGAAAAAAGATTTTGGTAACTGAGAGTTGCTTTTTGTGTGGAAGGACAGTTGTGATACACAAAACAAATTTCCTGGGCTTGTAACTTTTCAGTTCTAAGAGTATGTCTTTTGCATACTCTACCAGGCAGGGCCTGGCTTCTAGGGGGGAAAGTAGATCCTTAGAGGCTTCTATTTAAATAAACAGTTTGAAGAAATTGTTGGTGGAGGAATACAAGGCCCTCTTTCAGTACTTTCTTTTTGCTTATATGATAGTACCAGAACTATAAACTTTGCTATAAAGGGAAAGAAGAACCAGAGTAATCATGCAGAGTTAGTATGCTGATGGCTGGAATGATGAGCTGTGAGACAAGAAAGCCTATTTGAATTGCACATAAACCATGAGTACACAAGAGAGCCTTTCTCTCAGTCCACCAGCAGTGAGAATAGTAGTTCTGGCATATCTTACATGGTTACAAATAAATACTAAGCATCATTAGTGTATGCAGAGGAGGTTTTGGGTTTCTCTGAGACTGATAGGCACATGTAACAAACAAACAAAAAACACCATAATCTTATGGTCTGCATATGTAAGAATTCCAGATGAAGAGTGACTGCTCTGTGATCTTTTATATACAGCAGCCACAAGCGGTTCCCCAGCACTGGAAGCTGTGCAGAGGGTGGAGAGAGCAACTCCCTACAAAACAGCCCCATTAGGAATCTCCCCCACTGGAACTCCCAGTCCAGCATGCCATCGACACCAGATCTACGGGTACGCAGTCCACATTATGTGCATTCTACTAGGTAAGTTTCCATTCCAAGATTTCATCAGTTTCATGCCCTCTCCCACTCCTTTTGGAGATGAAGTGTACATACAAAATTCTGCTATATCTGCCAGGGACCAAGGGGCAAAAATAAATCCATTACAGTGGAGAAGTACAGTTAACATCGCTTTCCCATGTTGCTGTTACACAAGTTCTAGACAGTCTTTGGTCAACCACGATTCTTCCCCCTCCCCAAAACTTGGAACCACAGTCTTGGAAATAAATTTTTACAATTTTCACGAATCTACAGTATATCTCATCCAAAATAAAAAATGAACCTCTCTCCACAATGGATAGGAACACAGACTGCTTTCCCATTGGGAATTCATTCATTCATTTTCCCCAGAGGAGGAAGAGGTGTCTATTTTTTTATGTGGGATGAGACAGGAAGGACAAAACATTCCCTGCTCCACATCTTTACCATGTTAGAAGTCGTTCTTAATCTGCATCTGCAGCAACAATACAGGGCATTTGTGGTGTTAGGCATTTTCATACTTTGGGGTTGGGGGGATTCTACCATCTTATGATGATCAAAAGCATTGTTACACCCCTCTCTTGGCCCTAGAATACATTCTATTTCACTTGATCTCCTTCCTAGATTAATGGAATGTAACATTCTGTTAACGGAGCATCATAAGGCAGATGCTCATTATTTTACAGAAGTTAAGGATATGCCGTTCGATTCCTCCTTGCTTTCTTTGAGTGCTGAAGTGACATCTGAAAAATTCTCATTTCACAGCACAAAGATTCTAGTTAGTGGCAAACAGTCAAGCTTCCAATGAGGCAACATCAAGTCTTAACGGCTACTGAGGTTGTAAATGTGCAGTATAAAGAATTTCCAACAGCAAATACCTTCTGCCATGTCCTGTTGCATTCCTTTGCTTGTGTGACTAAAGAGGATTTCTTTCTAGAACAAGGGCCCAATGCTAGAGTATCTTGATTGGCACTTAAACATTCAGATTCCCTGTGTTAAATAATTCAGTGTGGTGTAGTGGTTAAGAGCGTGGGACTGGGACTCAGACGATCTGGGTTCGAGTCCCCGCTCAGCCATGGAGCCAACTGGGTGACTTTGGGCCAGTCACAGACTCTTAGCCCAACCTACCTCACAGGGTTGTTGTTGTGGGCATAAGATGGAGGAGGAGAGATGATGTAAGCTGCCTTGAGCCCTTTGTAGGAAAAAGGCAGGATATAAATCCATAAATAAATAAATAAAGTAAGCAGTTGATAATTAGAAATGCAGTGACTGCTAACTGCCCCCTGTTTCTTCTTCACAAAGAAATTGGTTTTATAATTTCTCATGAATTTTGGAAAATGCTGAGAATTTTACTTCGTTCAAAGACCAGTAATTTCAAAGCACATGATACAGGTTTGCCACTTACCTTCCCTGTATCTTGTGCCTCAAGGGGTTACCACATTGCAAAATACTGGTGGACAAATGGGAAGAAGAATCTGTTGCTATGCAAGAAGTCCTTGAACCAGCAGGCTTTTACATGTAATGGGCAGTTGGACACCTTACAGGAGCCTGCTTTCAGCTACAGACTGCAGCTTGGGAAGGGGGTGGAGAACTAACTTTTTTTTTTTAATTTTCTGTGTTTACAGGTCAGTGGACATCAGCCCTACGAAACTGCATAGTTTAGCACAGCACTTTAGACACAGAAGCTCCAGTTTAGAGTCCCAAGGGAAGCTTCTTGGGTCAGAAAATGAGACAGGGAGCCCTGACTTCTACACCCCCAGGACTCGTAGCAGTAACGGTTCTGACCCAATGGATGACTGCTCCTCCTGCACCAGCCATTCCAGTTCCGAACACTACTACCCAGCTCAGATGAATGCCAACTATTCCACCCTGGCTGAGGATTCCCCCTCCAAAGCTCGAGAGCGGCAGCGGCAGCGGCACAAGTCGGCAGGAAACCTTGTCTCCTCCAATTCTGGGAGCATGCCCAACTTGGCTGCCAGGAATGGGACTGGCCACCATGGAGTCTATCTGCATAGCCAGAGCCAGCCTTCATCCCAGTACAGGATCAAAGAGTACCCCCTGTACATCGAAGGGAGCTCCACGCCAGTGGTGGTGCGCAGCCTGGAGAATGACCAGGAAGGACACTACAGCGTGAAAGCACAATTTAAAACGTCCAACTCATACACGGCAGGGGGAATGTTTAAGGAGAACTGGCATGGCGACGAAGTAGACTCAGTAAGACTGACCCCCTCCCGGTCTCAAATCATAAGGACTCCCTCTTTGGGCAGAGAGGGTCACGAGAAGGGCTCAGGAAGGACAATGGTGTCCGATGAACTGAGGTTGTGGTACCAGCGGTCCACAGCCTCCCACAAAGACCACAGCCGCTTGTCGCACACAAGCTCCACTTCGTCGGATAGCAGTTCCCAGTACAGCACCTCCTCCCAAAGCACCTTTGTGGCACACAGCAGGGTAACAAGGATGCCTCCAATGTGCAAAGCAACATCAGGTGAGATTACAGTGTTTTGTGCCTACAGAGAATCCATACATACAGAGTACTAATTTCTGGGAGTGACCAGCAGGACAGTGATAAATTAATTAACCCACCATTGCCTCCTTCCACCCTTGCTGGGGGTGAGGTGTCTGCAAGATCAGCCATGTGTCTGCAAGATCTCCTGGTCATGTAAAGCAGGATGAGTCCAGTGGGCTCTGGCAAAGGAATGTCAAAAGGTATGTGAGCATTGCTCCTGAAATCTAAAGCCGGTGTGCTGTAGTAGCCAGGAAATGCTCGATCTTGCTTTTGCCACAAATGTATGAAGTGGTTGCAGGAAAGCCATCCCTCTAACATGAACATGCTTTATGGAGTAGACGAGACCGTATCTGTAAAGTACTTCAAACACTCCAAAGTAGGGGTGAACATCTTTTTTTGCCCTGGAGGACCACATGAAGCAGGAATGGTCCCTCACCAGGGCATATAACTGGATACACAATTTCCATACCCACATTAAGTATGCAAGGATGGGGATATTTATGCATCTTCCTCCACACTAAAACTATGCTCCCCCTCCCCACAACAGCAATACATTTTCATGAAAACAATCCATATATTCTTCTTGCAAAACATACTCATCATTTTTTATGGAAAATCAAAGGCATTATTGTAAATCTTCTGCTAGCTACAAGTAGCTGATGCTATTTTAAGCTAAAGACACAGTCTAGGTAGGCAACCTGGCACTTTCCAGGTGCTCCTGATTACAACTCCTATTCTCCAGCTAGCATTGACCAATGGTCAAGAAAGATGGGAATTGTACTCTAAAACATCTAGAATGTACTAGGCTGCCTAGCCTAGAGTTATTTCATGTTAATCACACCCAGCTGATGTCAGTTTCTCCTGGGTGGGGCCTCAGAACATTTGATAACTTGGTATGTATGTATTTATTTATTTAAAATATTTATATCCCACCCTATACGCAAAAGCGTCTCAGGGCAGCTTACAAAAATCAAACAATCCAATCAAAATCATTACAGTACTCAACCTGACTGATGAGCTTCAGTGGAGATTTCAGGATCAAAAAACACAATTAGAATTGGGTTTGGGATTGTTAAACTGAATCTACAGTCCTTAAGCTACGAATCTATGATTGCTTTCCTGTATGCCATTATGATAACCATCATATGTTTGCATCATCTCAATAATGATTATTCAACACAGTAAACTGAGCTGAATGGGTGAAATTAAGCTACATAATTATTCAGGAGTGCTCTCCATGTTAGTAGGTTATTTCACTCTGCAAGTATTTGCTCATCAGAATGAATCAGAACTTGAAGAATGTCAAGGGACTTGCTTTTTCAGGCCTAAATGACAAGAATGGTTAACTTAAACCTGTAGTTCAGTTTTAGTATAACAAGGAGGCTATGGTGTTTCAAGAGACTTTTTGAAGTGCTAAAATCAAGGCATGCATAGAGATTTTGCCCTGAAGGTTAAAAAAAAAAAAAAAGAGCTATTGCCTCTGAAGGTTACATATGCATAGCTAATGAGGCTACCAACCTTGCTTCAAGTTCTGGACTGTGTCCAGAGGCTGGTGCCCCTTGGATTTGAGTTACAGGAGCAGCAGCAGCAGCAGGTATACTCTGTCACAGAAATAAGTGATCTTTTTGCAGCGTGAGTACATCTGATGACTTGAAGAAACCATCCTGGGCACCAGCACAAAATGGCTTCCATAAGAATCACATCAAAGACAAGTCGAACCTGCTCAAAAGACTGGAGCTTTGAGCTCCAGTGTACTAAATAGTTCCTTTCAGCAGAGTTTTTACCACTAACAGAACCTTATTTCACAGCAGTCTCAACCTGCTGACATAGAAATGTATTAATTTTGATTAAATGGAGGGACAGGGCACCTCACTGAACACCAGTGAAGATGCCAAGCGGCACTTTGATGTCCACATTGTCTATCCTTGCTCTAGCAGCAACTGTGTCCCCTCTCTCAAAATCTTAAATATTGGAGACATTAAGGGAGTTGAAGGGGGATGTATAGCCACAGAATTATCAGCAAAATTAGGAAGAAATGCAGCCCTTCTATTTGGAATTGAGTGAATAAACGTCCCTCAGGAGGGTTAGGGAACAGACTGAAGTTACAGTGGCAGTCCATGGTGCCAGCAGTTTTGATGCTGAACTAGTTTATTCATAAGGCTGATATTATACCAAGTAAGTTACCATGCTTGGTCTTGGCTATGCATGTTCCTACTGCAGAGACGTAACAGCATTTGGCATTCCAATCTTGCTAACTCTCCATCAATTGCTTTCCAGCTGCCTTACCTCACAGTCAGAGGAGTTCGACCCCATCTAGTGAGCTAGCAGCCACGCCACCAAGCAGCCCGCATCATATCCTTGCCTGGCAGACAGGGTGAGCTTGGGAACCTACGGGAGGGGCAAACAGAAGAGGGCAATGGCTTTTCAGCAATACCAGATTCAACCCCACTTTTTGCCTTGCTGTTTAGACCACACTTATTTATGCATTCAGTAATCATAAATGTAGAATACTTTTCAAAATTCAACCTTTTGCTGTACATACCACTTGAATTTACAACTAGTGACACTAGTGTAAATTAAAGTGGTATGTACACTAAGTGTTGTGGGGTGGGGGGCAGGAACAAAGAAAACGAAGAGACACAGTGTTCTAGTTCAAATTCCTGTGGTTTGGACCTTTTTCCATAACTGACATTTTTTTATAAAGCCACAGTGTCTGCATTTGGAAGGGGTTCAGAATCATGCAAAGCACAGTGTAATTCCAAAATTTCCTGAAATGAATGGTGACATTTTAGCCACTCAACCAAGAAGTGATGATTGCGCCACAAACACCATTTTATCTGTCCTTCTTGACCTCCACATTCCATACAACATAATTTTAGAGAGCTAGATCAGCTAGTAATTTTCCACTTGACAGGAATGTATTTTTCCTCTTTCCCAAGACAACAGCTAAGATCCATTGTGACAGGACTAATGGAGCTGGATGAGGCAGGGCTTGGATTCAGATCCCTGCTCAGCTAAGCAACTTAACCCTCCACAAAAGGTTGTGAGGGTAAAATGGCATAAATATGTATTTTATCCTATACATGTATTTCAAAGGCAAAGGGCAGGCAGAAAGATGTTCAACTGAATGGTTGGAGGGGAAACTCTAAAATTTCTCAGCAAGTACTCCACAACCAAAAATACTGCCAAGAGTGGGTGCAGTAGCTAAGAGTGTGTGCTTCGTAGGTTCAAGGTTTGAATGTCATCTTTGCCTCAAAGCTGCCTAGGCAGCTTTGTCCAGGTCCCTTACTTCATGTTCTGTCTGCAAGAAGGGGCCACAATTCCCACAAGGCTGTTGGAAGGATTACTGAGACTGCTTGTGAAGTGCTTTGAACTTTGAAAGATGCTCAATAAGAGTTAGGTGGGATTTTTTTTAAAGAAAAAGCATCAGTCAAGCAGCTACTTGTATATCTGTCTATATTAAAAACACAGCAGCAATTGTATGCTTTAAAAAGCAAGTTCCTCTTTCTGAGTGCCGTGCAGCTTCTGTAGCCAAGAAATTATCTTCTTTATTTTTTCCACACAGTGTTGAAAATTCTACTTGATGTACTTCCCTGTGTCACTAACCAGCTGTGTTGTCTTTCAAGATGATTTACCAACCTATTTCTGACTGAATTAATAGGCTCTTAACTTTGTTTTGTGTCACTGCTTTGCTTTCCTTTAACATTTCCTCTCTCCTCTTCCTTTCCTTCTCTTTCCGGGCTGTCCTTTGTTCAGAGATGCGACAGACAACTCACCCACTGTGGATGAGTCTCAGTCTCCAGCTCAACAAAGCACTGATGAATAGAGGTATAGTGAGGGGATGTTTCATATTTTGAAACCCACACGCCCTCCCTCTGCTACCTTATTATGCTTGTTGCCTTTGCTTGTAGAACCCAGGGGTGGGGGCATACACTAGCACAGTATTGGAATGCGGGTTAATGATCACAGGGCTATCGAGTCACTGGGGTCAGACACAGTAGTGAGAGTGCAGTGAGCTGAAGAGCATACGCAAATCTTTTAACTGCACAGGTACAGCTCTCACAAGTGCTGCTCTTTTTAAAGAAGAGATCTCTTCAGGTTCATCCAGTTTCTGAAGGGATGCAATCTAAGCAGTCTTTATGGTGGAGAACAGGGAAATTTGGATTTGAACTTGTCTGGATGGCTAATATTTTGGACTATGGGAGAGAAGAGTCTTAGCTCACCACGGCTTGACTTTCATGGGTGCAAACTAGCTTATCTTCACATATCTCAGTTTAACTGGATTGTGCAACTTAATCCTGGAAAAGAAAAACCCCATCTCACTCTCCACAGTATCAGCTTCATGGTATATAAAGGACACTCTTCTGAACTTAGAACAACCGAGAGGGCCCTTTGTGCAGTCTGCTTACACTGCACAACCAAGTTGTGGGTTGAAGACAGCATGAAAAGAGACCTTTCAGGAGCTACTGAACTACAAGAGAAGCAGATACTGTTCTGGGATGACAGTCTTGCTGGGGGATTGGAGAGGCCTCCTCCTGTCCCCCAAGACTATCACTGTTTTCTTCCTACAGCAAGTTACAGCAGAGCAACTGCAATCTCAGTGGCAATCAGTGGGGCATGGAAGAGGCTTTCATAAGGAATCCCTTAATCTCACTGGACAAGGAAGGGAAATTTAAACTGTCTGTCCCTGCCTGCTGAGCTTATGTGCATGCACATATGTGTCCCACTGCAGCTGAGCTTGATTACAAACAAGCTTTTATGCAGCTAGCTCCAAAGTCTCTTCAGTGAACTTATATTTAGGCACTTCCTAGATTAAAAGGCAAATTAATTGAGAATTGAAACCTGTATTCTAAGCTATTGAGTTTCCCATTATGTTAAGAAAAACCTATGCTGTCTCTGAATATCTGATTTTTTTTAAAGCACAGTTTAATTATAAACACAAACCTGTAGAAAGCTGGTGGTTGTGTTATAAGCAACAAGATGAATGAGAAATGAAATGCAAGAAGCATGCATAAATGCATTATTTGTATTAAATACATACTGTTCCTACCAATTCCAGGATGATTTTTGTGAATAGATAATTATAACAATGTTGCATATGTTTAATATTTACTGCAACTGAAACCATTTGTAGTCTTTACATTTCATTTCCCTATGACCCCCATGCTTACAGTTCCTCCCCTCAGCCTGTACAACCATGTGTATATATAGCTGCCATCTTAGTAAAATACATTGTGCATCTGATGATGCAAACAGTGGCCACCAGAGCTTATAATGTAATAAATATGTTGGTCTTAAGGTGTTACAAGGCTGTTTGGTGACATTTCTGGAAAGAGAAAACCTGAAGATGTTGTCCGATTAAAGGGTTGCCTCAGCAGCACAGAGATGTGCATTGTACCTTGTTCATGGCAGGATAGCCTTGCTAGCTGGAAGCCAACAGCACAGGGTTTCTATGGCCAAAGTGTTTCTGCACAGCTCTGTTCCTACAGTAGATCTTTGCTCAGCCTGGATAAACTGCATGCTGTAGCTCATTGTGTCCCAGATGTGCCATCAGTAAGATGGCTAGCCTAAAATTGCCAAGTTTTTCTACTGGCTTTTGCTCCCATACACTTGAAAATCTAGCAAATGAAAGCTTTCCTGGGCATAGAGATGGAGCAACAGTAGCTTCAGCTAATATATTTCAGAGGTTCAGGCAGAGAGATGAATAGGGGCTACCCTAAGAGTCAGTCCTGGACAATAGTGGGACTTTTACAACTGAACCCCATGAATTGCTGGGCAGAAAAAATAGCTTACTAAAGCAGGCCAAACCATTGTTGCAATTACAGGACACTGTTTCATGCATGCTCCATTTTAGAATTCATGTGTGTCGCTTTGCATGCATTAAGTAACCTCTCTATTCCTTTCTCCTCCTTTTTCATAATCTAGGTATGCCCTTTTTGATAGCATGCAGCTATTAGCTCTGCCTGCCCTCTTCCTCCCATCTCCCCTTTTCCTCAGCTGTGGGACATTGCTGCATCTATTACAATCGTTATTGGGGTAGGGGGCAGAGAAGAGCCTTGAATGTTCTTCTGAAGCGGTTAAAAGGTGTTGTGGGAGGCAACCAAGGTGAATGGCTTGAAGAATAGGCAACTGCTAGGGTTGAGGTGGGCTTCATCCAATATGTTCATGGGCCTGCAATGATTTCCCCAGTGTTATTGCTCAAGGCCAATGCTGTCAGATCGCTTTATATAACTCAAAAGGCATTTTGCATCTTGGGCTATGTCTCTTTCATGTCCTCAACTCAAGAGCTGGACTATCTCCCTACATTCCTTGTTCATAATTATGTTTAGAGAAGCTAGAGAACTTTTCTTAAAATGTGGGGCTGCCCAACCTCTGTACTGAGAGAAATGTAGGCTGCAATTCTAAAAAACGCATCCAAGAAAATTATGTCTCACTATATTCAGTACGGTTTATCAAGCTGGCAGAGCAATTAGAAATGAAAAGGACTAAGGACATATCCAAATCCACTTGGTTTCAATGAAGATTGGGGTCATTTGCCTGAAGTAAAATCTTTGGGCGCATTGCTTTGGAAAAATTGCCAAATAGCTATTTACATTGCTGGACTACAGAATACCACCATCATCATCCTTCCACTGTGCCAAACTAAGCAGACGTTACAAGGCTACCATTGGGAAGATATTCTAACAATACACAAAGGCAATGGGAAAGAATTGGTTTAGTTCCTAAATCCTGGCCACCTAGTCTGTATGCAGTTATAGGTACACTATCTCTGTGAAAAATTCTAATGAGTTTCTATCCCCTCTCTCTTTAGGAGCTACAATGACAGCTGTTACCTGGATTCTCCCCTCTATCCTGAACTAGCTGATGTCCAGTGGTATGGACAGGAGAAAGCCAAACCTGGAACTCTAGTATGAATCTCCTTGACCTCGGCCGTACAAACACATCAATGCCATTCTGAAATCACCTCACTGCCTCTCATTTGCCTTACCCAGGATGCACTGGTGCTTGACACCAGCTTCATGTCAAAGCACTTTTCTCATAAGGCAGTTGAAGATATTGTGAAAACAACAGCTCCATGGCAGATCTCTGCCCAGTCAGTAGTAAAAAGTCTTCGGCCCCAGTTTCTGCAGACTGCCCCACAGAGCACAGCCAAGAGAAGAGGACAAATGTATAACACAGTACACAGTCAACACAAACTATTTGTTGCATAATTTTGTTCTTTGATATGTAAAACTAACCCACCAGATGATTTGATCTTAACAGTGTAAGTGCTACAGATGGTGTAACAGTTATTGTGAAATACCTGTTTCCTGACAGAAAAAAGGACTGGGGGGAGAGAGCACAGCAGTGGCATTTTAAAAATGGACCGGCATGTGGTGATTTGTTCTATGCTTCCAAAAACTGCTGTAACTGCCAGTTATGAAGCATTTACCTAACACCATCCTGTTTTCCAGAAATAGAGTCCTAGTATTCTGTAAACCATTCTCCATCTTCTTCATCCTGATGCCATCAAACGCAATGTAATCTCAGCAGTGGTACAGATTCCACACAAACTTGGCAGGTACCAGTTGAGAAAAGCCACTGAGATGAACAAGATGGTACACAAGGGCATCAGCAAGAACAAGGGCAAGAAACTGCTGCTTTTAACATTCCTGTGACTAGTTGCAAGCAAAAGCACCAGTAACATAAGAACTTCTGTGATCTGTTTGCAAAATAAAATGCCAAAAAACTTTAAGATTTAAACAAAATCAATCACTGTAGAAGAAAGTGTGCCAAATCATGGAAAAACACACCGTGATCTAGTAAACTTAATTTTAAAATAAATTAAAAGTAGTGTAGCAAAGGCCTTATTTGACTGGCTAGGGAATTGTACAGTGCTTTAAATAGGAGGGCTTTGACAGTGTTGTCTCTTTACCAGCAGATTAGATCACTTTCCTCAATGTACTAAAATTAAGCATTCAGATGTTAAAGAATTTTTTTCCATTTGCTACAAAGCATTGTTCACTACCAGTACCAAAACAGAAGAAACTACAAGTTTATCTGAACACTTGAGCAGTGCTTTTTATACAAGTCTACAAAGCCATCGCACTTCGAAAAGGCCTCAATGCTTTAATTACTTAATGCACAACCTCTAGGCTCTTGAGCAAAAACTGGGTAAGCTGGAGGACTACTTTTAAAAAAGGATGGCTGAGGGGTGAGCCAAGGAGTGACAATTGCCCTCACATGCCAACGGATCTGCTGACAAGTCCCACTGCCACAACCGCCAGCACTTTCACACTCCTGTTTTGCCTCTGGACTGCACATAGTGAGGGTCAGAAGGTACCATTCCTAATTCACCAGTTGCTCATCATTAACCTAGGCAGATGTGGGGCAGACACAAGGAAATTGTGCTCTGCTGTTTTTATGCCACTGGAGGACCTAGTATTTTGTGCCTCTCCCCCAATTTGTGTTTGTCTACATGCAGGGACAGCAACAAACCGAAAGACTCCAAACAGCAAGGAACTGAAGTCAACTTCAGCTTCATTTTTTAAAAAATCTGTGTACATGTTCCAACGGACAAGTAGATGCTGCTAATGCCAGGAAGACTAAAATCACTAAAATCCTACAAATGCAGCTTTTAAAACTGCTGCCCTTTTGAAAAAGAGGTGCTGGAAGGTTTTCCAGTATAAATCTTGGTGAGGCACTGCTGTCTAAAAGCAGACAGAGAAAAAACAGTTAACATAGGCAAGAGAGATGGCATTACTCAGCAGAAGAGCATTTAGCTGATCCAAGATACTTCTTTTTTCTATCATATTGATTGGCAAGATGTTATGTGAGACATCTCCATCCTAAGCATTTACAGAGTAGAAAAAATATTTTGCTACGAAATCAAAGACGGAACCGATATGACAACAATTTTGTACAATGCCTACAGTTCTTCACAAAGTTAGGATTCTGAAATCAGTTAAATTTAAGCATCTTAACTCTGTTCTGACTTACACCAGATGTTTTGAACCATCCTCTCAATGTCAGCTTTTTGGAATGAAGAATAAGTAATGAAGTTTACAAGACTGAATGTAAAGATCATTTGATGTTTTATCAGAAAAATACCACAATGTTAAAACATTTTCTTACATATCCACCCACTCACACACCACCACCACAACCCCATTTTCTTGTGGGTTATAGCACCCTCTACTGGCAACATACTGGTGGTTTCCAGCACAAATGATATCTAGTTAGGCATCTCTTTGAACATTTTTATGCTACAGACTTAAACTGATTTAACAGTCCAAGGAACTATAGTTCTCAGGTTAGTGGGGAGAAGGGAGTGTCATTTAATTCTCAGACCCTTCACCAGTCTACAATTCCCAGAATTTTGGAGGAAGCCATGACAGTTTTAAGTGCTGTAAATCATAGTGCAAGTATACTACTTTTTAGATTACCTACAACTACAGAAGACTCAATTTGTATTTGAAAGTCAGGATTACAACTGTTACATTTAGGAAACAGTTTCTTGGAAAGGAAAAACAGCAACAGAAAACAGGTTAGATCCATTCTTCAACACTATTAGAACTCATTGGGTCTTAATTAGGACTAACATCCTGTTGATTTTAAAGGGTCTACATTAAGCATGACTAAGGACAGAGCCAACCACCTAACATTCTAGTCCAACTAGAGAGGTCATATGTGGCTAACTTGTTCCATTGCATCGATAGGACTCGGTTATACCTAAAAGTCATTGGATTGGGGCTTCTCTCTTCCCCAGGCAGTTTGGATATGTAATGACGTACCCATATTATCTATCTATTGCATCCTAATAGGACATGGCATGTTATTAGCAGAAATGCAGGCATCCCCAAGTTAATAATCTTTAGACTCAAATTTGCAAAGAGTTAAATAAAGCAAACACATTCTTAAACCTGTCTTGAAAACATTCTACAGGAGGGTGGGGAAAAGTGTTTCTTGTTTGTGGGATAGTGGGGTGATTTTTTGTTTTTTCAATCAAGGCACTTGTGAGCCAGTCTGGTAGTAAAGACAGAAAATAAGTAAAACAGGTTTTACTGTTTAACTCAATTCAGTTATACAAAAATGTACATAAAATGTTAATCAGAAGATTAACGTGTCTTAAGTATAACGTGAAGGGGTAAAACATAGCTATAGTATACAAGCACTTGACTACCCCATTAATAAATCCCTTGAATTTTGCTTTTATATACATAAAGATCGTCCCTGGTCTGATAATTGCATTTTGTCTGTATGTACAAGCTTCCCCCCTGTCTAGCTTGTATATGCATAAACCATATGACATGGTGGACAGGGTTTATTTTTAAATGATATTATATGCAGTTGAGTGTTGAAAATGTTGGGAAAGAAAAAAAAGGTTCAGTTTGCTTTGGTTTTCCATCCAGTATTAGTTTTTAGTTTTGGACATAGCAAACCCTATTCAGGTGCTATCAGATGACCAGTTACTGCTTAGTTAACTAGATGTAAAGTTTTACATATATATATATATGTATGTCAATAGTTTTATTACAAGTTGTGCAAAATGGACTTTAGTTTAAAATAAAAATTAGAACCCTTCTGAAAATGACTAGAGCATGTAAAATGATTTTACTGAATCCTGTGCAACAGTAATCAAGGGGAAGGAAAGATGTTATGTTGTAGAAAAGTTGCAGAAATTTTTTTAAAAATCTGCTTTTAATTTATTCTTTTTGTATTAAGAATTTGTATAGTTACCTTTACATTTTGCAAAAACAGTGTTGTCAACACTTCCTTATTAAAGCATTTTCAAGATGAAATTCTGATGGTAAACTGTTTTTTCATATCTAATCTCTTAGGGGTGTCTATACAAAATTGTATATACATCACCTAGCTTGCATTAAGTATTTCCAAGTTTTGGGCCAGTATTTGCAGCACACCACAGTCACCCTTTACTTGAGCATGCAGGAAAGCCAGCAGGTGAGAACAAAGCTCAAGAGAGTGGCCTAAACTAGAACACTACAGAACAAGATTATTTTGCCATTTCTTCCTGCTCATACAATGCATTTGCAACACCCCGTCCAGCCTGTCATATGATACAAGGTTGTTTATCAAGACTGAAGAGAAATCCTTCAAAATGATCCTGCTCAAAGTGAAAACAGTTTGGTTACATTCAACAGCTGGTGATGGTTATCCAGGCCCCTCCCCACATGTAGACCAACAGGACATCCTTACTCTGAACTTGCCATTTTAAAAAAGGATATAGTTAAGTATTTGAACACAAGTTTGCATCTGCATTTCAGGTCAAGCACAGCAGCAGAGAGCCTTCCTCAAGCCAAGGATGAAAAATTTGTGGCTGTAGCAGCATTTCCATAGTGATGTTCTAGAGGCTATAGATGCTCCCACATTCAGGACAGCAGGGAGCCCTCACATAATGGCAGACCATGAGAATGTGCTGAAGTTTCTACTTTTCCAATAAGGTACCATTTCATAGATTGAGAGAGGGGTAACATTATTCCATTGGAATATATTCTCATTTTAAGGACTGCCAATCTGGAAACTGAGCAGCCATAACAACCAGCTTTCAACATGCAACAATTTTCCTATTGCCTTCCAGTACACCCTGTATATTTGTTACTGCATTTCACTTAGAACCAAAAACCTCTACTTAGAATGTCCCTTGAAGAAACAAAGTCACATGTGTTTACAACTAGCTAGTCATCTCACTTGTGGGAGGTGAAATATCAACCAATGAGAGCAGAAATCCCCAAAAGACTTTTTTAAAGATGATAATCTTTAAATCACTCTATTGCCTTGTTCCTTCAGAAGAAAATTATAGTCCTTGTAAATCACAGAAAAGTTTCTAAATTATTTAGAGAACTGGCCAAGGTATAGGATAGGATCCAGAAACCACTAATGAAAGGCTGTGGAAGTGATAAATACAAAATAATTTATAACTCGCTACTTTTTCTTAGCGCCATTTTCATTTCTATTCCCACATATGCTCACAATGGATCAACTACAGTCCTGCCTTGTACTGGCCTCACTTTTTTCCCCAGCCTCATCCATGGCAACAACAAAAAGGCTCTTCTTATTTGCTATTTCAACCATGAGTTGATGGTTCTGTTCCTCTTCTCCCTGTGCATTAAAAGCATTGGACTAACAATGTTTTAAGAAACAAAATTTTAAAACTCAGTAATATAGGACAATAAACCACTTGCCACACTGGGGCTGGCAAAATTCTTCTGCATGATGGAACCCTTCCACATTTATCTCCCTTTTCCTTGCATCCCCACATACCTTGGAAGTAACCCACAGTCCCAAGAATAAGCCCCTAAATCTAGCCTTTTTGTAGGCTCACAAGTGCAAGTCTTATTGTCTTGCCATGACAACTTCCATTTCAAACTTCTTGGTGATACAAACATTCCACTCAGGATTTTCTATCTTGCTAGTTGGAGACTCATTAAGTAAAAAGCCTCCACCTTTCAATGAAAAAGTTGCCATGGCAGCATCTGCCATATAATCATTTTGTCATCATGGTGCCTAGTGGCTAAAAGGAGTGGAACTGGATTAAAATACTAATCCTATTTTTTTAAGCAAAAAGTGTTGACTTGAATGTTTTTTCACAGCTTCCTAGCAATGAAATTATTCTGAAGCGGTCTGGTGTTTTTAGCATTCATAAAGTGCAACAGGGACCAAGCTTAAGGGGAAAAAGTTGGTTTCAATGAAATGCAAAAATGGGTGCGTAAAACTTCCAGAAGTTTGCTGTATGAACCAAAAACTGTTCAACACTGGATACTGCTGAAGACCTTGAATGAAAGACTATTCTTGAAATATCATTATTCATAGGTCAACGATTCTATACATGATGTAATTAAACACGGACTATGCTATGTTCCAGTCTACCCATTAACATAGCCTCAAGTATCTCAAAGGGGTCCCACATAATACTGCCCTAGCACACCAGCCTGTCCCACAAAATTAAACCAAAGAATGCCAGATGTCCATGAGATCAAAGCATCCAACCACACAAGGAGACAGCCTGCCACATCTCTGAATGCTGTAGCCTCGTCTTTTTCCAACCTGCCTCTAGTTAAGGGCAGGCAATTCAGCTGTGCCTCTGTGTCAGGTGTGATCCCGTTGTTGAATCCTCTCAAAGGGACACAGAAGACTTACCTGAATTCAGATGAGGCAGTCCAATGTACCTCTGCATTAATGCTCCAGATGCACTTCCTGTAATCTTCCAATTAGCAATCTGTGCAGCAATGTGAGAGGGCTCCTTAGAGGGCAACAATTCTTAATTTTACATTATTAAAAGTAACCCATTTGAGCTCTAAGTGTGAAATTTCTTTCTATTTTAAAGTTAATTACAAAGATTAATAATATATATGTATTGTATCCATCACTGAGGTTTACAACAATTGAAGTTATAATAGTAAAAAAGACCAACAATTAGGGGGAAAAAGCTGAGGTCATAAAAGAAACTTTATAGACCACAGCATATATATTCTGGCAAATCTACATTCTTTAGTAATTTGCTACTGATCTGTTTAGCTTGATCATCTGCATGTTCATTACAGATGCCAAGTAACAGCTGGCATTGTGTCCAATGACACCACTAACCATGCAAACATTGGATCAGCTTCCTAAAACCATCAATATGGTTGTTCAACATACCCACTGTTTGTATTTGCTGCTGTATTTTCATGTTTCTCTCTGCAATTTCTCAAGATTAACATTTTATGCAAGTTTAATAGGAATTGGATATGGGTGGCTCTCCAGATGTTCTTGGACCCAGTGCCCAAAGTTCTTGACCACTTTGTAACTGGGGTTGGTGGCATCTGGAGTTCAACAAGAACTGGAAAGCCTTCATCCTTGGACTGAAAATACAAAACAAATACGAATCAACATGAATGATCATGACCGACTAAACCATAAATCATGCCCAAAGATTTAAACTCATTTGGATTTTTTTAAAAATGTGGACACCAGTATAAAACAGATACTATAGGAGTCTGGCTAGTCACAAAGGAGAGATAACTTGCTCAAGAACTTGGATACAAGGCAGATATTGGGCAGGTTTGCATGTCACATCAAGCCCTCCTGCAAATAAGCTATAATGGACTACTTATGACAACCCACAGTGTACCTAACATATTATCAGAATCACTGTCAGTTGTTCTTTTCATCAGTCATCCAGCCAGCTCTGTCATGTTTGCCACTATCCTTTGCAGCAGAACCTGTCTTATCTCCCCCTTCCAACTCTGCTACCCTTTGAAGCTTTTATTCAGAGCCTCCAAGAGCCATTTTTTCAGCCCTGGATGATGATAATGTCGTCTTGCCTGTTTAATTTCCTTGTCTGTTTCGGTTGTCTAATAGAAGATGAGACTACACAACATAAGCCAATTTCTGCACAGTCCCCAGGGACCAAGCACCTAGCTGCGAAAGGAAAAATATTGATCAAAGGAAAAAAAACTGAGAAAAAAGTTGTACCAAAAGGGTGGTCACATTTTCACTCCTTCGGGAATGCAATCCTCTTGATTTTTAGTGCTGAACTGGCATCTCCACCTTTTCAATATTTCCCCCAGACTGCAGCTAATCCAGAAAGGGCAGATACGTATCAACCCTCACCTTGCATTTTCAGTGCAGTTCTCACAATTCTTCCTTCCATTTACCTTCCAGCCATTAAATTTGTATACATTTCTGCAAGGAGTTTTAAACTGTCAGGTAACAGCAATCACTGCAACAGGAAGGGCTTGGAAAAGGAGCCACATTAAGGAAGGGTGTGGGGGGGAGAGGGAGTAATAGTGCTCCTTTATGCCTCCCCTTCTGTCAGTTCTTAGACGTAGCCTCCATAGAGCAGAGTGTTGCTATTAATGACTCAATAATTGCTGTTACTAAACCACAAGAGTATGATGAGAAGCAAATTGATGGCCTCTACTACCTATCTTACTCCAGAGCCTGGAATAAGGTGGAGACATGTCCTCTTATTACTATTAAAATAATAAGGGGCTTCTTCTTAATTAATTAAAGAATTAACTTGCAAGTTATTTTTCTTTACTGTAACAGAAATGTTCTTCAGACATAAAACAGTAAGGCAACATTTTATAAATTAGGAAAGTTTACACCAGTAAAGCACAGTAAAACACCACACTGGTCTAGTTGTGTACACCCAAATGCTCACATGGCAGATTTTGGAAATATGGCTGATCCTAGCAAAGGTGTGATTGAAGTGATAAGCTATAAAAACAAGTTTAGCTTTAAAAAAAGGAGGGGCTAAAACAAATATCAAAGATGAGACATTTCACAGCACCTCATTCACACATTAGAGCAAACCAGCAATTCTGGCTTAACAAAGCACAACACACAGGAGTAGTGAGCTCATGTGCACAGCCCACTGGCTCCCACTTAGCCTTGCCGTTGCACAACCTGGAAGGACCAACTTAAACCAGAGCTTAAGCCTGTCTTATCCTGATGTATTTGTATCTCTTGAGGCATATTCCAAGGCTGACATGTTGAATGAAACTATCCCTTTCCTACTTTATCTGCTTGGGGACTCACACAAGCTGCATGTCCCAGAAAGCTGCTCGTTCACATATGGCAATTGGGTCCCATTCTTGGAAATGTATTTTCCCTCAACAGTACAAGATAATCTGCAGGTTCTTCAAAGCACAAATGATTGCAACCTGTTCAAATGAGCCCCAATGAAATGGCTTGCTTTTCTCCTCACATCCCACCCACTCCAAGTCCTAAATATAAAGTTCTCGTAACGAGTGTTCTCTTCTCTCACAGTCCAGGTACCCAAGAGCAGAAACCAATGGTCACAATGCATTGTACTCCACACATTTGGAGGGGTCTGTAGGGAAGTGTTTTTGACAAATTGTCATGAGCCTCTTCAAACCCTAGGAAGAAAAAGACAAAACAGAATGTGGTAACATATCCCAGCTATCCAGACAAAGTACAGGACGAAAGCACAAGAACTGCAGCTGCTAGATAAAGCATAGCAGGTCCAAAGCTGAAACTTTAAGGTAGAAGTTTGGCCCCAAGGGCCAAATTCCATTTTAGTAAAGTTCTCAGGGCTGCATTCCAGTTGTAGGTGGGGCCAAAGACAAAAAGAATGGGGACAAAAATAGAAAAAATACCAGCAAGTTGTACTGTAAAACACTTATCACCAGTAATTAAACCTCAGAAAGGGTGCTTCAACCATTTTGAATGAGAGAAGGGGACTGACCAAGAGATGAGAAAGCACTGAGCAAGTGATAGGGTAAAAGGGATGGCACTGGGGAAGGGGTTGTGATTATATGGGGATGTCTATAGGATTGAACTGAGATGCCTAGTGGGCCAGATGTGGCCCCTGGGCATAAGTTTCCTTAGTGGTCTTAAGGTGTGAGTCAAGATCAAAGTGAGTCTCCAGACAATGAACTACCATTATGTTTATCTTACTTGGATGTATTTCCTCTGGGTTTCATCATTTAGAACATGAGCCACATGCTTTGAGAAAATCTTCTCTCGACCAGTTCGGGCATGGATGCCAACCATGGTGACACCAATAGGCCAAGGGGCATTTCCTATGGCCATCTGAAGATAAGCATCATTAGCCTGCAGAAAGAAAGAATGGCCAGTAACTGATACACAGAATGAACTGTGTCAGCCATATGAGTGTTCTGATCTTCAGAGTTAACTTACCCGTTTGGGGGTCCACAGACCTAAGAACACTGCTGGCCCTCTTCTTACAAGCTTACTCATCATGTAGCTTCACATTAATTGTGACTTTTCTGCACCCACCCCCTTTCACATTTGACATTGCAACCAAACCAGCCTGTCAAGAAATGCTAAAAATTCTACTCTCATATATTTCAGAGTGCATATCCCCAAGAACATCCATTAAAATACAAGCCTTCAGGTGGAATTTGTTTGGATAAAGCCCAGCTTTTAATTCACCCTAACTAAACTGTCAGCAAGCCAGCACCACATCTTGAACCCAACAGTTAGCCATTCCAGTCTAGGGAACCTTACGATGCAAGTGGGTTCCCTCAGCTCTGTGGCTAAGGTCTGAATGGCTTGGTATGCCTGAGTATGTGTCTGTAATGCTGGTTGGTTATCAGAACTAAAATAGTGCTCTGAAGTTAACTTTGGTGAAGCGTTCGAATACCTTGGCCCAACAATACAGATACAGAACATGAATGTCATGGACTCTTAAAAGTGCACCATACCTTCACATACTCTCTTTGTAGCATAAACTTGATAATATCAGTTATTGATTCCTTGATGTCTGCAGGAAGGGTCTAAAAAGAACGACACAAACCAAAGAGCACATGAAAAGGTGAGATAAACCAACTCCCATCAACCCCTTTGGTGAGCATGGCCAACAATCAGGTCTGAGAAACCAGGGACATCTGCAGGGCCAAAGCTTCCCTTATTTAGCAAATGGAAAAGCAAACTAACCAGCCTCAAAGTCCAGCCCCTTATTTGTGCATGAGCTACTGTCCCCACCTCCCGGGCAACGTCGGAGCAGCCAGTTACTTTGATCTACAAGAGGCAGCCTCCTCAAAGAGCAGGAAAGGGTTGCTGCAATGGAAGTGACAGAAGGATCCACAAACACCTATGGTACACACACAGAAAATCCCTAGAGGATGGCTGGAACGCAGTAATCATGCAGAGACAGATCAGGTAGCCTCTGAAAGCCTGAGCTGAGTGGTTTTATAGAGGCTGGCCCTTCCATGTTTGGCTTGATTCTTTTCAGCTGTTCCTGGTCCCTGACACTGCTGCCTCAACTGCCCGGGTGATGTGCACAGCTCTGCTCTTCCACAATCTATTATAAAAGGCTGCTTTTCCTTTAAGGAATGTAGAAGGACATGAATAGCACAAATAGCCAGATCCCTGATTTTCCATTCTTAGATTAGCACTACGTTGAGCACACTCATGGCTTCTCTGCTCTGTCTTTTAAGGGAAAAAACAAGTAATAGTTAACACTATGAAGCCCCTGCCTCCTGGTTTCCACAGAGCATTACTGAAGAGGAAAAGGTGTTGTTTGCCACTCAGCGTTCACTCAGGGCAACTGCTAAACTAGCCAGGCAAATAAAAGGACAGATTCAGGGCATTCCACTCAACCACTGGTTTGAGTGACAAGGTATCTGGATTTGACTCCAAGCGTCAGAGGTTCAAATCTCTTGTATGGATTCCACAGGGGTCCTCAAACTTTTTGAACAGGGGGCCAGTTGAAAGGCTGCGGTGACCATTGCGGGGTGGTGAGGTGGGGGTGTGCCTGGGGCTGCGGGCCAGTGAGGTACCGTCAGGCACGCGCAAGGCGGCATCGGGCGCGTGCAGCAGTGGCTCGCTCGCTCGATCTCCCCCAGCAAGTCCAAAATCATCTCCGAGCGAGCGAGCAAGCAAGCGAGCCACCACCTCCCTACCCGCACTACGAGACAGCGGTGAGCATGCACGTATGGGAGGCAGGTGGCAGCGGTGGCTTGCTCGCTCGGAGACCGTATCTAAGCGTGCGCGTGCAGGAGGCAGGCGGTGGTGGCTTGCTCACTCAGAGACCATCTCCGAGAGAGCAAGCCACCACCTCCCCACCCTTGCACCAAGCACACGCGCAGGTGGGGAACGGTGGCACGGGCAGGATGGAAGGCCACGGCTGGCCGGATCCGTCCTGTGGGCCATAGTTTGAGAACCCATGCACTAGAGTCATGGCACACCAGCTTTTGTTCCTATCTCCAAAATGGAAATTATAACCATGATCTTGCAGGCAGGGTTATTTTAAAGGTATAAACAATAAAGAATATAAAGAAACAGCCAAATTAAAAGAGCCAAAACAGTATATCTGAAGTAGTACTATCCAGGAACAGTTTTACCACAGGACTGAACAAACTAGCTATGTCAGTTTCACCCGCTCTGTCTGTGCCAAAGGAAAAACATTGTTATAATCATTGCATCGTTAGAAAAAGATTACAGAGAAGGAAAATATTGCTGATGTTACCCTTTTCCGCAGTTTTCTGAACAGAGGCCTCAGATATGATTCCGTCTGCTTCTGCGTGGCACTGTTCAGCTTTCCCTGTACACCACGTTTCAAATAATCTTCTCGAGCATTCAGCTCCTTAGCCCAGACTCCAAGAAGGAACTGAAAATGGCAATCAAGTTTAGGCCATACTGCCACAGTGTGGCTAAACATGAACAATATCCTTACATGAAAGCTGCAATCCTATGTGTTTACTTGGGAGTAAGCTATATTAAAATTCTATGGGAGTTATTTCTGAGTACATATCCATGTGGTTGAGCTGCAAGTCTTGAATAAGCAAAGCTATAAATAAGCCGAAGCCCTTCTTCCTTCCAAGTAATACAGTGGTACCTCGGCTCATGAACCCCTCAGTTTACAACCAAATTGGTTCACAAACAAAAATTTCATAAAAATTTTGACTCAGGTCGCGAACTCCGCATTGGGTCGCGACTGCGATTGCAGCCATCTCCCCACTCTCCCGAGTGAGGAGATGGCCGCGATCGTGCCCGTCTTTCCTGCAGGAGCGCAACCACGATCTTGGCCATCTCCCCTCCAGCACGATCGTGCCCATCTCCCCCTCCCTGAGCGTGCCCGCAATCGCACCCATCTCTCCCCCCCCCCAGCACGCCAGGATGACTGGTGCGTGCAGGGATGATGGGCGCGATTGCGGTTGTGCTGGGGGGGGAGGGGAGATGGCCGCATTCGTGCTCAGGGTGAGGGGGGAGAGATGGCTGCGATCTTTGTTCTTTGCAACTTTGCTTTACATTTTTGATTTAAAAAATAGTTACAGAACAGATTAACCTTATTTACATTGAACCTTATGGGGAAATTTAACTTGGCTCACGACCAATTTGGCTCATGACCAGAGTCCTGGAACAGATTAAGTTCGTGAGCCAAGGTACCACTGTATCGACTGGAGTTTCTATTAGTCCCATCTAATGCCAATAGCAAGATACTAATAACAGTAACATAGCATTTTTATAACATTTTCAGAATTTGTTCAAAGAACCTGTTCTACATTATATCAGGATTCTCCACAACAGCCCTTCACTGAAGTTTACTGTTATACTTCCCACATTGCAAATAAGGAGAAACAAACAGGTTGCTATTGGGCGAATTCCTGGTTCAAATTTGACCCCAGCCATGGAAGCATTGTATCCATGAGGCTGTGTCTGTGCACGGCCCAGCCTCTCAGCAAAATGGAAAAGCTACAAGGTACTATGTTACTGAAGATCAGGGCAGCAGTCAGCTCCAGTATGTGGGCTTGGGCATCATCACAGTTCAGCAGGGACCTCAAGCTCAAAGCAAAGCACAGGAGTATTTCCAGGGAATGGACAGCGGTCAATCTTTATGCCTTTCCCAGCTGCAGTGTCTCCTTTGCAACCCTCTCTCCCTGCTTGACCAGAAAGCCCTAAGTCAGGGCCAGGCTAGAGGTGTGGGCAAGCGAGAGGCTGCAAGGGGCAGGCGCTAGTTTTCCCTTGTTCGTGCTCCTGCTTTGTAAATGGAGGTAAAAGCTGAGATGGGGGGTGGGGGGGGAAGTACCCTGCATTTGCAACTGAATGGTTAGTTCTAGTCAGTTATCAAAAGATACAGGATTCCCCTTTGGACTACCTAGCTCCAGATTTTCAGATTTAAGAAAAATTCTTCATGACCACACAGACTACTAAATATGTGATTTGGATGTTTTACTCTTGATGACCTGGCTTAGGTCTCTTATTAGGAATTTCTGCACAGATAAGTTATTTTGTCTATTATTAAGTGACTGCAGGTGGCGCAGTGGTTTAAACCGCTGTGCTGCTGGGCTGGTTGATCGAAAGATCACCGGTTCGAATCTGCACAATGGGGTGAGTTCCCGTTGCTCCGTCCCAGCTCCTGCCAACCTTGCAGTTCGAAAGTATGCAAATGCAAGTAGACAAAAAGGTACCACTTCAGTAGGCAGGTAACAGCGTTCTGTGCACTTCAGTGTTTAGTCATGTTGGCCACATGACCACGGAGACTGTCTGTGGACCAATGCTGGCTCCCTTGGCTAGGAAACAGAGATTACCACCGCCCCCAAGAGTCAGACATGACTGGATGTAATGTCAAAGGGAAACCTTTACCTGTTAAGTTATTTTAAAACATAGCTGGAAAGGAAGTGTCAAGTTAATTCTAACAAATTAAGGTCTGGTCAGCAGAAAAAAATATTTGCTTTAGAACACCATCTATTTCTGCTGATACTTCAGAGGTTCTTCTCTTAAGACTTTTTACCTTCAAGAATTTGGTTATGATGTCCATGTCTTTATGATCATCACCCTGTCCTAAAGATTCTCCCAAAGCCTAGAAAATAAAGAAAAAAGGTGCCTTTATTCATTCGCCTTTCCCACAACAAAAGTTGATCCAAGTTTGCTTCAATTCAGGACCACTATAGATATGCTTTAATTCAGCAGTTTGTCAGGGGAAGAAGTGTGGGGCCCTCCAAATGAATCTGGGCTGTCTACTCCCATTTGCCTAAACCAGCAGAACCTATGGTGAGAGTTGATAAGAGTTGCAGTCAAACATCTGAAGAACCACACAATCCGTATCCTGAGGTACATATACACTCAAAAGCATGGCTGAACAGCTCTCTCTCTTTTAAGTTACATAGGCCAAGATGAAAAGAGTGAACTGAGATACAAATGCTTGCATGTGTCACATGGAAACTGTGATTTGTTCCACCAGAAAAGAAAAATTTCCCAGTTCTCTGAGAGGGACAGACACAGCTGTCTCAGGAGATTCATTATCTACCTTGAGCATCCAAGATGTGATAGGCTGCCAAGATTTTTTTTTTAAACTTTCTAACTACCATCCATTCTTGCTGATCTACCTGGAAAGAAATGACAGAGACAAAAGAAATCTTGACAAACCCTCCAAAGGCTGTTAATGTTCTAGGAAGGAAAAAGCAAAGGACTTGTGGATGCAGCTGACATTGTCCTTGCTCATTACTACTGAAGGTCAGAATGTCAGAAGAGAAAGTAAGTGAACATCAGGCTACACAAATGGTATCACTGGGAGATATTTGATCCATTGCATTACAATCTAACCTTCCCAAACAAAAGATTCCTGGCAAGAGATGAAGTACACCTTATGAGAACTGGAAGGAACATGCTTGGCAGAGGCCTTGCAAAACTCATCACAAGGTCTTTAAAAGAGGTGAGGAAGAGGAAAAGTAACCAGAGCCAGAACTGAGCCAAATACAGGGGACAAAGATGGAAGCAGGTCAACGACGGTGGTCCCTAATGATTTGCAGTCAAAGACAGCAGGGAAACCAGACAGTACAACACCCATGGCCTTTGACTCTCTATCCACTAATGCTAAGAGCACAGACTATAAAGGGGACCATCTTGAAATCCTAATAGAGGAAGGTTAGTACAATATGATAGGCATCACTGGGACTTGGTGGGATGCAATTAATGATTAGCATATAGGACTTGAACAGTATTCTTTATTCAAAAGGGACAGACCCAACAGAAAGGCAGGAGGACTATCACTTGAGATCAGGTTGTACACACACACACAGCATCTGCTGAAAGCAGATGGATAAAGAAAGAAAGAAACATTATACACAGTAACATAAATCAGCTAGTAGCCCTGAGAGGCAGGGAAGGGTTAACTGACATAAGGGGTAAAATGCTGGAAAAACCAGTTGCCAGCCTTGCAGAATCCCTAGAAGCAAGGCTCGGCTCTCACTATGTTTAAGGGAAGAGATACTGTAAATTACACCCCAAGGACACAGAGATAGCTGTCATGAGGGGCAAATGGTTTACACCTGAAAGCATTAACTGACCATCACCTCACGGTCAACAGACCAGATTTGGGGGGATAACACCCAGGGCCTAGAAAGGCTCAGAGTTCCTCTTCAAGGAGAGGTTTAGGTTTTGCTGCCATTTCTCCATACTGAAAAACACTGTGCTAACCTGCACTGCCTGTGCCTGAGGCCGGTACAGTATTAGAGTGCATAGCCAAGACTATACACTGAGCTTTGCTATTTTATGTCCAAGTGGGCCAACAAGGCCTGGGAATTGGGGTTCTTGGTTGGCTGTAAACTTCTTGTTGCTGCTCTCCAAATTCCCATTCCCTTTCCCTCCCCCATTTCCCCCTTTTATCCTTTTAGCTGTAATTTCAATACCCTCCACCTCTGTATTTTTAATAAAGCTATTTTCCCCAGAAAACCTGGGCTTCTCATGTGCTAAAACTAATGTCTGGTTGAAAGTTCTGGGATGAGGGAAGATCTGGGTGGGACTTTCAGCTCAGTTGGCCATGGGAGTGGGGAATCCTGGTAAGCTTTCCACTACATACATCAAGGTACTACCCTTGTTAGTCTTGGCCTAGTGTGACAGAATGATCTCAGTTCAAATCCAAGGCAAACCATTCAACATCACAGTAGTCCAAGTCTATGCCCCAACCACTGGTGCTGAAGAAGCTGAAGTTGACCGGTTCTATGAAGGCCTACAACACCTTCTAGAATTAACACCAAAAATGATGTCCTTATCATCATGGGGGATTGGAATGCTAAAGTAGGAAGCCAAAAGATAACTGGAATAACAGGCAAGTTTGGCCTTGGAGTACAAAATGAAGCAGGACACAGGCTGGTAGAATTTTGTCAAGAGAATACGATGGTCATACCAAACACTCTTTTCCAACAGCCCAAGAGACGACGCTACACATGCACATCGCCAGACGGTCAACACAGAAATCAGATTGACTGTGTGCTCTGCAGCCAAAGATGGAGAAGCTCTATACAGTCAGTAAAAACTAGACCAGGAGCTGACTGTGGCTCAGATCATGAGCTTCTCGTTGCAAAATGTAGGCTTAAATTGAAGAAAATAGGGAAAAGCACTAGGCCACTCAGGTATGACCTAAATCATATCCCTGAAGAATATACAGTAGAGGTGACAAATAGAATTAAGGAATTAGATCTGGTAGACAGAGTGCCTGAAGAACTATGGACAGAGGTTCGCAACATTGTACAAGAGGTAGGAACTAAAACCATCCCAAAGAAAAAGAAATGCAAGAAAGCAAAATGGCTGTCTCAGGAAGCTTTACAAATAGCTGAGGAAAGAAGGGAAGCAAAAGGCAAGGGAGAAAAGGAAAGATACACCCAATTGAATGCAGAATTCCAGAGAATAGCTGGAAGAGATAAGAATGCCTACATAAATGAACAGTGCAAACAAATAGAAGAAAACAATAGAATAGGGAGGACCACAGATCTCTTCAAGAAAATTGGAGATATGAAGGGAACGTTTCATGCAAAGATGGGCATGATAAGGGACCAAAATGGCAGGGACCTAACAGAGGCAGAAGAGATTAAGAAGAGGTGGCAGAATTACACAAAGGACCACAAGAAAGAGCTTAACATCCCTGATAACCACGATGGGGTGGTCACTGACCTCGAGCCAGACATCCTGGAATGTGAAGTCAAATGGGCCTTAGGAAGTCTGAACAGCAACAAAGCTAGTGCAGGTGACAGTATTCCAGCTGAGCTATTTAAAATCTTAAAAGATGATGCAGTAAAGTGCTACATTCAATATGCCAGCAAATTTGGAAAACCCAACAGTGGCCACGGGATTGGAAAAGGTCAGTTTACATTCCGATCCCAAAGAAGGGCAATGCCAAAGAATGCTCAAACTACTGCACCATTGCACTCATTTCACATGCTAGCAAAGTTATGCTCAAAATTCTGCAAGCTAAGCTCCAGCAGTATGTGGACCAAGAACTACCAGAAGTACAGGCAGGATTTCGAAGAGGGAGGAACTAGAGATCAAATTGCCAACATACGCTGGATCATGAAGAAAGCTAGGGAGTTCCAGAAAAACATCTACTTCTGCTTCATTAACTATGCTAAAGCCTTTGATTGCAGGGATCACAACAAACTGTGGCAAGTTCTTCAAGAGATGGGAGTACCAGACCACCTTATTTGTCTCGAGAAACCTTTATGCAGGTCAAGAAGCAACAGTAAGAACTGGACACGGAACCACTGATTGGTTCAAAATTGAGAAAGGAGTTCAGCAAGGCTGTATACTGTCACCCTGCCTATTTAACTTATATGCAGAGCACATCATGAGAAAGGCGGGCCTAGATGAATCACCCATTGCAATTAAGATTGCTGGGAGAAATATCAACAACCTCAGATATGCAGATGATACCACTCATGGCAGAAAGTGAAGAGGAACTAAAGAGCCTCTTGATGCGGGTGAAGGAGGAGAGCGCAAAAGTTGGCTTGAAACTCAACATTGAGAAAACTAAGATCATGGCATCCGGTCTTCTCACTTCCTGGCAAATAGATGGGGAAGAAATGGAGGTAGTGACTGATTTTATTTTCCTGGGCTCCAAGATCACCACAGATGGGGACTGCAGCCAAGAAATTAAAAGATGTTTTCCTGGGGAGGAAAGCTATGGCAAATCTAGACAGCATACTAAATAGCAGAGACATCACCCTGCTGACAAAAGTGCGTATAGTCAAGGCTATGGTTTTCCCAGTTGCAATGTATGGCTGTGAAAGTTGGACCATAAGGAAGGTTGAGCGCCAAAGAATTGAGGCCTTTAAATTGTGGTGCTGGCGGAGACTCCTGCGAGTCCCCTGGACCACAAGGCAATCAAACCGGTCAGTCCTAGAGGAGGTCAACCCCGACTGCTCTTTAGAAGGCCAGACCCTGAAGATGAAACGCAAATACTTTGGCCACCTAATGAGAAGGAAGGACTCCCTGGAGAAGACTCTAATGCTGGGAACAGTAGATGGCAAAAGAAGAAGGGGACGGCAGAGAATGAGGTGGCTAGATGGAGTCACTGATGCAGTTGGTGTGAGCTTGCGTGAACTCCGGGGGATGATGGAGGACAGGAAGGCCTGGAGGAATGTTGTTCATGGGGTCGCAATGGGTCAGACACAACTTTGCGACTAACAACAACAACAAGTGTCCAACAGAGAAAATGTAACATCCTGGTTTAACAGAAGTCAAAGGTGCAATTACCTGAGAGGAACCAGGCTGGGGTAACAGTATGTGTAAAAAGTTTCTAGGTGATATAGTTGTTCACAAGCCAGCAATGTGATATGGCTGAAAAGTCTGATGAAACCTTTGGCTGTCTTAACAGACACAAAGTTCCCAGATCACACTTAGCAAGGGCACATTTTAAGAAGACCATTCACAAACTACAGCACAGCCAATGGAGAAAGACAAGGACAGTGCAGGCTCTGGAAACCAAGTCCCAAGAGGAATGGTTCAAAGAGCTGGATATGATTAGTCTGGATAAGCAAAGATTAAGGGCAGACATGGTAAGTATTCAAATATCTGCAGACAGTTACAGAGAAGATAGAGCAGGATTGTCTCTGATGCTCCAGAGGACAGGACTAGAAATAACAGGTGGAAAATGCAGGAAAGCAGAGTTTGGATGAACTAACTGGAGAAACCGCTGCAGGAAGTGGTGGCTTCTTTGCTAGAGTCATTTTATTTAGTAATTATACTTTCAGTGTACCCAATAACCATAGTCTCTAGGAGGATTACAACAATTTTAAGACTCTAATTATACAATAAGCATTTAAAATGCAATACAATATTTAGAAAGAATACAGTACTAAGCATAAAGCATACAGATAGATAAAACAGAAACAGAAAACTAGAATTAGGTTGTTAAAATGCCTGGGAGAATAAAACACCTTTGCCAGGTGTTAAAAAAGACCTTGTGTGTGCCAGGCAAATCTTTCGGGGAGCATGCCATAAATGGGTTGCCACAACTGGGAAGACCCTCTCTCTCATAGCAATCTAGTTTTCTTCAGCAGGGCTGCCCAAAAGAGGGCCTCCAAGGACTTCTTAGCTCTATAATTCTATGACTACAAACTGCTTTCCTAACTTCTTTTTTTGAAAATGTATTTCCTCCCAGAAGAGAATTCTTTGTTCAAGAAATCCATGTCAAAAGATTCCTAACAGAAAGCGGAATGCAGGATTCTAAAAATTATAGCTGCAAAAATGTTAGCTATAAAAATATACTCATCAATCAAAATACAAAAGATAAAAGGAGAAGCAGTGGAACCCATAATACAATCCAGATGTCCCCTAGCCCTATTTTTGACAAATCATATCCTCAG
Source organism: Varanus komodoensis (assembly GCF_004798865.1). Taxonomy (NCBI): domain Eukaryota; kingdom Metazoa; phylum Chordata; class Lepidosauria; order Squamata; family Varanidae; genus Varanus; species Varanus komodoensis. Next base: position 15,210,766 of record NW_025335409.1, on the reverse strand, counting down.
CTGTAGCCTTTAAAAAAAAATACATAAGTAGCGTATCAAAAAGGCACCAGGGAAGCAGGGCAGGCTTATCTTGGACTCTGTTTAATACCTACTGAAATTTCTGAAGCAACCAAATAGACTGAATATGCTTTCTAGTAATTACCAGGAGATGGAGTCTTTACCTTTCATAGCTCCTTTTCCATGGCTACTAAACCAAAATTAGTAAGAAAAAGAAAGGTTGTAGGTTAATACAAATAAAAAATGTGCAAATATTTGTTACAGAAGCTAGCTTTCCTTGGGACAGAATGTGTTTGTTTATTCTGAAGTGTGCACAATCATTTGGAAATAGTCAAATGATCTGTACAATACCTCCAATTCTTCAATGGTTGTATTCTCTTCATGGACTTTAAGATCATTCTGTGTATCATCCTCTCCCTGTTCCTGGCCACCCACAATTTCATTCAGATACTGCTGGTCAATTTTATCCAAAGCAGCCTTCAGATCATTTCTCAATCCCTACAGAAAGAAAAACAACTGTCCATGATATGTCAAGTTAATCTGGCAAACAGGTCACTGCCCAAGCCCTTAAAAGAGTTATGTAAGTGGCAAACTTTGCACAATGTGTCATCAGATTAGATAAATCAGTTGGACATTTTCAACTGAACAATCCTAATTGCAAGTGCTAAGAGACGCCTCTAAGATCAGTCTGGGCGACAGGAAGGTGGTGTAAGAGGTATAATGCATATGAATTAAGTCTTCAAACAGGAACTAATGGTTGGATCCAAATTTATACTGGACAAAATGTGCTGGCAGAACCCCCATTACAACTCCTTTCCATGACAGCCCTGAGAATGCTACACAGGGAATTGGGAGATTCTATTGTAAGGGGTGAGTTGTGCTCTGGTGGGGGAGGGAGCTCTAAAAATCAGGTAGAGTGGCTTCTCTCATGGAAGATCCATTCTTACTGCAGAATTTGGTTTATATTTCAATACACTAATAAACTGGAAAATTACTTGGCCCATCCATAAGCTGGAATATCTAAATGTGCTCTCTAAAAGAGGTGCATACTGAATGAGTCAATCAGATATTAAAGGAGATACATAGACCTTGAGGTGGGCAGACTGGCCAAGGGACCCATACAGGTTCAGTCCCAATGGCTTGACTTCAGTTAGCCAAGAATGAGGTGCATTGGCTAAATGGAGCAGTAGAGCCTGGGCTAAATACACACCACCAGTTCCATGTTATGTGTAAAAAAATCTACCAGTTAATTATGGCTCCTTCAAGGATCTCTCTTATGCTTACGCACAGATATACCTTGTTCACTTCTGGAGCCAGAATTTCTATCTTCCGCAACCGCTGGAAAGCATCGTAATCAGTTTCTCCAAACAGTCTGATAGGCTCACCCCTTTCTCTCAGCCGCCTAATAACCTACGAGGAAATAAGCAAAGGGCAAGTTTAGTACAAACTTGGGAGGAAAAACAAAGACAGATGAACACACGGCAGTTTAGTGCAAAGCAACCCCACAGAAAAAGTCTCAAACATTAAAGAAGAACAACCCCATTCACAAATCATTCTCCAGGGTCATTTTAACTCTAGCATGACTCTGGTTTGTTTACATAGTATCAGCAGTGATATAAGTTTTCTAGAAAAAATTGAAATGCAAAATTGCCTGTGCAAATTAGACAAATTTAAATCAGAACATTTCCTGCTGTTCTCCCTAAAGGTCATAATCTAATATGTTCATTTTGCTTGTATTTAGTAAAGAGAACTAAAAGTAACCTATGTTAATTTTCCCCCAATATCTGATCAAGTGACTTTTATCTTTTAAAGTGTGCATTTATATGGGCACTTTTATTGGAATGTCTGTAAACATTTAACGTACTTATTTCTATGCCATCCATAGCCTGAAGGGCTCTGTGGGCAGCTGACAATTTTTTAAAATAGCATGTACTTCACTTGTATTATTTAAATGGGGGGGGTAAGTAAAGTTACTAAAATGGACACAATTCTTCTTAAACGCAATGTCCCCCAGGTAAGCTGGACTACCATACCCAGCAACCTCCCCCCAGGCACTGTGGCTTGGAGTTGTAATCCAACACATCTGAAGGATACCAGGTTGGGAAAGGCTGTGCTAATAACCCAAAGAACTGTGCATGATATGCTGATCACCACACCTCTTTTTCAACAGAGCTCATCTCTCTTCCAGTAAGGCTGCTTGGACAACTTCAGTTTCACTATCACTGTTTATCAGAGTCATTTCACTCAGATATATATGAATTTCAATAATACATATAACTTCATTCACATACTTCCAGGGCTAATCAGCTGAAAAACATTCAACTCTGAAACTGCCTAGCTTGATCAATATTGCATTTGTAAGTGACAGACAGGGCTTCATTTTTTTACTAAGTGAGCTTACAAAATAGCTCATTTTTTGTATAAAAATAAAGTGCTCTATTGCTAGCATCAGTCTAAGAGCAAAGACGGTGCAGGAATATGCCCAGCCTGATGATACAATTTGGCAGTTGCTTACTTCAAAAACAATGGACAAATAATCATAATTTTGAAAGTCACTTCTCTGACAACACAGAACTAGAGTTCTATGGTGGGAAACCGAAATACGCTCTTTCAGCCATATCAGTGGGAAGATATGAAAGATTTTCAATGACTACACTATACATTTGAGTCAACATGTGTGGAAATCATTAATATGTTACCCCAGATACACTAGCACTAGTATACATGTAATGCAGGTTCTATCTTCTTTCTGGAGCTAAACTTTCCCCTTCAACTGAAATTAAGGGCTATGTCCATACCTTAGGATTCCCATTTAATCGGGATTTAATGTTTATTTAATGTTGATTTAAATTCCTGATTAAACCCTAAACAGGAACCCTGATGAGCCTTAACCACTATTAAAGTAAACAATTATGATGTTCTTTTTAGCCACTCCATGAGAGTAGGACGACAGGGAGCAGGAACTCCTGATCCCTTATCTACAGTTAAGATCAAATCATTTCTATGACTGCACTGACTGCAGGCAGTTCAAAGATTGGAACTGTTATGGAATTTCAGAGAATAGCTAGTCTAGTGAACAATCTTATATATGTAGCTATCTACAGCTATTGACTCTTGTATGATTTAACAATATTTATTCTAATGGTCACCCAGACACATAAAAGCACAGTGGCTTTTATATACATTAAATAAACAAATAATAAAATTATACAGTTACTGCATGACAATTAAAATTTACATTATATGGGTTGGATCTGACTTAGGCATACTTGAACAGAACCACTGACATCAAGAGGACTACAGTCAGGCTTGCAATATAAATTCCCCATAAATATTACAATACATTAATAGCCTTACATTGGTCCACATACAGCCAGCACTGAGGATCTGTCTTTACCTCTTGTCTAGAAAGAGTCATAGGCAACTTCTCCTCTGCCAATTCAAGCTCCAACACTGGATTTGATGAAGTGATTGCCTTCTCCTCCTCTTCCTCTTCCTGCTGTATCTGGGTAGCAACAAGAAGCATAACAAGCCATGCTTTTAAATAAAAGCAAAGAAAATTTCAACTCACAGGAACTTAACTTGTTTCTAAGAGCAGCTTTTAATGGTATGCAGCATAGCTGACATGCAGAAACTTCTACAAGCTGCCAGTTAAATTATTTAGAGTTTGCTTTGGCCTCAGAGTTGCACAATGTCTACAGACATTTCATAGTGATTCACTAAGCATGGAGAGCAAGCACTCCGATGCCTTACTATCAAGTTAAAATTTTAGCTAAGTCAAAGTGATGTTTCTGCGAAGGGAAAGGCATCACATACATATACTGGGTGAGGAGGGTATCATAAGAGTTGTGGGTGGAAAAGGTTAAGGGACAAAATGGGATCATGTTTAGTGTATATAATAATTGGAAACGTGTTTTTTCCAATTCTGGTTTTGAGACAAACTATGATTTGCACAAATCATTGCTTGCCTAGTCCAGACAAGAAGGCAACTATGGTGTGATCAAAGCAGAAGAGGGGAGGAAAAGAACCAGAGCTCATGAGGAAAGGGAGAAGCCAAACCATGATTTTATATTACATGTGAACTGAAACACTGAGTCAATTTCAGCTACTATTGTTCTCCAAACCTATGACACTGTCAATACTTCTAAACAGCACAAGATCATCAATTCTCCTCAATAAATGCAGCCTATAATTTCAGCAACTTGTGCAGAATGACTTTTGAGAACCCACATATTCCTCTGTGAAAATGCCAAAGGAATATGCAGTACATAGCCATGACAATGTTTTATAAAAAAACCAAAGATTTATACAAGATAAAGTTCTAGGTTTATTATATAAAACAGCATTTTAAATCTGAAATATACAAATACATAGTGAATATATGCATCTCTGAAAGGGAACTTTATTGTGCTAATGGTGGAGTTAACTTCCAGATGGAAATAGCTTAAGCCATTCCATCAGCTGGAATAAGTTACAAGCAATGTCTGTGCCAAATAAAAAGAAATAAAATATTTTGTTACATAACTTCCCCTTTACAAGCAACTCAAACACCTGTAACTAGCAAAGCAAAAGCACCTAGTTTTGTAAAACACAGACAGCTTTTTACCTCATCATAAGCATGTTAAAATTTAAATGCAGAGATCTGGGAGGCTCTGTGAAAGCATTTAGGGAGCTGGAATGTCTCAGAGTTGTATTTAGAAAGATTTATTTGAATACAGATACCATCCACACTCCTTTTATTCTGATTTTTCCAATTAGAATATAAATACTAAGCAATTAAATTGTACAACTACTTGATCTTACAGTGACATAAGCTAGTAAAATTTACTGAATACCTAAAAATAGAAGAGAAAAAGCTCATTCTTAATGTATGTGGACTCCTCTAGTCTCTTCTTTTTAGCCATCCCACACCATGTCAGTCTTGCCACGGTGGCCCTGTGTACACCAGCCTCACAATGCTAGATGATATGAGCCACAACACTCCTGTTTCTAATGGAAGTTACTACTTGAGAAGAAGTGCTAATTCTTTTCATAAATCTTGCCAGAAAAAATCTTTAATATACTATGTTGAAACCAAATTCTTTAATTTCATTTTTGTATGATTGTTAAATGCAAACTTCTCTGTGTTGCTTCTGTACTTATGTCTAAGAGAGACTCCCAGACCATCAGCAGCAAGGAGTGCTATACACACAACTTTTAAAACCAGGCAGTTGTCAATTTTGATTGTTTTACTGCTACATAACTGATTTTAACAGGCCTAATAGCTCAAAGACAGAGAAATGTCTTCTGACAGCAAAGGTGGTAGTAAATCAAGGATGACTAGCCCAAAGATGAGGCAGAGTTTTATTGTGGATCCTTACCATCACTGCTGACTCAGCTTTAAGCCAATGACTGAACAATACAGCAATCCACTGAAGATAACCGGCCATGGTGGGTTCTCATGTGATGTGAACCTGGACAGCTTCTTGCAGGGTGGTTTGTTCTGCGACAACAAGCCATTGTTGGAGCCCATAGTTTGTTCTAGGGATTGTTGGACCCATTATGAGTTGATGGGTTGTCCAAACTTAGAACACTGATTGCATTGTGGGTCCAGGGAAGTAGTAAGTGTAGTGCTCAGCAATATTATCAAAAAGTCCTTGACACTCCTGCAGGCAACATCTATGGACATCCCGCCCCCCGAGATCAGCAGCAGAGGCCCTCCTCCGGGAACCCTCCGTGAAAGACATTAGGAAGCAAAGTACCCGGACGAGGGCTTTCTCTGCGGTGGTGCCCCGCCTATGGAATGCACTCCTCAGAGAGGTCCCCCTGGCGCCATCATTATTTGTTTTTCAGCGCCAGGCTAAGTCCTTTTTATTTCAACAATATTTTAATAACTTTTAACATCAGCTATATAGGTTTTAATCTGCAGCCAGGATGGATCTGGATTTTATTTGTATTATGTTTTATTTTATTTTTCTTATTTATGTAAGCCATCCTGAGGCTATGCGAAAGGACAGCATACAAATGCTATAAATAAATAAATAAATAAATAAATAAATAAATAAATGGACACTGATAAAAACAGATTTCAGGTACGTTACTTGCTTTCCCTTGACAGTTTATGTTAAAGCTTATTTAAAATGTTCCTTTAAAAGAAATCCTTACTTTTGACAACTGTCAAATGTAAGAGCTTCCATAAACAGAGTGGGATACTCTTTTCCACTTTTTCAAGCACTTAGAGGTTGAGGGACAGGATGGTAAAGGTAAAGTCCAAACTTAAAACCTTGCGCATCTTGCTGTAGCTATAATCACCCCTGCTACACAAGCAAAGACCAGGTCATGGCTTGGCTTTGTGTATGGCACAGTAAAAGCAAAGTAATATTTGAAGCCTGGCTTTCTGCATACCCGAACATGTTGTCTACTTAGACATTCTGGTAAGTGCCTGCTGTCTATCAGGCAAAGCTTTGCATTTTGGGTAGCTGGACCTGTGTGCCTGTAGAACTCCAAACCAGTGAACCCCCCACCTAACACACACATTTGTAACTGAAATGGAAAACATTTGTACACATTTAAAAAAAGAACAGCTGATGAGCCAGTAAGACCTGCTCCACGGTGCCACTTGGGCATTTTAGTGGAGCTGTCATTGGTTGACACTTTGGAGATCACAAGAAGCGATCTTTAAAAAAGGGAAGGGAAAAATTGCGAAGACTTCAAGAGGGATTATGATTGCAGCAGGGAGAGGAGGCAAAATGAGTTCTGCCATGCAGGTCTCCTCAACACTCTGTGAGAAGATGGATGGGGAAAGCGAGGGCAAACAAACTATAGTGAGCCCAAAGTGGGCATTTCCATAAACAACCTACATTGTATAGCTTATCTGCAGGGTGCACTGCCATGCTGTGTGAACTAACCTATTCTATCATTTTGTGAGAGAGGAGTTTTAGCAATCATTTTCAGTTTTTTTTAAAAAATCTGCAATTTTCTCTGTCCAGTATGGAAGTGAAATTGATTAGCTTTATCACCATGGGAGAATGTTTGAAATTTCTGTTTCAAGGTTGGAAAGCTGTTGACTAACTCTGGATGGGAAGGTAATTTATAATGGACTATCATTAAAGCAACATCTGGATCTGAAGAACACTTTCAATCTAAAACAGTTTAGCTGTTCAAACTGCTACATTTCTCCAATTGCATCCAAACTCTTTTCAGACATTCTGGTGGGGGAAAAAAACAGAAAGCCTTCCAGATGACTCATTCATTGTATTTGTCCCAAATACAAGCTGCTTACTATACTTGCCATACCTGCACCAAAAATATAAGCCATATTCCATTGTTTTTCAAGGACTGGATCTTCTAAGCTAAAAAGATACTCCAATATGATGTTCATTTGCTGCATTTTTAAGCATTTGGGATGCCCCAACAAAACCAGGCTAGCAGTGTAAGGATTAGCAGCGTCTTATGCTGTTCTGTACAAGGGATTTGGTTATGTTGGATCCAGTGTACATGCCTGCTAGAGCACAACTTAAACAGAAAACAAGAACAGCTTTATTTTCAAGCATCTTCATGCCCTCCACAGAAGCCAAATTATAAACACAAATTCAAATAGCTACACATCCATGCAAGTTTTTTCCTGCATTGCAAACTTTAGTTGGGAACTCATACCTCTCCTGATGGCTTCTCGTTTACAGGCTAAAGTACAACAGTGGTAGAGTGAACAAAGAATAATTATTAAGGTATTTTAAAATAATATCATCAAGAAGATACTGCATAGGTAAGCAGAAATGCTAACCTAAGTATTATCACATTACCTTGTAGCCACATCTTTGAAAATATGCCTCTTCTTCTTTCTTTGCTAGTTCACTACGCTTGAAGTATTTTTTATTTTCCTGAAAGAAAGGAAAGCAGTTAAACATTATGACATTTCATTAACACCCTTTTAACAATGATGTTCAGAAAAACTGGAGTACAGCATGATAGTTAAGACCTGAATACCAAGTAGTACACCAAAAAAATTCCACCAATATAAAATTATGGTTACAAATGAACCACTAACACATTTTTCTCATTGGCCAAGTATTTTAACTCTATTCAGATATTCTACTTATAGACAAAACAAGTATCTAAGAAAGGGTGTGCTTCAGCCTTACCTTTCTTCCCTGTTGTTTTTGTTACCCTATAATCATGGAGAGCAGTAGTCTGAAGATGTGAGCCACCTGTGTGTGTGAGCCAGAGTGCAGATTTGTCAGCACTCTGCTTCACATGGACAGAGTGTTTGCTTTACCCACATACAGAATGCTTGAACAGGGTTCCTGTATAGGGATAGCTGAAAACAACTTCTGACTGGAGAGAATAAATGACTTTTTGCATATAGATTATTTATATACAGCTTGTCGTAGTAATTTATAGCAAGTTACAAATAAATGGTACAATGAAAAACAGCCCATATAATACAAATTTAATAAATTATTTTAATTTATTATTTGGTAGACAAAGCTTCCAAATCAGAATTCATTTAGGGCTTAATCAAGATACACATAGGTTATTCAGGAACATACCAAACAGTCCAGCGATTCCCAGCCAGTCAGCCTCCAGATGTGTGAGACTACAATCCCTATCAGCCCTAAAGCTGGGTGTCTAGGATGAAGTGAACTGTAGCTCAATATCATCTGGAGGGTACCAAACTGGGGATGGAAAGATTATTTTGGGTTTGGTTCAGAACACTTACAGAACCATTAATAAATAGGAACTAGGAAGAAAAAGCTGGGAAGAATTTTCCACAAGCTAGTATCTCCTGAAAAGTAACATCTATTCTATCTTAGTGGCTAAAGCCTCATATAGATTGTCTTTAGTGTCTGCTCTCAGTGTCTCAAACCTATACCTGATCCAGCTGCGACAATCATATACTACAACAAGCCTCCACATAAGCAGGATAAAAAAGTATGAAAGAGCAAATGCAAAAGGAATGGTCCCTGACACACACAGAAGTCCTGGTCTAGTAGCCAGAGTTATGCAAAAAGAACCGTGCTCATCAGAAACAGTACTGATCATTTATTAGGGGGAGGCTGCATTTGGTGCTCAGTTCGTACAAGGCTCAGCTCAGACTTTCTGGTTCTCACCACTGTGACATGATTTAAAAGGAAAGAACAGATTTTTTCCCTTTTTGCTTTTTAGCTGCTGCATATTGCAGGAACAGATTGGTAGTGGAAGACAAGCAGCCTATCATTATTGACCTTCTAATCAGTTAGCTCTTATAAGTTTTCAAGGAACCCTAACCAAACTGAAAGTCACTCACTTAAAGGATCACAAACCCCATTTTCAAATATGCATAAATAAAATCAGTGCAGAAGGCTCTGCCCGAATTTAAATGTTCACAATGTATTCCCTGTTCATAATGCTGCAGGAAAAAACCTAATATATAAATCAAACCAGATTATTAGATTTAAGTAAGTACAGGTGCATCTTAAACATCCTGACTGAACAGGTACACAAGTCAGACCAAGGGAATTTGTAAAAAGATATGCAAACTGTAGCTTTAATAACTGAGGCTGAAATTTGGGTCTTCAGCTGCAAACCAGACATTGATAAGAAAACTGCAATACATGCTTCAATATCTCTGAACCCCCCATTACATCAAACAACAACTAACTAAAGTTCATTTTAAATTGCATTTTTGTATTAACTTGGTTTAATATAATGTGTATTAGTAACTGAAGGAATTTCATAAATTCAAAAAAGAAAATATATAATGGTTTTTAGACCTCTGAATTTTCAACATGCCACTGAGAGAAACTTGGGGAGGGCGTGCAATATAACATACTCTTCCTTGGCCTGTATCATTCAGCCCATGCTTATTTTTTGTTATTTTCTTATCTGTTACTTGCAATTAGACAAATCTGAATGTATACTGTGGAATACAAAATATTTAGTTAATTCAAAGTTTCATCATCACTAAAATATCTTTGGAATTTTATTGCATTCTAGTATCAACAGGAATATCATATTCTTTTAACTAGATGGACTTCAACAGGCAAACTTTAAAGCTACAGAAACCAACATGCAAACACTGATGTATTAACAGCAGCATATGTTCTATAAAAATGGGTCCTCTTTTTGCTGTTCCAGGTGCTTTCAATTAAAAATATTCAAACTGGGTTATACATAACTCAAAAGCTAATTTTGCAGAGGATATAAAGGTTCCCACCATTTTTGGCAGATCTCTGAGCTCTTAATAGCTGAATTTAAAGCAAAAACTTTTTAAAAAATCAAATTGTTCCCATAACTGGATCTGCGCCAGAAAGATGTGCATACTGGATTTCTTTCTCTTGTACAGCAGTTAAAGACAAATCTTTCCAGCAGAATAGCTGAACATCCCAAGCCCTTCTGGATCTCTTTAAATGTTAATACTGATCATGCCTCAGGTTTTTCCTCACCACCGCCCACAAGATGCATTTTGAAGTCAGTCTCACCACTCTGGGGAACGCTGAGAAAACAGTTAAGGGAAGGTGAAGAAAACTGCTCCTGTAGACGGAAAAGAGTTAAAATACGAAACCCCGCTAAAGCCAAAAAAGCAGTCGCGAAGCAGCGTTGGCCTCTTAGAAGGTGAGCACGGTGCGCGTCCATCCCTCTCAGGAACTGGTCCGTGGCAGACGAACAGGCTATTTCGACGTTCCCAAAACCCACCCAGTTTCCCCGACATGGTGAACACGAAAAGCAGAAACGCGAGAAAGGGGCGAGCTCCGCCTGCTGAATTTCTGCCTACCACCTCTTTCTGAAACAGGAGTGAACCGGGGGTAGCACCCCAAGTCCCCAGCCCCAACGCTACGACAATTCCCCATGGGTCTCCCCTCACCGCCAGCAGCTCCTTCTCTTCCAGCAACTTTCGCTTCCGCGCAATCTCCGCCTTGAGAATATCCATACTCTCCCGGGCAGCGTAAAGGCCCGCGAAGCCACCGCCAGGCCCGCTCTCGCCGCTCGGCCGGAAACCCCGCAGCAAAACAATCGGCCTTGGCTTCCGCACAGGCGCAGTGCGAATCTCAATCTATGATGCGCTGGAAAGTGTAGATTGATCACTCTTTTAACCGCCGCCGAGATTCCGAGTTATTCACAACGGCTTTTCTTTTGGAGGGGGAGGGACAGCTGATCTTAAGAAAGCGTGAAATATCTAGAATTTTTGTTATAGCTGCGACTGGACAGCAGCAAGTCGTTAGCGCCGGGGATGGGTGCGCGGCATTCTCTTACCACAGCCTTTCCCAACCTGCTGCTTTCCGCATGTGTTGCACTGCAACTCCCAGGAGGATTCTTGGAGCCGTAGTCCAACACATCTGAAGGGCACTAGGTTGGCTAAGGCTTGGCTTATGACAATCTTACATTGTGGTCCAGTGTTATTTTTCCAATATTGCAAGCGGAGCAAGGGGATCTACAAGCACCATGTGATGACAGCATTGTAAATACTTGCTTGAAATACTTGCCTGTGTTGTGCTTTTTTCTATCACTACGGAGTGGCGACGAAAAAGTTGACAGACTCGCTTCCGGTTAAGATCCTTAGAGCGCTCCCTACCGACATCCTCCTTGGTCAATTAGGCTGAAGTCGAGGACAAGGCTCGCCCTAAGACGGGGTCGGCAACGGGAGCCGCATGTGGCTGTTTCATCCCTCTGCTGCGGCTCCGTCGCTCAAACTATGCATCACAACCACCAATGTGCGACTCCCACCGGCACGCGATTTATTGAGCTTTTCGACCCCTGGTTGGCCAACCATGGATAAATCCAAGAAAAGAAAAATTTCAGAAGAAAACGTAACATTTAATGGTACGTGGACAAATTCATTTGCTTTCAATGCTGACGAGACTGGTTTACCAGTATGCTTAATATGTGGTGAGAAATTGGCAAACAACAAAAAGTCAAATGTTGCAAGACATTTCCAGAATAAACACACAGCCTTTGCTGAAAAATATCCGGTTGGAGATAAGAGAAAAAAAGCCATTTCGGGACTGATGCAGAAGTTTGATCTGAGCAAAAATCATTTCAAGAAGTGGATTAAGTCTGCAAATCCAACTACATATGCTAATTTTGTGGCCGCCCAGGAAATAGTCATGCACAGGAAGCCGTTCACAGATGGAGATTATATAAAAGAATCATTCATTAGGATTTCAGAACATCTATTCTCGGACTTCAAAAACGAGTGAAATTGTGCAGAAAATCAGAGATATGCCTCTCTCTGTGAAGACTGTCAAAGACAAAACCATAAAAATGGCAGAAAACATCACCAGACAGCAAATTAAAGACATCAGTTCAGCTGTGGCATACTCAATCGCCTGTGATGAGTCCAAAGACAAAGGTGATATTGAACAAATAGCACTGTTCTGCCAATATGTGAACTCTGCTGGGCCACAGGAAGAAATGATTGAGCTGATACCACTAAAAGGTCAAACACAGGGGGAGGACATCTGTCAGGCTGTCTTGGATTATCTAAGAACCAAAGAAATAAACACTACCCACCTGGTGTTTGTGGCTACTGATGGGGCACTGAGTATGACAGGAGCACAGAAGGGCTTTGTGGCTTTACTGCAGAAGTCGCTGGGTAGAACGCTGCTGACATTTCACTGCCTCCTGCACCAAGAGGCATTGTGCGCCCAAACTTTTCCTCCAGAATGCACAGAAGTAATGAATGTTGTCATTCAGATTGTCAATAAAATAATGGCAAAAGGTTTAAATCACCATCAGTTCCACTTGCTACTGGACGAGGTGAAAAGCACGTATTCTGATCTCCTGCTGCACAACAAAGTCGGGTGGCTGTCCAGAGGGGAGGTGCTGAAACGCTTTGCCACATGTCTGGAAGAGGTGAAAACTTACCTGGGCAGCAAAGGGCTCACCTTTCTTGAGCTGGAATGGTCAGAGTAGCTGGAAAAGCTACTCTTCATGGTAGAGATGACAGCACACCTGAACATGCTGAACGCAACTCTTCAGGGAAAAGGATGCACAGCCCTGCACATGCTGGGGGAGGTTTTGGCATTCATAGAAACAGAGAAACAGCGCAAGTCAGAAGGGACCTCCGGCACCAGCCGGCTCTGCTCACGACATGCCCACCATGTGCACGTCCAGCCTATCCTTGAACACCCACACCGATGGGACCTCAACGACCTCTCGTGGAAGCCCATTCCACACCCTCGGGGTCCTGACTGTCAGGAAGTGCTTCCTGGCATCCAAATAGAACCTTGGCTCCCTGAGCTTTGCTCCATTGGAGCGTGTCCTGCCTTCCTCTGCAGGGGAGAACAGGTCTCTACCCATCTCCATGTGACATCCCCTCACATACCTGTATGTCGCCAACATGTCCCCTCTGAGTCTCCTCTTCTCCAGGCTGAAGAGACCCAATTCCCTCAGTCTCGCCTCATATGGCATCCCTTGCAAACCAGCCACCAACCTTGTGGCCCTATGCTGCACTGACTCCAACCTGGCTATATCCTTTCTGTAATGAGGGGCCCAAAACTGAACACAATACTCCAATTGCGGGCGCACCAGAGTCGTGTAGAGTGGTAGTATTACCTCTCTTGATCTAGAAGCCACACTTCTGGCTATGCAACCAAGGGTGGCGTTCGCCCTCTTGACCACAGCATCACACTGCTGACTCATGTTTAGCCTGCAGTCAACCAGTACCCCAAACGCAAGTTGACAGTGTTTGCCAGAGATTTACAGAGAGGTACCCTGTCTCACTTCCCCTCTTTGAGAGAGTTCAAACAAGCTCACAATATGATAAATTCAGAGTATTTGCAGTCTGCAATCACCGCAATGCAAACATCTTTTGGGAAACGATTCTGTGAGTTCAGAGAGGAAAAAATCACATTATCCTTCCCTGTCACTCCCCTGACCATTGATCCATCCCTATTGAATTTGACTGCATTTGCAGGTGTAAGTCAACCCAATCTTGAGATGGAACTGGCCGGCATAGCCGACAAAGATATATGGGTGTCCAAGTTCAAATGCTTGACAACTAATCTTAAAGATGTTGCCCATCAGAAGCCCATTCTTGCTCAGAATCACAAATGGAGTGATATTGGAAACCTTCCCAAACCGAACAAACTTGTGTTCGAAACATGGAATGACATCCCCGACACTTATATGAACATGAAAATGTATGCATTTGGAGTCCTGTCAATCTTTGGATCTACATACGTATCCGAGCAGGTCTTCTCCAACGTGAACTATATTAAAAACAAACTTTGCTCACACCTCACAGACGACAGCTTACAATCCTGTGTGAAGATGAAGGTGACGTCTTACAGCCCTGATGTGCAGACGCTCTACACTGAGGTTCAGGAGCAAAAATCACATTAACTGGGTAAAATAAATATTTTAATTGGCTATTATTTTGCAAATATATATTTTACATTGTCCAGTGATATAGTCCTTTTTTTATTCAGATTTTTATTTAGCTGACTGTATCCTCCAATACACGCGATAAAAGGATGATGGCACACAGAAGCAGACGGCATTTTTGGTTTGCTGCAGGTGGATAATTTAAGTTTGGCTTTTTATTCCATAAATACAAGCAGTTCTCAAATAGACACTGAGTATTTTATTTGAAAGTAACTTTCAACCCATCATTTTTTTTTTTTTTTTTTGGAGTTCAAAATGTTTTTGTTGCATGCAGAAATAAAAATTTGTTTTCTCTGTAGCAGTTCATTGATTTCATAACTGCGAGACACTATAGGTTTTTTTATACATAGCATAAAGGTAGAAAATGATATATGCAATGTTATCTTCATTTTAGATGTCAAAAGGGTTTTGTGGCTCCTGGTGTTTTCTTTTCTGTGGGAAACGGATCCAAATGGCTCTTTGAGTGTTTAAGGTTGCCGACCCCTGCCCTAAGAGAATAAGTGTATGTTGGGGGCGGTGCTGTATGGGGGCATTTGTAAAGTGGCAGGATGACTAACCAATGGCATTAGAGAGCTAGATTAGGATCTAGGTTTCTGAGTGATCAGCAAGGGTTTGTGATTGCCAGCCCTATAACAAAAGCAAGTAAAATTGCTAGTAAAAATATAAATAAAAATGCTCTGCCATGTGCTCATTGGATTTTTCACTGCCTGAGTATTGCTCATTTGTAAAACTCTGGATCTCGAATGCAGAGTTAGGAAGTAAACTAAAGTTCTCCCACTGGAAAGCAATTTTGAAATCTGTCAACTCATATAACCTAGAACCAGTAATCTGTAGAATCAGCCAAACTACATTTAAAATGTGTGGGTTTTTTTTTTTTTTTTTAATGAACAAGCAGCCAATCTGGAGTGTAACCAGTGTAGAGGGATCAAGGTACCAAGTCTTCAAATCTAAATATAATGGATGTTCCAAAAGTAAGTAAACCAAATCCTCTCTCTTTAGGTTAGTTTGACAATGGCTGGGTTTACACAACACAATAAGCAATCCTACATGGTTACTGTAGTTTGTGGGGTTTTACCATGTTCTACCCAATACACCATCAAATTGTAATCATAGGTACCATCCTCCCTACTCAGGCCTCCTGCTGTTGGCATGTATCCCATCAGCCATTCTGCCCAAAATTCTGCCCCAAGATGTACTGCTTTCTGCCTATGTTGCCTGTCTCTTCCTCACTGGTCCACAATTGCTGCTCTTTCCAGGGGATTCTGTGGTTGCATATCAGGGCTGTGGAAACCATGATTCTGGGTTCAGAAAGCATGACAAGCCATTGTGAGATGGAGAAACCATGGAACAAACTGTTTCTTATAATAGATTCAAACTTACCATGGTGAAATACCATGGCTGGGTTTGAACAGCATAATAGACTGACAATGGTAAAAATCTACCATGGCTTGTTGTTTTTTTCTGAACACAATATCTAATCAGTCTTTGTTGGCCACTGTAGCATCCCTTGACCTCCATTAACTGCATGGTGTCTAACCTGCATTTAGTTAAAAGTCGTCTAAAATCATATGGGCAGATAACTGACACATATAGGGACAATTTCCCAAGAGGAGCCATTCTAAAAACAAATGTAAGTTCTGCCCATCCCAGGAGGAGAGGACAGGATTTACTTCAGTGGCCACATAGAAGAAAGAACTGCAGAGTTTCTTATTCATATATGATAAACTGTGCTAAAAACTCTCTTCCTTTGGATTGGAAAACCCCAATTTTTCAAATCATTTTTCCAAATGTGCCTCTAGGGAACCCTGAAGTTCTTGGAATGAGCAATTGCAGACAAGGCAGTCCCCAAAAAGCTATTCACCTGCCGCCGCCACAGATTTTCCCTCATAATGCACAGTCTCCTGAGTGCATTCTGGTGCATCCAGTTTACACAGAGCGGGGACGGGGAGTCTTTCTCAAATCAATGGCCACATTCCCCCTGGCAAAGTGTATTGACCACATGCTGGTGGAGGGTGGTGTCTGACCCACCCATTTCCTTTTTAGAATTGTCCATTCCACACAAACACACGCAAACAAGCACAGCATTCTCTTTTCCTCCTTGACTTCTCCTGAGTAATGGCAAACTAGATACTTCTGATGCTTCTCCCCTTGCCTTTCCTGATGCAGGTAGGGGAAGTAAGCTCCATCATTCCTCCTGACTATGTGTGCATATGATTACAAGGCTTGCTGGAAATGGTAGAACTTTTTCTTTCTATGGCCTGTACACATCATTTGAGGTGCCACAGAATTCTCTCACCCAAGCTTGGAAACAGCACTCCAATCTTGAAGGGGAGAATCAGGGCTTTAACCCACCACCCCTTCACTCTCAGCATGGAAAGTTGGCTGCCCTCTGAGGGCAGGAACTCAGCTTTGGAGAAAAAGGCATTTTAGCAGGCAGGGATGGGAGGAGACCAGGATATGTTATCCTGAGATCTCTCCAGCCGTGGAGCCAACTTGGGGTCAGATACAGCCTCACAGCACAACAGGGTTATTGTTGTGGGGATAAAACTGAGAGCAGCAGGAAGAGAATGTTAGCCGTTTTGAGTTATTTAGAAAAGGGGCAAAAGGCAAGATATAAATCTAATAAATTAAAATAGCACTCAGGTAACCAAGACTGAAGAGTTTAAATTGACATGTTTCAACAAAATAAACCATACTGAAAATGGCAATGTTTCCTAAATTCTTTTTATTTCTACCTTAAAGTAGAAATTTATTTCTACCTACCTTTTTATACCTACCTTACAGAAAAGTTAATAAGCAACTAATAAATTATATTAATGTCAATAAAAAAAAGATTTACAAGCAGTAGTTTTTCAGACATAACTTAATAGGGATCCTGGGACTCCACAATTTACAATTATTCTCTGAAGCTTACTGAATTAGACAACTGATGCAAGTTATGAATACTAGCAAAGAAAACACTAGCAAAGAATACTAGCAAAGAGAGTTAGAATCAATCTCTCTCTCTCTCTCTCTCTCTCTCTCTCTCTCTCTCTCTCTCTCTCTCTCTCTCACACACACACACACACACACACACACACACACACACACACCCCTAGATGAAATAAGGAGTCTCCATTCAGAGTGGATGCATAGATATTTAATTGAAAATACCTTCTTATACTCAGTAATAAACTTGTAGACAAAATACCACTTCAAGGCACTTGAGAAGTTCCAGACAACACCAGTAAATTCATTCTTATATCTGCTATTCTACACTAAAAATAATTTCAAACATTATCCAGGTTGAAATGGAAAATAATTATATAGATCAATAAACATGTATACAGGCTTAACTCCTAAACTAGGATAACAGAAAGCAAACAATTTACAACATGCCAGAACAAGTTGGTTTCAGATATACACAGGGACTTCTTACTTTTTGGTCCCATAGGTACACTTGGGAATTTGCGAAACTATTGTGGGAACCACCACAAATGACTTCCATGTGGAACATGGCTAGTCACATTACGGCTGCCTTGGGGCAGGCTAGTCAAGAGTAGAGTGGGGAGAGAAAAAGTGAGACAAGAGGCTGCAAGGTGAGAGGGATGGAAAGACTGCTTCCTCGTTCACCTAATCTTTTCCCACATACCTTCCCCCTTGGCACCCCACACTCTCCATTCCCAACCTCTAATCTTATTATTTTTCTCCCCCAACCCCTTTCCATGCTATTTCTCTCCCTTTCCCATCTCTTGATTTCTTTTTTCTCTCCCTTCCTAGCCCTAGCTTAGTTCTTTCCCATTCACCCCTTTGTCTTGTTGTTTCTGTCCACCTCATTATTTCTCTCCCCACACACCTCTTTTCCTCACATTTTCTCTCCCTTTCTAGTCTCTTGCCTATTCTTTCTATCTTCTTGCCTCTGTTTCTCTTCCTGTCCACTGAACAACTGATCAGCAGCTGGTTCAGGAACAAAAAAGAGAGTCTCACACCCTAAAGTAGTAGTAGTTGTTGTTGTTATTTAAGAAGGCAAGGTGTGAAAAGTTTTGTGGAGGTGGCCAAGGGCACCATGAAACCTGCACTGGATACACCAAGTAATCCACCTTATTTTCAGCCCATTGATTAAAGTACAAATGGTATACCCATTGACTCATTTTGAAACAAATACAACCTGGAATGTTCCTGTAGTACATTATCTGGCTTCAAAGATATACAGTACACTAATAGATTAGAAATACCATGCCAGAGAACAACTGAAATGTACTTGATAATAAAATATTACATTAGAAACCGGAGTAATGTTTTGACCAAAGCACTGCTAAAACTGATACCCTCATCATACATATAAATTATACATCATATATAGATAGAACTTAAACTGGTTAAGCTTAATTGTATATACCAGTGATGGCAAAACTTTTAGAGACCGAGTGCCCAAACTGCAACCCAAAACCCACTTATTTATCGCAAAGTGCCAACACTGCAATAAAACCTAAATACTGAGGCTTTAGTTTATAAAAAATAACTCACAGCCAGTCCAAGCAAATATCCCTTGGCTGCACACTGACCGGCCATGTGAAAGTTCGGAAAGTCACAGCTAAGGAGTGATATTATCACCTGGTGCTGCTACTCCTTTCCGAGCATGCACATGGCCCCTATGCGCACGGTTATCCAATGCTTGGCTGCTGGGGCGATGCTGGGGTGACTTGGCTCGTGTGCTGACAGAGAGGGCTCTGCGTGCCCACTGTGGCACACATGCCATAGGTTCACCACCACTGGTATATATGATACAACTACTCAAAAATGTCAAAAACGGATAAAAAGGAACATACCTACATATGTGAGGGTTATCCCCATATGTGAAGTTTCGGTACAAGTTTTTTAAAGAGGCAAAATATAAAATGAGACAAGCCATTGAAATGCCTCCCATGCTAGGTCTAGTGTGTTAGTAAATGGAACAATCAACACCTATGTAATAAAAAACTACTTACCTTTTCTGGATGGCAATTTGCCTGGAAATCACAACCACCTGAAATAACAATACACTGCAATCAGCCAATGAAGAAACAGACTCTGATCATCAGGGTTGATAGAAAACCTGACAAATTAAGGCATTGGGACTGTGCCAAACCAAGCTCAATATTTATAAAGTTTATCATATACATCAGAACAAAGGCAGTGTTTACCCTCCTGTAACTCACAGGACATTATGGAAAATCTTGCTGAGTTAACTAAATTTATACTATTCAACACAGAATAACATTGATTTCATTAATACTTAACTATGATAATTTCTTGATATCGCTTTAAGTACTGTATATGATTGTTAATATTTGATCAAAACCCACAAATTGTTCATTATGAGATATTGATTTATATTCTCAGTAACAAAAGATTTTTATATTAGTTTTATAATAAACAAACAAAAATTAAGAGTAGCCAACTATAAAATTATGCTGTTAGAGACTAGAAAATAATTATGAAATGCTTAAAATTCTTCACACTGTCAATGACAGTCTGAGCTCACATATTACAATGTTCGCAAAAAATTGTCAAAAATACATTTGTTTAGTTGTATAAATACATATGCTGGATACTCACAAGTGTAAGTAAATTAAAGAGAAATACAGGCTTGGTGGGGAAATTAATCTTGCAGGCTCTCAGAAGTTAAGTACATGGTGGTGTTTTTTGTTCATTTAACAAACAAATTCACACAAAGGAGATACAGACTTCGAGATGTGCACATTTGTGAAACTTAGCAGTTGAAAACTTTTTTTCTTAATTGAAAATCAGTTGGGTTATAGGCAAGGAACCCATTCTACTGTCTACTGTTACACAAAGAAAAATAGCAAGCTAACTCATATTGAGTCAGATCACTAATCTATAAAGCTTAGGAACTGAACAGACCAGGGGTCGGCAACCCGCGGCTCCAGAGCCAGAACTCCAGATTGTTTTCTCCGAGCGAGTCCAAAACCTCTGAAGCAGGCGGGATAAATGGACATGGTGGGCTGGATCCATACACTTCTATTGCTTATCTCCAGCACCATCGCTACACAGTATGTTTCCTTCACCCACATATCTTAGGATGTCCATTGCTTTCACAATACAGTCTCTCTGGTGAAACTCTTTTACCAGTCATTTTACTAGTCCTAGCACAGGCAACCCGCGGCTCTGGAGCCACACGTGGCTCTTGAACCCCTCTGCTGTGGCTCCGTCGCTCAAAACACACACCCGCACAGCCGCTGATCTGCTCGAAGCTCCACTCAGGAACGCAGCACTAGCTAGTTAAGTAAATCAGCTAGTTAAGTAAATTGCTACATTCCTCTGCTAAACAAGCTTCCTGCAGGCTCTCATGTTACACGAAATGCTGCTGAAAAGATTCTCTTTGTCCCAATGCAATCTCCTTCATCTGAATGTTAAAAGTTGTGCTTGGGACCTGTCACAATTCACTTGACTGTTTATCTGCTAATCAGTCACTAAACACACCTATATCTGGGACCGGCTCCGATTTACTGAGCTTTCCCCCCCTCCAACCATGGATAAATCCGAAGAAAAATTTCTGAAGTAAACCGAACATTTAATGGTACGTGGGTAGATTCATTTGCTTTTACTGCTGACGAACTTATGGGGTTTGCTGTTTAATGCATGCAGCCCTTTAGCACTGACTTTGACTCTGCAGGAAACTGTTCTCCTATTCAAAATATATGAAAGGAATCCTACTAGTTTATAATGTAAGATTAAAAATAACAGTTTGTAGTGACTGAACAAGAGCTGCAGCTAAATCATAATGAAGATATAGATCTACTTCCTTGTTTTAAGAAGATTCTTATAAAAATTCCAGCAACATTATCACATTGGGA